>NC_134701.1:52255681-52573863 GCF_043290135.1 Rhipicephalus microplus | reverse complement strand
GTGAACCTCTGCAGGCCTATGGAAGTCTCAACGGGCGGAGAGAGCGGAACGGCTACCGATGGTCAACCAGCATCCCTCCTTCCGAGCGGCGCTGACGGCTCAAAACTCCGGATGCATTGTCTGGCGGCGGGGGTGCTGTTGTGCCACAGACATGTTCCTCGTTCGGGAGCACGTCTCACAAGATCGAGCCCTGTTTCGACGAACTGTCTCCCCCCCCCCTCCCAGCGCCGCCTTCCGTGCAGAAGAACCGTGCAGTTCCGGGGATAACGTCGCTTCCTCCGCCGAACCACTTTGCAGTTCCGGGTATAGCTACGTCTCCCCCTCCGAGCCTGAGAACTGGTCTGACAGAATGGACCAAAGACGCTATTTAAGGCAGAGCCGGCCCCATGTTAGAGAGATTTTGCCCCAGCTGACGTTGTCGTGCTGGCCGGCTCTGTAAAACGACAACCTGCTACAGTAAACGCTCCTTTTGTTGCTGTTTTCCAAACGGATTGCCTCCCTGTTTCACCTTCGGGCTAAGGCTTCATCGAAGTCCGCTCGACGGCTCGCCGCTCTTCGCCACCGCTACCATCGCGACAGAGCAAATTCATAACACTATGCACACCTGCTAAGCGCCACGGCGCACGAGTGAATATACAGGTGCGCCGAAATTGCGTCGATACATTCACTGTTTCAAGAGCCTGCCGAGCCACAAAAAAAAATGTCATTCGGAATGTGGCAGGTATCTGCCTAGCTTCCCACTCAAGCAGCACTTTGAGCTGCGCTACACAATAAGTGGCTGCTGGCGAATTGCAAAGAGAGGAGAGGTATCAAAACCGCGATTAAATCATACGTGCATTTTGTCGGCAGTCTCTACGATATCCACAGCTTGCCAGAGCACAGTATTCCTCATATGAGTCTACATGCGCTCTATTGTTTCACGAGATACCTGAGTACAAGTAATGTTGTCACAACATTTAAATTGGTGATGAATCAGTTTTAAATGCCAAGCATTTTTTGCGAACTTTCCGATTTTGAGCGTATCTATCTATCTATCTAGCCGCCTACGACTTTTAGCTCTCCTGGCCGTTTCGATAATGGTATCAATACCAAACTTGGTATGGCATAACATGACTGTATTATAACATATTTGACTTGACGTAACATGAAAATCATGACATGTATGTCATGAATGTCATGATTTACATTCATGGTCTTGCAGTTCTTGCTGTGGTTTCGTACGCATGACATGTCGCAAAACTAGCATAGTACGGTACAATTGCATGGCGAGCACAAGCGACAAGCCCTAACATGAAAATCATGCCATGCGTGTCATGTACCAACATGACTACATCCCATGCTCATGATGCGCTCGTGGTCATTTCGCTAGTGTCACAAATACCAAATTTGGTATTATAGTACGGGAATGGATGACGTAAGTATGATACTGGTGCGAACATGATAAACATCAGAGGCGTGTCATGTAACAACAAGACTACATGCTACGCTCATGATGCGCTCGCGGTCGTTTCGCTAGCGTCACATATACCGAAATTGGTATTACATTACGTGAATGGATGACGAAGGTATGATACTGGTGCAAACATGATAAACATAAGAGGCGTGTCATGTAACAACATGACTACATGCTACGCTCATGATGCAATCGTGGCCATTTCGATAGCATTGCATATACCACATTCGGTATTACAGAACGATAATGGATGACGAACGTATGTGCCTGGTGCAAACATGATAATCATGAGATGCGTGTCATGTAACAACATGACTACATGACACGCTCATGATGCAATGGAGGCCGTTTCGCTAGCTTCACTTATACCAAATGTGGTGTTACGTGACGTCAATCGATGACGAAGGTACGTGACTGGTGTAAACATGATAATCATGAGATGCACGTCATATGAAAACAAGACTGCATGCCACAGTCAAAGCGCCAATATATTTCCACTTGACGTGGTGCGCGTGCTTGCCGGCGTTCATTTCGTCGCGTCACGCCGGCGTTGCCACGCCAGGCGCCGGTCCTGCCATATACTCGCAGGCGCGCGCCGCGCAGCGTTGCTTTGGCGCATGTGCATTTCAGCGCGTCCGGCGTCCCTCCGAGACGAAAAGAAGAAGACGCAGTGTTGTGTGGGTAACGCATCGACGGAAAATGCAGCATGTTACATTTTGCACCGGTTGCCGTCGGGCCGCGCCGACGGACGCTGGTCGCGCCTGGCGTAAGACGATAGAGTGCTCGACTTTTGCTAACGTAGCGTCGCTGTGTCCAGCGTGCGCGAGCGTATATGGTACATTGGAGTATATTGGGCTCTTCATGATGATCTCACGGCTGTTTTGCTAGCTCCACATATACCAAATTTGGTGTCACGTGACGTCAATGGATGACGAAATATGGCTGGTGCAAACATGATAATCCTGACGCGCGTTCATGTAAGAACATGACAACGCACCATGCTCATAGCATGCTCGCAGCCTTTTCGCTAGCTCCACATCTACTAAATTCAGTCACGTGCCGTGAACAAATGACGAAGGTAAACGACACATCTAAAAATGATGACTATGACACGGAGGTCATTTATGGCATCATTTACCTCCACCTCATAACGTTGCGCTGATTTTAAAGTGTCTTGTCAACTTTTCTCATTCGTGCTTCATATATCATCGATTCCCACTGTACGTGGGATCTGCCCATTTTTTATCATGTCAGTTTTGTGGAAGATTATATTTATTGGTTTCTGAAAGGTTTATTACATAATAAACATATTAAAAACAACACACATATTAAAAAGTACCAATTGTATATATAGCCTGTCTGCGTAAAATCATTGTAACCAGTTCTCATTTTGTATCCACAGCTTAAATTGTGCTGCTTTCCAAATATTCTATTGGCGCAACGCCATTGCAAGCCAGCAAGTTTGACGGTGTGTTGTATTATAAGCGTACTTCTATTAATAAGTGTAAAAAGTATAGGCAGGCAGTGGAGAAGCTTGTTTTGATAAATTCAACTTGTATGTGTACACAGTGAACACACACACACAAACATATATATATATATATATATATATATGTGTGTGTGTGTGTGTGTGTGTGTGTGTGTGTGTGTGTGTGTGTGCGTGTGTGTGTGTGTGCGTGTGTGTGTGTGTGTGTGTGTGTGTGTGTGTGTGTGTGTGTGTGTGTGTGTGTGTGTGTGTGTGTGTGTGTGTGTGTGTGTGTGTGTGTGTGTGTGTGTGTGTGTGTGTGTGTGTGTGTGTGTGTGTGTGACGCTACGATGAACGGGTGACGTGGCCTGGCTCATACGCCACGTTTATTCCATTCTGCACTTCTTCCTTCTCTGCCTCTACCAACCATCGCTTCATACCTCACATGATTCCCCTCCCCCCAAAAGATGGCACCGTTTATAACCTACAAAAAATTGTAGAAGCCAATGAACAGACAATGTCCAAATTCGAAGTATCACGTACCGACAGAGTTCCACAGTCTCTCTAAATCTTCAAGCCCGAGGGAGCAGTCCGGTGAACTCTATAACAACTCTGGTGGGTGAGGCTGACTGTTGCGTTCCGGACAGAGCGGGATACACGTGGATACTGACAATACTGCTAGAACTCTTGTTCGGGCTGACCAAGGTTGGAACGCCTTGTTGCATCGGCAGCTCGGATGTCGTCGGGGTAGTATTTTTCGCCGTGAATGGTGCAATCCTGATGCTTCTTGCTTGCGTGCTTCTCGACAGACTGTGATGGAGTGCCTGAGTGCTTGTGGTTTGCAAGCAGTGCTTCCGCGTCTTTCTTGGCGCTTTCTGTGGTGTTGCAGTCGGCGGAATAGCAGGCGCTGAGAGCGTTTCTGGCGACTTTTCTTTGTCCGAAAGTGTCTGACGTCTTGTTGGTTTGGAGATCCTATTTTGCGATGTTCATCAACTGGTGAACGCGCTTCTATTGAATTTGGCGTTCGCCGATGCCCTTGTTGCAGTCTCTCTCGTTGTTTTCTGAGTTTGTGAACTTCGTTTTGCTTGCTTTGCTGGTGCTGCTCAGGAGATGGCTGTAGTGGCGCCCCTTCTGGAATCGGAGCATTCATTTCCTTCGAGGTTTGACGCGTCCTGTAGACAGCTGATGCATGGTGAGCTGGTGTCTTGCTTATCGGGCATAGTTGGTAATGTGCCATCATTATGCTCTTCAAAGACTTCGGTAAGGTGTTCCAGTATGGACGCTTCGGACAGACAGCTGCGTGCGAGGTTTGGTGTATGTATTACTTCTGCATTTTTTCGGTTCTTGGAGTTGTAAGCGCTGTATGGGGATACCACAGGTGACGTGGCATTACTAGGTTTTAACTGCAGTTTTTGGCAAGTCTGTGGTGCCGCAGAAATGACACAAAGCTCTTCAGGGGCTTCTTCGCAGTTCACTGCGAGTGGTTCTTGCGCCTGGTAGCTTGCGACGTTCGATGCGTCTGAGCCTTCTGCTTTGCTTCGACTGTCCAGTGTGTGTGCACCGCACGGTGATGAATGAACCCGTCCGGAAAGAGCATGGCTTGACAGGGTATTTTCGTGAAGCGTTAGGTCGTCTACCGAGGTCACGGCGTCTTTATGAGGCGAATGGTGAGCGATAGGAGCGCTTGAAAAACCGCGTGACGAAAACCCAGGTGGTGGACCACGTATGCGAGACGAAAGTGAAGGGCATCAGGTGGTTGAGCAACGTCTCGGGTCATATGCTGAAGCGATGACTTCGGAAATGCTGACTTTCGCGCAGAAGGGAGGCGCGCTTGACGGTTAGGTTTTTCTCAATATACGCATCGCCTTCTGCAAGTAAACTCATGTGCCACTTCGTCTTGAGGCAGTTGTCGATTCGCGCTGGGCTTTCGAATGGTTGAGGACTGCTTAAGGAATTGACGATAGTGAGCGGTTGTCTCTAGATGGTTGGCATTGAGCAGGTCTTGGTCATAGTCGTTAAAACGGGTAATCATCTCCTTTTTGATTTTTCGCCATGACTCGTTGTTCTCGAATATGTGGGTGAGGTAAAATTTGAATGCCTCACCTGAGATGTAGTCAGTGAAGTTGATCATCTCCCGTTCCGACCAAGATGCAGCGGCAGCGTGGCGCTCGAATAGGTTGAACTAGTCCTGTACGGGTCCGTCGTCCACTGATCCGGTGTACTTGGGGATGTCAAGGTCGTCTGATGGTGCTGTCATGATGCTGGTCATAGTGTAGAGTTGGTATGTACTTTTGTGGTCCACGTTCGGTCACTGCGCCTTGCTGAGACGTTCGAAGATGGTGGCCGGTTGATGAAGTGGCCGCCAGGTCTTCATGCTGTCGACTCGTGTGACGCTACGATGAACGGGTGACGTGGCCTGGCTCATACGCCATGTTTATTCCATTCTGCACTTCTTCCTTCTCTGCCTCTACCACCCAACGCTTCATACCTCACATATCTATATATAGAATATGGCACAACGGGAGCGTTGTCAACAAGGATAAATATATTTCCCAACAGTTTCGGGAGGGGTCCTCCCTTCATGAGGGGATGAGTTATACTAACATGAACTTCTAAACATCGTTGCTGGCGCGTCCCTCTCGCTTTGAAAGATGTTTGCGAGAGTGAGAGAGAACTAATAAAAAGAAGAAAGAAAGAAAAAAAAGAAGAAAAAAGACGAAAAAAAAGAAAAAAGAAAAGAAAAGAAGAACCACTGTGAACACTGAGCACGAAACCAAATGTCGGTGTACGTCGACATCCGGTTCTTACCCCGTACTGGTCAGTTCTCGACGTGTGTTGGGCCACACACAATCTATGCAGAAGCAAACAAATTTATGCACGTAGCGGTACATGCCGCGCCAAAAGTACCACTGGTGAATGTTGTGATAAGTCTTCGATACCCCTGAGTGCGCACATTGCGGATCATAATGAAAGAGCGCAGACTGCGGGGTATGACTAGTAGCCACTGGCGGCCGTCACCATTGTAATTGCGTCGGTGGAGGAGGTCGTCACGAACGGTGAAATGGTGGGCTTGACGACGCAACGCGCGAGAGTATGGAGTGGATCGATCAGACAGCAAGTTTATCAGTGAGGCAATCCATTGATCCTTGCGCTGTTCAGTAGCAATGGCATGAATGCTAATGAAAGAAATGGCAAGGTGAGACGCTGAGTTGTGGGCATTGCCGTCCGGCAATGGAGAGCGCGATAAGGCGTCGGCGTCAGCATGTTACCTTCCGTTGCAGTACAGCACGTGAATGTCGTAGTCTTGCAGGCGAAGTGCCCACCGGGCGAGACGGCCTGAGGGATCTTTCAATGACGACAACCAGCATAGTGCGTGACGGTCGGTGACATCTAATGGGCGACCATACAAATAAGGTCGGAACTTTGTAGGGGCCCAGACAATTGCCAGACATTCATTCTCGGTGACGGTGTTATTCTTTCTCGGTGACGGCGCAAGGAGAGCGCCGAGGCCGACACTACAGGCGTCCGTGTGTACCTCTGTAGGGGCCGTGGAGTCGTGGTGGCGGAGTATAGGAGGTGACGTGAACAAACGACGGGGCGTTGTGAATGCGTCGTCGCACTGTGATGACCACGAATGGAGAGGCCCGTTACTTCCGAGGAGCTTCGTCAGCGGCGATATGATAGTCACGAAGTTTCGAATGAAGCGCCGAAATTAGGAACACAGTCCTACGAAACTGCGCAGTTCTTTGACAGATGTCGGCTTGGGGAACTCGGTCACGGCCCGAAGCTTGGCTGGATCGGGGAGAATTCCGTTCTTGGACACGACAGAGCCAAGTATTGTCAGCTGCCGAGCTGCAAATCGGCACTTGTTTAGGTTCAGTTGCAGACTGGCGTCACTCAGACGCGTTAAAACATGCCGCAGGCGTTGAAGAGGCGTGGAGAAGTCCGGAGCGAAAACGACGACGTCATTGAGGTAGCACAGGCACGTGTGCCATTTCAGGTGACGCAGAACGGAATCCATCATGCGCTCAAAGGTGGCGGGCGCATCGCACAGCCCAAACGGCATGACGTTGAATTCATACAAGCCGTCTGGGGTGACAAAAGCGGTCTTTGGCCGAGCCTCCTCAGTCATAGTACTTACCAGTACCCTGAGCGCAAATCAAGGGGTGAAAAGAATTCGGCTCCTTGCAGGCTGTCAACCGCGTCACCTACCCGTGATAGTGGGTACACGTCCTTACGAGTGATCTTGTTGAGGCGTCGGTAGTTCATACAGAACCGCACAGAACCGTCCTTCTTCGCGATGAGAACGACAGAAGACGCCCAAGGGTGCTTAGAGGGTCGAATAACATCGCGGCGAAGCATGTCGTCGACTTGCTCGTTGACTACACGGCGTTCTGTGGGGGATGCGCGATATGGACGTTGCCGTAGTGGTGGCTGTGCGCCTGTTTCGATGCGATGCGTAACGGCGGATGTGCGACCAACAGAAGGTTGAGCGACATCGAAAGAAGATCGGAATTCTTCCAACAGGCCCAGAAGCTGGGAACGCTGGAGTGGCGTAAGGTTGTCGGGAATGGAGGGACCGAATACATCAGGGGATGATGAAGCAGATGTATAAACAGCACTAAGCGTGCTGGAACTTCGGCAGTGCGTCTCATCGGGTTGATCCATGACTTGTGCGTATTCGATGGGTTCCACGCTGCCAAGACGTTCCCCTCGCACCAACGTAATACTGTACGGGAATGAGTTCAGAACAAAAATAGTGGTACTGCCGTGAGTCACTTGCACGGCCGCGAAAGGAACCAGCAAGCCTTTCCTAGTGAAAAGACGATGAGATGGCGAGAGGAGTGCAGCGGTGTCGGAAAGACTTGCGCAGTAGACCGACACCACCGCGGACGAGTTTGCAGGCACTTGCGTGTTGTCGCTGACGAGTAATTTGCTTGCAGCAGATGGACTGTCGGCCGGCGTCAAAGAAGAGAATTGTGTGAGCTCTATTTCTGCTGGTGCGCAATGAATGACGGCGTCATGGCGGGAGAGAAAATCCCATCCTAGGATGACGTCGTGAGAGCATGAAGGAATTATGATGAATTCTACGGCATAGATCACGTCCTGAGTCATGAGGCGGGCTGTGCACATCGCTGTAGGGTGAACGCTTTGGGCGCGGGCTGTACGGAGGGAGAGCCCGGAAAGTGGCGCGGTCACTTTGCGCAGTAACCGGCTATGTTTTGCGTCCATGACGGATATGGCGGTTCCAGTATCTACAAGAGCAGAAGCAAGAACACCATCCACAAGCACGTCTATCACGTTCGATGGGCTTTGCTGAGGCCTTCCGCATTTCGACAGCGTCGCAGCCCTTGCCTCGTAGACTGCGACGACTAGTTTTTCTGGTCAGCCTCGAGTGAACGTGGGCGCATCGGTGAAAGTGAGCGACATCGCGGAGATGGTGAACGGCGGGTAGACGGAGTGAGGCGGGACGACGGTAGCATAGGCAGCGGTTGGTCATAAAAGCGGCTCGATTGGCTGGGAAAGTTGGAGGCGACCTGTGGTTGCTGCACACGATTGCAATAGCGTGCTGCGTGACTGACGCAACCACAAGCAAAGCAGATGGGGTGATTGTCAGAAGTGCGCCATCGGTTCGCGGGTTTCATCCATGTCGCAGAACGCGATGGGCGAGCCGGCTGCTGATATGAATGCATAGGGGGCTGCATTCGGGGCCCGTGGATGACGTCGGCATATGTAGGTGGCACAGTTTATCCGAAGGCCTGGGGCCTGGCGATGGTTTCGGTGTAACCAAGGGGGCCAGTCACAGGAGTCGGTGGGGGCGGCCTGGCGACAACTTGGGCGTAGCTGAGGGGCGCAGATACGGGAGGCGGCTGGTGGCATTCAGGAATGACCTCCGCGATTTCCTACTGAATGGCTCAGCGGAGGGGAGGCAGAAGTGTGCTTGACGGCTGTTGAGCATGTTGCGGAGAAGCAAAAGCCAGTAAAGAGACCTGGCGGGCAACTTCCTCACGCACGAATGACTTGATTTCAGCGAGCAAGGTTGTGTGGTCAAGAACTGTTGACAAGGTCGAGAGATCAACGTCACGTGAGGGTGGTCGACGGGTCATCAAGCGCTGCCGCCGCAGCTCCTCGTAGCTTCGGCACAGTGTAATGATCTCTGCCACAGTATGAGGGTTCTATGCCAGGAGCATGGTGAAGGCCTCGTTGGCGATGCCTTTCAGAACATGCGTGATTCTGTCAGCCTCCGACATGTTCGCGTCCACTTTCTTGCACAAGTCAAGGATGTCCTCGATGTAACTTGTGAAGGACTCATCGATCTGCTGTGCTCGTTCGCGTAGCCGCTGTGCGGCTTGCAGCTTACGAACAGCAGGACGGCCGAACACGTCGACGACGGTGGTTTTAAAGGCGGACCAATCCGGGAAATTGGATGCGTGGTTGTTGTACCACATGCCGGCCACACCCTCGAGGTAGAAAAACAGGTTGCCGAGTTTCCCTGCCTCGTCCCGGTGATTGGGGACGCTAACGCGTTCGTACATGGCGAGCCAGTCCTCGACGTCAGTGCCATCCGCGCCGGTGAAGACAGGAGGGTCGCGGATGCGGGGGACACCGTAACATGGCATCGGCGCAGGAGGAAGCGTTTACTGAGCGGCGTCTTGGTGCACGGTAGAAGGCACGGTACGGGATCGAAGTAACAAGGGCATCGAATGCGAACCGAATGTGTTTGAAGGGCACAGCACTCTCCACCAAATTGTTAAGACGTTTATTGGCGGGCACTCGGCGATGATGCACAACAGCGACGGTCAATACGATGATGATGATGATGATGATCCTTGACACCCTGGCGCACACCCACAAAGGGGGATCGGCCAAGAACCGGGCGGCAGGATCTTAACTAAAAGGTTAATGGTTTTTCAAAGAAAACGTAATTTTGGGCTAAAAAAAATATAGAAAGAAAAGCCGAAAATCGAAAATGGAGTATATCTGAGCAGGGAGCAATGCAGACCATCAGATATACGAGGACCGACTCTCTGCACGAGCTCCTCTTTTGTTTTACGAAAAGGACGACCCACTAGAAAGCGCTGAAGAGAATGACCCACTGTTCGAAGGCTTTGCCACAACCCATCAATTTTCCGGTTCGCTTCCTTCATTTTTTATCGACATTCTTCATGTACAAGTAGCTGAAAACCTTCCTAGCGCAACGCTCATCCCCCATTTCTCTGAATCGCTTCTCAGATTTTATCTTGCTGCTAGCACCCTGCCCTCAAATGATGTCCATCTCATATCATCTTATAGTCCCTGATTTGGTGTATTCCCGTAAGCTCCTAAAGCAAGCCTACCTATTCCACGTTGCTTAATTTCTAATCTTGCTTGAACTTATGATCTTATGCACAAGACCGCATTTCCGAACGTCAGACCCGGAACCATGACCCCTTTCTATATTCCTCTCACATCATACCTATCGTAATTTCACAGTGCCCTATTTTTCATCACTGCTGCATTCCTGTTACCTTTGTTTGTTTCGTATATTTCGTGTTCCTTTAGGTACTCGGTCCCCTTGCTCATCCATACGCCCAGATATTTGTATTTATCTGTTATCTCTATCGGGACCTCCTGTATCCTAAGCTCACTACCTTCATTATCATTAAAAATCATGACTGCGGATTTTTCCTTACTGAATCTGAAATCTAACTTATCTCCCTCATTACCGCAAATGCCCACCAATCTCTGCAAATCTTCCTTGCTGTCGGCCATTAGCACTATATCATCTGCGTACATCAATGCTGGTAGTGCCTGTTCAATGAGTTTTCCTTGTTTGACGGAAGACGGGTTGAAGCCCAGTCCACTTCCCTCAAACTTGGCCTCTAATCCTTGTAGGTACATCATAAGTAATAAGGGTGACAGGGTACACCCCTGCCTAAGCCCCCGTTTTACCTCTGTGGGCTTGTATTTCTGTTTTTCCCACTTTATAACTACCTTGTTACTTTTATAGATATCCTTTAAAAGATTACGTACTCCATCTTCCACACCTAGTGCGCCCAGTACTCTCCACAAGTCCTCTTGAATCACGTTATCGTACGCTCACTTGATATCGAAAAACGCTAGCCACAGGGGCCTCTGTTCCTTTTCTGCTATTTCGATGCACTTCGTCAGTGAGAACAGATTGTCTTCCAACCTCCTATGTTTCCGAAACCCATTCTGCAGTTCTCCCAGCACCCCCTCATCTTCTATCCATGCCTGCAGTCTTTCCTTTATAATCTGCGTCACCAGCCTGTAGACCACTGATGTCACTGTTATAGGACGGTAGTTGTTTATGTCAGCATTGTCCTTCTTTCCTGTATAGATCATGCTCATCCTGCTAAGTTTCCATCAATCGGGAACTTCACCATCGATTATTATTCTGCTCACTGCCTCTCTCAAAGCCTGCTTAGACTTCGGACCCAATGGCTTTATTAGCATAATTGGAATGCCATCTGGGCCTGTTGATGTACTACTAGGAACCCTTTTCTCAGCTCTTTCCCACTCTCGTTGCGAAAATGGAGCCATTGCCCCACTTGATTTATTCTGGTCTATTGTAGTGCATGAAGGACTTCTTTGTTGAAAATTTTCTGCCACCCTTGTTCTTATATATTCAATAGCTTCGTCCCCTTCTAGCTTAGCACCTTGTGCTGTAGTTATAAACCTCTGCTCTAAGCTCGTCTCATTTCTTAGGGAGTTTAGATGGTTCCGAAATTTCGCAGCTGCCTTTCTATCTTTTTTATGTACTTCTGCCAGCCACTGAGCTCTCTTCCTTCTAATCTTTTCATTGGTGAGAATGGATGCATCCCTTCTACAGCTTAGAAAGATTTACCATTTTCTTTCAACAACATCTGTCAGTTCACCCCGCTGCTTAGCATGCCCCTTAGAGGCGTCCTGGCGTTTTGCTATGGCTCTCTTAACTTCCTCATCCCACCAAATTTGGGTCTGCGTCTTCTTTTCCGTGGTGACTTGTCACGTGCCTAAGCAAGCTCTATCTCAAACAGTCTAATCAGATTCGTGTATGTCCACACTGTTTTATTATCCACTGTGATTACTTTCTCAAATTTTAGTGGCTATTTCAATTTGCCTTTCTGAATAAAAATTTTCCTGTAGTTGCTCATCTTGTCTTCTTCCCACTTTCACTGCTCTTCCAAAACTTAGCTTGATACGTCTGTGATCACTACCCAGACTTCTGGAGCCACCTTCATCTATGTGCATTCCCCTGAGCTTATCATACATCCTATGTCACATCAGTGCGTAATCTATTGTTGACTGCAGCCTTCCAACCTCCAATGTTATTTGCCCTTCACACTTCTCGGTATTGTTGCAAATGAACAAATCAAGCCTTTCACACATATCTATGATCATTTTGCCTGTCGGGTCGGTATACCCATCTATATCTTCTATGTGCGCAATCATATCTCCCAGTAAAATTATCTCGCACTATCCTCCTAACTCCTGAATGTCATTTCATATACACTCTACCATTGCCTGGTTTTCCTCTCTGGCCTTTGCTCCCGTCCACAAGTAAAAGAAACCAACTTGGTTTCGTGTACTTGAGGGCAAATGACATTCCTAGGAGTGTCATTTGCCCTGCCACTTTCCCTTTTAGCCATAAATGTTCCTTGCACTTCTGCTTGACCCTTTGCCAGTCTGAACTTTTATGAATGAATGCCCCAATACCAACCCCCTTTTTGCTGCCTTCTATTTTATTATTATATTTCCACGTTTAGTCCGGATTGTTAGGAGGTTGTTCCATGTCCCTGAGATGTGTTTCTACAAAACCGTATACCATCGGCCTCTCCTCCCTTCCTACCACCCTGCATGTTATTATACCCTATGTCTGAATTGGCTCGGCGCTCGTGGCTACGTCTATTTCTTCTCCGGACTCTACCTATCTTAGATACTGGTGCCACTTTGGAATCGTATCTGTCCACACCACCTGTCAAAGGGTCTCCGCGGTTATTTTCCTCGTTACTAGCTATCCTGCACCCCGAAGGGCTCGCTTGCCCTCCAAAAAGAGCTACTGAGCGTCCTGCAAGTCACCAACCCACCTCATGACCTAGCCGCCCATCGAATTGAATGCTGTCTCGAAGAAAACCACCCCACATATATATGCACATCTCTGTTTATTTGCACCACCTCAAAGTCTTTCTCTCGACTCATTCGCCATATCTTTTGGTTTGCGTTGACAACCGCTCTTTGCAGGTTGCTATCACGCACCGGTACCTTCGGTATCGTGCATATCGCTACCTGTACCTGAGGAGAAGTGGCGCGCATGTCATCGAATTCTTTCGCCAGTGTGGTTGCTAGTCCTGCTGTATCTTCATTTAGGACATCGTTTAAACCGCCTGAAATTATCACGAGGTTTCGTCTATGAGCTGTCGTTTTGAGTTTTTCGCTCGCTTGCCTCATGGCTGCTTCCAGCCTGCGTCCTGGGAACCCACTGCAACCCCCACTGCAACCCTCTTGTCACCTCTTACCCTCTATTCGATGGCTTCTGTGCATCAATTTAAATTCGAGTCCCCAGCGATTATCACATGCTGCGACTTTTCAGCTGGAGCGTCCTGTACCTGGGAGTTACTTGCACCTGTGACGTCGGCTGCTTTGTCCCCTCCCAGCCCCACCACGTACTACTTCGCTGAAGCTGGGCCTTGCGACAATTGAACCAGCTGAACCTGTTTTTTCCAAACTTACTTGCTCTTTCTTCTCCGCCGTTCAGGTTGCCGGTTCCCTACTGTTTTCTCCATAGGCCGCTCCTCTGTTCACCTTGGCCAGTGCTTCCTCGGCGGGCTTCAGCCTTTCTCCCATAGCCCTCGTTTTCTCTTGCTCTGTCGCCAACGCAGTATCGAGCTCGGTGATTTTGATCAGCAGGTCACTCTGGGCAACCATCATTTTCTCCATTTTTTTCTCGACCTCACATCGCCTACACTTCACATCAGCCTCTTCTTCATCCGCTTCCACATTTGGGTCCACTTTCAAACCCACCCCACATCCTGAACACTTTACGGTCTTTTTAACCATGATCTTTCTGACACCAATTGTCCCTATGACTTGTCCCACCGGATGGATGGATGGATGGATGGATGGATATGGCTGTACCCTTTAGATCGGGCGGTGGCCAGCGCCACCAAGCCGTAATACCTAATGAACCAAAAACTATATTTATTTTTTTTTTGTTAAAAAGTGAGTTTGAGGATTCGTACTTTGCAGTGAAGAGTTTAATTTTCACTCGTGCCTCGACTTTAGCCACCAATCAGATAACCTCCTTCTAGTTAAGTCTACCCGCTTAAAGTCTATTTTGCCCTCCTGGTCCCTAAACCCCAGTGCTTTGAAAAACGCCGCGCCATCATCCTGAACTATAGGGTGAAGCCCTTTACAGAACATTATCAAGTGTTCGGCAGTTTCTTCTTCCTCTCCACACGCACTGCATACTGTGTCTACCCCTTCGTATTTGGCCCGATATGTCTTGGTTCGCAGTACTCCCGTCCGGGCCTCAAACAGTAGAGAACTACCCCGAGTATTATCATAGATCCTTTCTCTGGCAATTTCCTGCTTAAAGGTTCGATAGGTCTCTAGTGCGGACTTCTTAATCATGCCCATTCTCCACATGTCAGTCTCAGTTTCCTTCACTTTCTTCTTAACCGACAGTTCTTTTTGGTTTGGCCACCTGCTGTTTTCTAAGTATTTACCAGTCAACTTCCTGGTTCGCTTCCTCCATTTCGTATCGACATTCTTTAAGTATAAGTAGCTGAAAACCTTCCTAGCCCAACGCTCTTCCCCCATTTCTCTCAATCCGTCCCCCACCTCCATCCGTCAGCAGCGCCCTCTCGAGGCTGGCCGTATACAGCATATAGAGCAGCGGCGATAATGAACATCCCTGTTTGAGACCCCGCTTTACCGTCACTGGTTCGGCTTGGGTTTCGGCAAAACAAGCCACCACCGTATTGTCCGTGTACAGCCGTCGCAGCAGACCAACCCACGTCCTCGGCTTGCCAATCTGCGTCATGCAGTGAAACAGAGGTCCATGCGGTACGCTATCATATGCCTTGGCGACGTCGAGAAAACAAGTGTACAGTCCTCTGTTCTCCTTTCGTGCTATCTCGATAGCCTGGGTGAGCACAAATACATTGTCCTCGAAGCGCTGTCCGCTGCAGAAACCATTCTGCAGCTCCGTCAATTTGTGGTCGTGTTCTGCCCAGCCACCCATCCACGTCTTTAATATTTGTGCGAAAGTTCGGTATAGCACGCTGGTTACTGTGAGGGGTCTGTACTCACGTAGCAACCCTGCATCTCCTCCCCTCTTCGGCACCAGGTTCACTCGGCCACATCACCAATCCTCTGGTATTAGATCTGACATCATGCCTGAAAAGACATCTGCCAGCTTTTGCCTGGCCTCGTCTCCTAAGCATTTGAGCAGCCTCGCAGGTATGCCGTCCAGCGCTCGGGCGGTGTGTGCTCCTATGCGTTTAATCGGTCTGTCCAGGGCTGGGTCACTTCCGATTTCACCTTATTGCTCAGGCAGTATTCATTGATGGGGTTATCGTCAGTTATTATGATCTCTGGATCGCCATTGCTAAAATCGTACAGTTTACGCATGTCCATGTCCGATACTGGCAGTCCTGTATCCTCATGCCAAATTTGGGGTACCTTGGCTTTCCCACTCAGGGACGACATGTAGGCCCAAAACTTCCTGGCTTCATTGCGTCCGTCCGCTGTGAAAGATTGGAGTTTTCGGCTGTTGTGTTCGGCGATTTTGCTTTGGACTATTGTCTGTATAGCCTGTTTGCAGTTTAAGTATTCTTGCCATGCTTGGAGAGCGTCACTTGCAGAAAAGGTTTCCACTCGCACAGCAGCACACCATGCGAGTACCGCCGGCAGTCATCAGCTGTGGGGCTATCTCCTAGCCCACGCTCAGCACACTAAGCAGTGTATTTCTAGACACTGTACCATTACTACAGCATTCTAGAAGGGAGTAGTGGGATCAGGGAGAGCGCGCCGATGTGACATCTGACGTAGACGCTCCGGGATGCCTCAACCAGCGCGTGGGCTGTACGGAACGCGAAACGCAGAGCCTCAGCAATGCGCAGAAAGCAGTGTGCGCTTGGTGTTTCACCGAAAAAAGGAAACGCGGAGTTATTCAGAATGTTTTTGAAAACTTCCTCTGAGTTAAGACAAGCGCAGAGAAACTTGGACAGGCGGACGTTTTAAGCTAGCGTGAAAATAAAGCTGACCGAACAAGTGCAGAAAACGGGCGCAGGACGATGTGGCCGATTGGTAAACTAAAGGCTCGCGAACACTGTAGACGTAAAAATTTGAATGGTTAAATTGTCCTTATCATTTTCCATTGACAATTGTCATACGTTAGGTCTCAATCGCATTCACAAGTTCGATTAAGCCAAGCAACTGCGGCGCCGCATGTACTAACACATACGGAACATATGTCCTATATCAATTTCATTACGAGCGGTTTTGTTTACGTTTGTACATATCCACTGAAAGATTGCGATTTAATAAGTGCCCCACGACGATGCCGCTATGGCGCGGCTGTAGTAGTGACCCGAGATAGCGAAGTTTTATGACGTAGTAAAAAAAATAAAAATGAGACTGGCAACAAAAAAACTTTATTGGTACAAAACACCACAGTAGTGTTCTCAAAGTACATGGCTGCAACGAGAGAGGCATTAGGAGGAACGGTTGATCTTTGCATGCAATTTCTTTTTACGCCATTCATGTCGCGATTTGTTGAGTCCTAAATGCAGCATGGTCAGCACATAGAACTTGGTCAACTCTGTCGTAAGCGCATCTGGATGCTGGCTGCAACCCAAGACATTACGGAAGTTCTTCTCCTTCACCAGCAACACCACATCCATTAGTGCTGTCCTTGCAGAGTTTCTCTCGGCTGAAAAACACAATGAAGATGTCTTAGCTGGCCTAAAAGGCTCCTGTGAGGGATACAACAAGCCTCTATTGTCACATATCACAGTGAGCTCAGTGTTTCAGTTTTCCGTATGAGGGGCTTCCAAAAAAATCTTGCAGGGCATACAGTCATAACGCTTCAGAAACATAATTTCGAGCAACATAACCTGCCATATAATGTACTGGACGGTCATCGCTCTTCTGCTCTACTAACTCTCTGTGCTCTGCAGGAATACTCCGAAACATGCATTCAGCTGATACTAGAGCCCTTTTTCAATCAGATGGTCCATTGCAGGAACCCTGGCTTCCTGACCAGGAGGATCTTACGCACTCAGGAGCGAACTATTGTTGCACTAGCTCTGCTAAGGTCAACTTTCTCCGAGCGTACGGTCTTAGCAAAGTTATAAAATTACAGGCAATTAATGACAATCAGGAACTGCACGCGTATAGGCTGATTGCTGGGTGCGTTCATCCGTCCGTGCGTGCTGCCGTCACAACAAGCATGCGAAGCACCAGCGGCAGCCACGCCAGCCAGCCCACGCGACTACAGCGTCGCCACCAACATCCGAGTCTCGTCCGCACTCGCCGCCTCGCTTCAATGTGTAGAGCGCTCCGGCTGCTGATTCCACTACCCCCTTTTAGAACACCGTACCACTACTCCCTTCTAGAACACTGTACTATTAGTCCCGAAGCTTAGCTCCACGTCCCGGTAGCGTTGCTTTTATCGTTCACCTTTAAAAGAGGGGGCCGGTTTCAGCACTTGCAGATCAGAAGATCGCCGTACGATTCAAGCACGCTTGAGCTCTAAGAACACTCTCCAGTGATGCCAAACGAGTGCTTACTTACTTATTTACTTACTTACAGTACCTACAGCGCCCGCGAGGGGCGTTAGTGTAGGGGGGAGATAACGATTTCGAAATGCAGAAAGGCGACAGTCCATTAACACTGAGTTGAACATAAAAGAAATACAGATACATAATAAAGCATCCAATGGTGACACGTAATAAACGTTGACGTGTGTGAAGGTACAGCAGCAAGAAATATATATATATATATATATATATATATATTTATATATATATATAAAATGCATACGCACACATATATATATACATATATATACACACACAGATAAAAGCAGGCGAAAAAAAAAAGCTGAAGCGTAGATCGATAGAGAGATGAAACGAAAGTGTAGGCAACTTTAATGTGTGCTCAGGCTACGATAAAATATGATGTTCCAGCGCAGTGGCGAATGTCTCCCTGGACGCGGCTACAATTTCATGAGGTAGTTTGTTCCATTGCTTAATTGATCACGGAAAAAATGAATATTTAAAAAGGTTAATTCTGGTAGCGAACTCGCGCACTTTAAGGGGGTGATTAAGGGGGCAAGTACGAGCAGATATATACGTAGGCTCCGATATGTAGTTTTCTTTGTGAATACCCGTTAAACCATGGAATATTTTGTGAAACAGAGATAAACGTAAGAATTTGCGCCTGTCTTCAAGAAGGGGCCATCCTAAAGCACTCCTGATTTCGAAAGATCTTTTAGAAAAGTTGTAATCACCCGTGATGAAACGGGCCGCTCTCAGCTGCACGCGTTCTAGAGCGTCGATGTTCACCTTAGTAAAAGGGTCCCACGTGCTACACGCGTATTCCAAAAGTGGGCGTACATTCGACATATACAGGATTTCTTTCAGGCTGGCCGGTGCTTGTTTAAAGTTACGTCTTAAGAAGTTTAATGTGTTGCTGGCCTTTGTTACGATGTAATTTATGTGGGGATTCCAAGTCAAATTGCTAGAAAAAATGACTCCTAAGTACTTATATTCTGTTACAAGGGACAGCTGTGTTGAATTCATGACATAGCTTGCCATCAGCGGGTGTCTTTTGTTTGTGAATCTTAAGAGGTTGCATTTGGACAGGTTGAGTGTCATGTTCTAAGTCGAACACCAAGACATGATTTTGTTCAGATCGTTCTGTAGCAGTTGACTATCTGATTCACTTGGAATTCCACGGTAAATACAGCAATCATCTGCATATAACTTCACACGGCAAGACAAGTGTTCAGTAAGGTCATTGATAAATATAAGAAAAAGCAGGGGCCCTAAGACGGACCCCTGTGGCACTCCAAATAATACAAAGACATCAGAAGAGCGGACACCATGGAGTATCACGCGTTGTTTTCTATCTAACAGGTACGCTTCCAACCACTTCAGGAGGGTGCTCGGCAAGTTGAGGTAGGACAACTTTAGTAGTAACAGGGTGTGAGATACGGTATCGAAAGCTTTCCGAAAGTCTAAAAAGATGCAGTCAACTTGCAAACCTGAGTTAATAAATGCTGCGATGTCATGACGAAATTCTACAAGCTGAGTGTCGCAAGAAAAGCCAGCCCTGAAGCCATGTTGCGTTGGAATAATGAAGCTATTTTCTTGAAGGTGTGCCATTAAATTTGTGTAAACAACATGTTCTAATGTTTTACAAGCAACGCTTGTGAGTGAAATTGGCCTGTAGTTGCACGTTCTTGTTTTTGAACCACTTTTGTGAATTGGAATAACATTTGCAGTTTTCCAGTCCGAAGGTAGAGCACCAACTTGAAGAGATATCTTAAATAACAGTATTAAGAAAGGGGTGCCAGACAATGCACAGTTCTTTAGGACAAAATTTGAAATAAAGTCTGGACTGGTAGCCAATTGGATGTTTATCTTCCGTAGTAATAATGCGATACCATCTTCAGACAGCTCAATTTCCCTCATCTGAGTAAGCTCTCTGACGTCATGTGATTTCAAAAGTGCGGCTTTTGAGCATGAAAACACGGAGTGAAAATAAGCATTGAAGGCCTCTGCTTTTGCCAAAATATCTGCGCCGTAGGCTTTTTCATCTATGACGTCAGGGATAGCGTCACCAGAGTTATTTTTGCTCTTGACATATTTCCACATTTCTTTCGGATTAGTTTTCACTTTGTGTCTTAGAGTGAAAAGAAACTTTTTATGTGCATTGCGCATCAATCTCGCTATCGTTTTGCTCATTACCTTCATCTTTGCGAACAATGTAGGATTCGGCGAGTGGCAGTGCTTACGAAAGGCTCTATTTTTCCCGTTTAACATCGTACGAATCTTTTTAGTAATCCATGGTTTATCGTTTTGACGCTGGGAAGTAATGACATGCGAGGGAATGAAGGTTTGTGTCAAGGACAGTATTTTAGTCTTAAAAAAAGATCCCACAATGCATTTATGTCATGTCTAGACGCGAACATTGAGCTCTAAACTCTGGGAAAAAATTGTCTAGTTCACATGATATTGTTGCGTAATCGCCTCTTTTATAAAAAAAGACCTTGCGAGGCTGCGCAGAACGACAATTCTTGGTGGCACAGGACATTTTAGCGACGACAACATCATGATCACTAATACCAGGAATCAAGGTAATCGAAGACACGAGATCAAGCACATTGCAAAGAAATAAATCAAGTACATTTGCACTACTAGCCATAATTCGCGTTGGTTTTTGCACAAACTGTAGTAACGAATGGGCATTTATCATTTCGCGGAACGGAAGGTCGTGTACAGGAGGGATGAATTGACTAACACTGGTGTAAGCTGCTGCCATATCACATCTGGTAAATTAAGATCACCTGCCAAAACAATATATGTAGTTTGTAGTGTCAGCAGCACATTGCTTAAATTGAAAAGGGGCTGAGGGTCTTTCGTGCTGGGTGACCTGTAGAAGGAAACGAATGTCACAGACGAGCCGTTGTTCAAGAGTACTTTGCAGCAAACAATTTCGGTTGAGCCAGCTTCAACGTCAACGAGGAAGCTAGATATAGTATTGTGAATCAAAATGAAAACACCTCCCCCATGCGTGTTTCTGTCCTTCCTGTAGATTGTGTAGCAGATTGGAAAGATTTCATTGTCATTTATTGTGTCGTCTAACCAAGATTCAGAACCAAGTACTACATGTGGCTTTGTCGTTTCAATGAGGGTGGCAAATTCTATAATTGTATTTTTTACGCTACGACAATTTACCACAATACACACGATGTCCTCCGGGCTGGATGGTTGCCTAGAAGTTACGAGGGCCTTATTTAGTAGCTATGTCTTGGTTTTAGTCACGCTGTCTGTTTCAGCATTATAGACAAAAGTTTCCTTGCCAATCTTTAGTTTGTTATACGATAGTCTGAAGTCCCCTCCCTTACTCTTCGCAAATTGAAATAATTTCCGCCTTTCTTGTCGAACTGTGTTGCTATAGTCTTCGCTAATAGCAAAGCTTGTACCTTTCAACCTCGAAGTAGTTGATAAAACACGTGGGCCCTCTCAACCGCATCAGCCGAAATAGCGACTTTTAACTTTTCCTCGCAAAAGGCGATCACCTTAGTCTCCGTATCTCGCCAGCTTTCACCAGCTGCATCTTGAAAGCCAAAAAAGATAAGGTTGTTTCTTCGAGATCTATTTTTCATATCATCTTCCAATTCTTGCAGCTTCGAAAACGTGGCAGCAAGATTGTCGGTCTCTGCAGTTAACTGCATCACCTTGTCCCTTAATGGAAGCACCGATAGCAATTTTTCCTCAAAGACGTTCAATTTGTCCTCTATCTGCGAAAACCTTTGCTCGAGTGCTTCTTGCCGTGACGCTACGGAACGAAGTTCTCCAAGAATTTCCGTCTGCTTTTGCAGTACCGTGGGAATTGCCATGACAGCGGTGAACATTTGTTCTTCTTGCTCAGAAGTCAGAGGGCCTGTGTTTTGTTCTACATCACCTGTAAGCTGCAGTAGTTTTCGCAGATAACATACACATAACAAACACTTGATTCGCACAAAAGTAATGCTGCGCGTACAAAAGTACAAGGCGGAGTTGGGATCTGGCGCCATTTTTCGAAATGATTTACCGTTAACAGGGCTATAGAAAAAACCAACCTGAAGAACTACGAGGCGTAAGTGACCAGCAGCCATGTCGGCGCCAGATCCCAAGGTGGTATGCAGGGGCGGTAGCTTATGTAGTGTGACGTTGAGCTCCGATGTGCCAGGTTGCCAGTCAGCGTAGCGACATTCGAACAGCGACGGTAGCGCCGTCATATCCAAAGGAAGATGCGCTTCAGTGAAAAAGTGCAGGGCAGGGCATACATCCCAGACGGCACCGTCTGCGTGGTCGAAAAGCCGCCCCGCTCCGGATACGTGGAAAGTCGACACCATCTGCAGAACCTGAAGAAGTACGAGGCGTAAGTGACCAGCAGCCATGTCGGCGCCAGATCCCAAGGTGGTATGCAGGGGCGGTAGCTTATGTAGTGTGACGTTGAGCTCCGATGTGCCAGGTTGCCAGTCAGCGTAGCGACAGTCGAACAGCGACGGTAGCGCCGTCATATCCAAAGGAAGGTGCGCTTCAGTGAAAAAGTGCAGGGTAGGACATACATCCGAGGCGGCACCGTCTGCGTGGTCGAAAAGCCGCCCCGCTCCGGATACGTGGAAAGTCGACACCATCTGCAGAACCTGAAGAAGTATGAGGCGCAAGTGACCAGCAGCCATGTCGGCGCCAGATCCCAAGGTGGTATGCAGGGGCGGTAGCTTATGTAGTGTGACGTTGAGCTCCGATGTGCCAGGTTGCCAGTCAGCGTAGCGACTGGCAACCTGGCACATCGGAGCTCAACGTCACATGGCGACCTAAGACATGGTGACCTAAACACAAAGCACACAGGTGAGGTGCCATTTGTTTGTGGACCATTTTCTCAGCGCTCCATTGCTTCACATCAACCATTTTGCTCAAACACACATTTTAAGCCATGACTCTCCAACACTGTTACATTTTTAAATACATCTGAGATGTTGCTTGTCTTAAACATAGCAAAATACTGGCGTGATCCAGAAAGCTGGCAATCAGAATTTTCAAAAGGATGCAACACATAGTGTGGAAGCCTGTGTAACAAAAATTGTCGCAAAGGATATCGCCCGTCATAAGAGAAAACATTATCCTCTGCTAAGTCATGCCTAGTTGGCTGTTCCTTATGAGGAAGCATATCAAATGTTAATGCTGCATCACAAGTAGTAGCAAGTGAATGAGGCGGCTCTGACATTTGAGCCAACACAGTGCTACGATCCTGTTCACAGTTTCCTTCTGAAAAAAGAGTAAACAGTTTGCCAATAGAAATGCGTTTCAGACCCAATGTGAACTGAAGTACATTTGGGTTGCCATGGAAGCCATGCTTCTAACCTAAGCAACCCGAAAAGATTCTCCAAGGGGTCCTGCTGTAGCCAGTGAGTTGAGAGAACACAAAAATCAAAATGTTGGAAAAGGTCATCCTATAGGAGAAGGACAGCCTTTAGGGTGACTTTCCATGTCTCAATTGAATGCGATTGCCAAGGCCCATCAAAGCTAAAACCCATGACAGGCACTCCTGCAAAAAAGATCATTGCTCGGACATTTCCAAAATTGCATAACATAACTTGCCACCAAAGTTGTCTTTATTTCCTGTTTTTAAACAGAAGAGTTATTAAGACAGTTGAATAACTTACCCAACTTACCCAAAAAAATCTGCTGTTTATTTGGCAGATGTGGGCAACGTGCCAAGAGGAATGAATACATCAATGGCCACTACAATAAATTCACTCATCACTTGGTCAGCATATTTAACTTTGATCTTAATAAAAGGCTTCCGGTAAATGTGGTTGCCTTAGTTTCTTCACCGATGCGAGTTTGAGAGGTTACAAACTTCTGTATTGTAGTTGCGTAATGAAAAACCAATGAAAAATTTCTTGTCCAATATGAAGCTTGTGAATTACGAGTGAGATTATTTTTGTGCAATTAAGTAAGTGTGGTGTATCATATTATAAAAAATAAATCTTACGAACTTTCAAGCCCCCAAAAAAACGGCTACTCAGGTGTCACACCCAGTTTATTTGCCAAAGTGATATTCCTCCACTAGTCACAGATGAGCGCCTTCACAAACAACTGCGCTCTCTGCAGCTGCTTGATTAATGTTATGATTACATGATGAAGAGTATCTGTGGACATTTTGGTCCTTAATACTGTGTAAGCTACAGGCTGAATCGATGCTTTCGAAATGCTTGCCACAAGTATCAGCAGTCCTGAATTTTCCTAGCTACTGTTTTTCACGCACCATTATCTGATAATTCCATCACAACATCACGCTTTGTATCATGCTGCAGAGGTTCCTTCAATAATATTTCGGCAAATATTAATGTGCATGCATGATCAGTGTAATGCCTTTATCAGGTAGCTTCTCTGAGGGCTTCAATAACAGTTGAAATAAATTCAAGAGTCACTGAAATATTTGATAACCACTGCTTTATTAACCTTACAGTTGGCACGTCAAGCAATTTTTACAGATGTCTGTACCCTTTCAAATCATGAAAGTACAAGTTTGAAGCGAACTAGCAGTGCTCGAGCAACCACCTCCTTCTTTTGTGTTTCACACAAATAACTGGAGCTGACGTCTCAATATATGTACAGGATATCTTGGGGACGTAGGGCCTGATAGCATTCAAGGTGTCTTAAAAAGCTTTTTAATCTTTCTCTTGCCAATTTTGACAATGTCTTCTTAAGCTATGAATTTATTTTCTGCAGGTGGCTGATTTTTATGGTTGTCTGAGACGAGCCCCTAGAAGTCGTGTTGTCGACTCGCTGGAATGGGACCTGAAAGATTTAGAAAAAAAAAGCTAAATTATACTGTACTTTTGAGAAATTTGAACAAGATTTTTAAACATAGTAAATGTTCTAGACATTTTTAGAACTGAAGTGATTGCTTCCATAAGTAATCACTTGTTCATATGTAGTTCTTAATCCTTCACTAACTGAAACTTGGGGCATTGGGAACAGGCCTCTGACATGCACATAGCTGGGCATTGAGCTTATTAATGGCATGTATTAACACCTAAGGCATGTAATAGAGAAATCTTCATCGTGAAAAAATATGGAGGGTCAACCAGTTATTACTAGTTATATGTAAATAATAGTATGTTCAGAAAAAAACAACGAATTCATAGTTTTTTTCTTTCCAACACACTAATCCTTCATAGATGGCAAAACAACAAGCAAGAAAAACAGCAGACAAGTGCTCGGCTCATCCTTCCTTTTGTTATGTACATCACCCTGGTTCTCATCCCCTAGCATTGAACGAGCTTGCCCAGCTGACACCCCAGTGCACTTTAGGATGTGTTAAATGGTACAAGGTATTAAAACGCCAGCTGCAGGGCACTAATCTACGTTGAATTGCTTTAAGGAGCTGAGAAAGTAAAATATTTTGCGTACTTGAATGTAGAAATAGCACAAATATACAGACATAGACGGAAGAAAAGATGACAAGGCGCTCAAACTCGCAAGTAAATTTTATTAGAAGGAACACACACGTATATCAGGTAAAAGACCTGCTCGCATGGCCCACAATGGCGACTGCGCAGCAGAACAAACAAAGAAAATCAAAACATGCATAAATACCTAAGAAAAAAAAAGCGAAAAACAAATTATCTTATAATAACTAATCTAATAATAATAGTAAGTAATCAAAATATTAAGAAATCACACTTACTTCGGAAAATATGCATGACTGTGACAAAATACTAACATCCACTTTAACGTGACAGCACTGAAACCAGTATCCAACCTCCTTTTCACCAAGTGCCATGGACAGTTTGCTCACGTGTCTTTCCCCCTCCCTTTCAATGTAAAAAGCCTCCATCACCTCTCAAGTACATTTGTCCCGACGGACAAACAAACAAGTGCTTCTGTCCCTCAACGGCTGGCTGCCACACTCCCTGCAATGAGATGGCAAGTGCAGACCGCCAGAAGTCCTCTAAGAGGCTAAGTGCTCCCTATATCTAACATTAACGCACCGCCCCGTTTTTCCTACATAAACCCTCCCGCATGACAAAGGCAGCATATACACAACACACGACATACATTCAACATATCTATTCTTTCTCTTTTCTGGACAGAACAAACAGGTCTTGTGAAAAACCAAACGTTTATGCACTTGGGAGCAAATAGAGGACAACTTTTTGGGAGCTAACATCACAATTTGCACCCATACCTACTGGCCACAATTTTCAAGATATGAGAAAACTTATGCACATAGGGGACAACTACCAGTCTCTTTACATTGTGTACTTGTTCTGTTGTCCTACGCAATTCATTTACACCTTTGACCCACCTGACAAGTTTTTGGCGGGCTACTGTATTATGGTAGCCCGCAGACTACAGCCTTTCAACTTGGCTCAAGACATTTTGTTTTATCTCATGCGTACAAGTTTTTGGAGCGCAGCTAAATGATGCCGTAATTGATTATCTTAGAATAGCCTGAGGTAAATGGCAGTATACCCTTTACAGGTCGGGGCTTTTACAGTCAACGCCAATATTCCTCATGAAAGTGCAATCTAATATCTAGAAACTGAAGCACTCCTTTTTCCGGCAGCTCGTAGGTGAACTTCAGCCGATGGCCAGAATGCTTAACAATGTTGAATACATCATTTCTTGTGCTATGCAGACTGTGGGATTTAATTAAAATTAAAACATCATCGCCATACCAAAAAATATAGCAGGACAGGTTGGTTTACTTCGCGGCAACAGACCTGCCGAAATCGAAGCCACCTTAGATCCAATGTAAACAACAGATTTCTGGACATAAATGCCCCCTTTCCATTTTATAAACAAAGACCACAGGTAAAATGCCAGCAGCTCCAAAAACCTGTCCAAGGAAACACCACAAGATTTAATGCTCTGCAGAAGTTGACCATATGGTAAGGAGTAAAACGAGTCTTCTATGTCGATGCTAAATGTCAAACAAGATCCCTGGTTACTAGTTCTGAGGAAATCCACAACACCTTCAGAATTCTTAACTGTAAAAGAATCGACTACATTGAAGCCTTTCAGGTGCATTTGCAAGTACGTCAATATCTTGGACAGCCAAGTCCCTTTTTCTGATATAATGGCTCTGAATGGTGAGTTCAGTTTATGGGTTCTCACTGATAAAAAAACCTGCAAGTTTAATTCTTTGGCCTTCTTACTCTACTGACGAGCCTACACAGATTCCTATCTTGCAACATAGTAATGGCATGCTGTTTCACCTTCCCAGGTTTAACATCCACTCTTATGAAATTCTTTGAAACATCTGCCTCAGATTTTTCATTTAAAACACCCAGTTTCATTATCACAAACATTGTCTCCTTATCGGACAGGCATACTCTAAGACTATTCGCCTCCAAAAATTCTATGACGGACTTATCAGGCAAAGGCTTTCACCTGTCCAACGATGTCTGAATACACACATTGATACAATCAGACACGCATCTTATTTATCCGCCTTCAGGCACATACCAGGAAATGTTCCATGAAAAAGCAACTTTTTCTGCTGGTGGAACGTTGGGTTCAAACGTGAACTTGGGTACCAGTTTTAAAACCTTTTTAAAATCCTACGGCATAGAGCAATCACCAAGAAAGCGCACTTCTCGGAAAAGAGAAAGAATGGATATGTCGAATTTGTACACTTTAAGGATAAATAAGTGCTCCTTTCATCTAGCATTTAGCTAAAAGGCACAGATTACGGCATCAGTGAAGGCTTCCCCCGGAAATTCGCTCAGCCAGAAGACGCCTTATAGAATTTAGTAAAGTGCAGCACTCCCCGTATAAACTCTGTTATGACAAGCTTATCTGTGATGTTTATGATCAGGCTAAGCAGTTCTTTGTCGAACGTCAATCCTAGCATTGAGCACAAAAGCCACGAAGGCCGAATCAGAGTGTTAAGCATGATCTCTCGCTGCATTACACTAACATTCCCAGCCTAATAACTAAATGGGATCCGTTATGCACCTTGATCTCTTTTTCTTCTAGCAACCTCGTTCTGTTGACGGAAACCTTGCTAACCTCCAACATACTTGACTCCGACATTCTTCCTGATTTGCCAGATTTTGACAATCTTTTGCAAAGAACGCTTTGATGATAACCGTGGGGTGGTGTGGCTATTACCACAGCTCGTTTGCTTAAGTGCTCTGCCATAAATATAATAACTTCTTTAGAAATGACTTGGACGTGCTGGCATGCCACTTCACCGCGTATATTAATCGGCTGTTGCTATCGTCCACCAACCGCTGATAGCTCTTTTCTTTCATCTTCGCACGAAGCATTGTTAGAACTAACAACAACATATCCCAACACTCCCGTCTTATTATTCGATTTCAGTTTTTCTTCAACAGATTGGAGCATTGTTGCATCATGTCTTGCACAAAATAACATGGCTAGAAATTTTGTAAAAACATGCTTGCTTTTTGGCCTCTCACAGCTGGTCACTAAACCTACCCGAGTAACCCAACACTCGTCAACTATCTTGGATATCTTTTTCATGTCACACCCTGATAATGTGCCCCCCTTACGTATAATAGTGGTTTTAGCGACCACAACATCATCCATGCAACATCTCATTGCAACGTCTTAAAAAGCAAGAAATCTAAAAAAGTACTTACGCTGTACGACAAGGCCAATTATTCGAGCATTAACCGATTACTTTCTGTTTTTCACCAGAAACTTGCCCTTATGTATTAGCAGCAATCAACTGAGAGCATATGAATACTATTTAAAGTCGAAATGCTGCATTTAATGAATTATTACATCCCAACTATCACTATAAAGTAAAAAATGCAATCACCCTGGTATGAGAAGTCTTTAAAGGGCCTTAATAATAAGAAAAAGTGATTATTTCGAGTTCCTAAATGAACTGGTTCTTCTTCGGCCTGGCAAAAATATAATGAGGCCGTTAAAGAGTACAACTCATTAAAAGCACGTGGAAAGCGTGACTACTATTCCACTACCATACCAAATGTGCTGCAGTCTAACCCGCAGCGTTTTCGGAAAGCGATGCAGCCTGATAATAGTTCCATTTTATTATGTGATAACACGGGGGCAGCCATTGCTGATTCCGAAGTTCCCGATGCACTGCATCTAGCATTTTGTTCAGTGTTCACAAAAAAAAAGTGTAGATGCATTACCACACTTTCCATATTTCAATTTTCCTCCAATGGAGGGTATTAAATTCAGGGCAGAGGGCATTGTTAAGGTCATAGACTCTCTGAAGTGCTCTTCATCCTGTGGTATAGACAGAATCAATGGGAAATTGCTAAAAAGTATATGTGCAGTTCAATTCTATACATCATTTTTGACCAGTCACTTGACACAGGTACAGTGCCAAACCACTGGAGGATAGGGAAGGTCATTCCAGTCTTCAAAAAAGGTGACCGGTCTTGCCCTGCTAACTACCGTCCCATTTCCCTCACCAGCATATGCTCCAAGATCATGGATTATGTCAACTACTCTCACGTTGCTCATTTCTTAAGCTCGGTGAATTTCTCTCATCCAAATCAACATGGTTGCAGAAGAGGTCACTCATGCGAATCTCAACTTGCTCTATTCACTCATGGCATTCATTTAAACTTAGACAGTAACATTCCAACTGACGCTCTACTCTTAGATTTTGAAAAGGCCTTCGATAAGGTTTTTCATTCTAGTCTTTAGTTGAAATTATTGCGCCTAAGCGTTAATCTACTTGTTCGCAACTAGATTGAGTGCTTTTTATCCAACCGAAAACAGTTCGTATATGCTAACAACTACACATCATCCACTTCGCCCGTTCTGTCTGGCATTCCCCGTGGCACTGTTCTTGGGCCACTCCTCTTCCTAATCTACATCAATGACCTGCCATCTACTATAACCTCTGAAGTACGTCTTTTTGCAGATGATTGCGTCGTGTACTGCCCTATCCACAACTTCTCCCACGTTTGTACTCTTCAGGAAGACCTCTTTCGTATTTAAGACTGGTGTACCACATGGCTCATGTCACTGAACACCAGTAAGACCACGAACATTTATTTCAATCTTCGACCCAACTATGCACCCTTTGTGTACAAGATTAATAACTGCATTATAGCTAATGTGCATTCCTTCAAGTACCTAGGACTTCAGCTGTCTCAAGACTTGTCTTGGATGGATCATGTAACCCACATTATCAATTCAGCTAACAAAATGATTGGTTACCTTCGCCGTAATTTTTACATGGCTCAGTCACACGTAAAATTACTTGCCCATAAAATGCTAGTGCAACCTAAACTTGAATATGCCTGTGCCATCTTTGACTCCCACTAATCTAATCTCACTAAAGCTCTCCAATTCGGTTAAGAACCATTTGGCCAGGTGTATTCTTTCCGAGTACTCGTATCACAGAAGCGTCTTGTCTCTAACGTCTAAACTGAAGCTAGTACCTCTTGCCTCTCATCGCCGCATCTCATGCCTATGCCTTTACCACAGATTCTTTCACACCATGCCTCGTGACAGCCGGTTGATTCAACTAACTTATCGTACATCTCGAACAGGCCACCTGAACGCAGTAATTCCACCCGATACCAGCACCACTACATTCCATCAGTCCCTCTTCGTCTGAACTGCCCAAGACTATAATTGCCTTCCACGAGGTGTTGCACTTGTTCGTGATGCAGTGCGCTTTCAATCTACTATCGAACACATAGTCTAATACATGAAACTGCTGTTTTCGGACTTACCTTTGTAAAATTGATTATCTTTTGCCCATTGCTGTTTCCAGTCTTTTGCCCTTGCTGCCATTTGTATTTACATTTCGTATTTTCTTATTGTCGTTTATTGTTATATTCCTTCATGTAATGTCCCTCAGGACCCTTGAGGTACCAATAAATAAATAAAATAAATAGAATGTAAGTCATGTGTTGTGTACTATATGCTGCCTTTGTCATTCGGGACGGTATCATAGGACTAACGGGGTGGTGCGTTGTTAGACTTAGGGAGCACTTAGCTTCTTTGAGAACTTCTGGCAGTCTGCACTTGCCAGCTCATTGCAGGGAATGTGGCTGCCAGCCATTGGCAGACAGAAGCAATTGTTCGGCCATCGGAACAAATGTACTAGAGAGGTGATGGAGGCTTTTTACAATGAAAGGAAGGGGGAAAGACACTTGAGCAAACCGTCCGTGGCACTTGGTGAAAAATGAGGTTGGATACCTGGGTTCAGCGCTGTCAGGTTAAAGCGAATGTTAGTATTTTGTGACAGTCACGGATGTTTTTGCAAATAAGTGTGGTCATTATTTCTTTATCGCATTTCTTTTTCTTGGGTATTTACGCATGTGTCGATTTTCTTTGTGAATAGATGGTTCTTTGTACCCTGTTTGCCCTGCTGCGCACTCGCCATGGTGTGCCATGCGACCAGGTCTTTCACCTGATATATGTGTCTGTTCTTTCTAATAAAATTTACTTGCGAGTTCAGCGCCTTGTCGTCTCTTCCTACATCTGTGCCTGTATATTTGTGCTGCTTCTACATCCAAGTATGAGCCACCAACTAGCCCAACTTTCACTTTTAGTGCCATTTTGTGTGCATCATCGGTGCTGTGAGTGGGCACTGTAGTGGTATTCATGAGCTGAGGATAGCCTGTGAAACAAGTGTAACATAGCATAATTTTTTAAATTTATTATTTAGCAATACTGCTGATCTCACAAGGAAACCACTGCCTATTAGAGCATTGACTATCCGGCCCAGTGTCATATACATATAACTTGTATTAGGCGTCATATCAAATCATTACGATTACAATTCACCCAGGTGTTCTTTCGCTATGCATTGGTCTCTTCACATGTTATGTCGCCGTACCAGTCATAGAAAAGGTGTAAACACTCCTAAATAGAACTCTACATGTCCCTCGCCTCATGTCCCTCGGACACATGGGTGTCCCAACTATCCTAAATAAATATTTTTAAAATCTTAATGTGATGTACCTAGAACAGGTTAACATTGTGGTGCCCATGATGGCCTAGCGCATAACCGTATTCTTGTTAATTGTGCTATTGTTTCATTCAAAAAAAGTAATATTGTAATAACAGAACTAAAATAAAGTACCTTCTGGATCCTTAATTTTAAAAGCGACTCTGAACTAGGGTGTCTTAGATTATATACATTTCTTAAAGCCCAGTTCTGTTGCTCTCATTGTCAGAGCTTTAACAGCAGCACCAAGTAAGCCGCTACTCACTTGTCATGCGAGCAATTGCTGATAATATCAGGTCGTTTTCGCGTTGCTGTAAAAGAAATTGTACAGAGGGTAAAATATGAACAACTGAATTTGAATTGAGAAGGCTACATTTAGACAATACTGAGTGAGGAATTGGCACTAAACTTTACCATTGTGAAGCCGGCAAATTTGTTATTTTTATAGTTATATTTACCAGCAAAATTATCCCCCAAATGTGTTTAGGCTTCTGTGTTCGAAGTTCTGAGCCACTTTTTACTACAAGATTTCGATTATACTAAGCTATTACTTCTTAAGCTGAAACATTTAAATCTAGATCCTAACGTGCTTAACTGGATTCGAGCCTTTCTTTCTAACCGAACACAATTTGTTTCTGCTAACAATGCTTGCTCCCCCGTCCAACCAATGCTCTCGGGCGATCCCCAAGGCTCTGTGTTGGGACCCTTGCTGTTCTTAATTTTCATGAATGACTTGCCAACTAACGTTTCATCAAAGGTATGCCTTTTCGCTGATGATTGCATAATTTATCGAAAAATAAGTAACGAAGACGATGTTACCTCACTTCAGGCAGATCTAAATAACATATTTACCTGGTGCCAATTATGGAACATGGAACTGAACATTTCTAAATGCAAAGCAATGCGTGTGTGCCGCAGTTCACTTGTTTGTCTACAGTATCATCTTATTGATACCTACCTCGAGACTGTTTCATCTTACAAATATCTAGGTGTTCATATTTCAAATAACCTCACATGGAACCATCATCTGAAGTACATCATTGCCAAAGCTAACCGTAAACTCGGGTGTTTTGGCAGAAACTTCTACATGGCACCTTCATCCCTTAAGAAGCTTCTTTACAGTACCTACATTCATCCATCACTTGAATACACATCATCAATCTGGGATTCTGGTGGCACTACACAAACACATGAATTGGAAGAAGTCCAGAATCGTTCAGTTCGCTTTATCTTGTTCAATTATACCGCACAACCAGTGTTACACTAATGAAATATCAGCTCAACCTTCCTGAACTCGCCATTCGGCGCAAAATAGCCTGGCTAAGTCTCTTTCATAAGCTTTATTATCATAACAATAGTCTTCGCAAACATTTTGTTAAACCCCCCTCATTCGTATCACCAGAATCGATCATCCACAAAAAGTTCATGTTCCTCAATGCAGAACCACAACTCATTTGCACGCTTTCATTCCGAGAACTACATCTCAATGAAATCTACTCCTATACTCCTATGATCATCTACCGCAATCACCGACACATCACGTTTTAAGGTTTTTTTACAAAACATGTTTGGCACTACTTGATTTCTGCTTTGTGATATAATATATATATTGTTAAGTGGTTTATTGGCGGACACTCAGCGAGGATTCACGACAGCGACAGTCAATGCGGGGATCGACTCTCTGCACCAGCTGCTCTTCTTCTTAAGAAAAGGGCGACCCACTAGAAGGCGCTGAAGAGGACGACCCACTGTTCAAAGGCTTTACCACAACTACCCCGGGTACGAAAAGGGAGCCGCCTGGCAACCTAACAGCTGGTTACAATGAGCGGGTCATGGTAGGCCTTGAGGCGCTCCACGTTAACAATGTCGCGTCCTCGACGACGCATGTCCAAAGATTGTTCGATGGGTTCAATCAAGTAGTTGACTGGGGAAGTGCATTTGACGACACGGTAGGGGCCTTCGTATTTGGGCAATAGTTTTGAAGATAGGCCAGTTGCAGTAGTAGGGATCGAGAGCCAGACGAGCGCTCCAGTGAGGAATGTGGGCGCAGTAGTACTGGCGTCAGCGCGAATGCTTTTTTGCCGCTCTTGATCATGCGCAGTAAAGGTCTTTGCAAGTGTGGCAGCTTGGGCTAGTTGGTATGGCATGACGATAGTTATTGCGCGAGAACAAAACGACGACACAGAGACAAGAAGGACACGAAAGACACGAGCGCAAACTTCCAACTGAGTTTATTGCGCAGAGCACGAAAATATATAGAGGAGACAGTGACCATGGCACAAGAGCAGAACATGAGTAAGAAAACCAAAAACAAACAACACAAATACAAAGGCACTGAAAAACAGCAAAGAAAAACCTAGAAGAAACCGAACCAGAAAGGTAAAGCTACCTGCCCGCACCGAATCCTTCGAGGAACCTGCGTTCCTTCTCGGACTAAGCCACGGAGGGCTTGCTAATCCAAGGCACCTGTTCGCGTTACCTGCCCGCACCGAATCCTTCGAGGAACCTGCGCTCCTTCTTGGACAAGGCCACGGAGGGCTTGCTAACACAAGGCACCTGTTCGCGTGCCATCTGCGCAGCCTCGACAATGACCCGGGTGCCCACATCTCTGTGTTTGTACAACGTCGCTGTTTCCTCGAAGAGGGGAACACACTTGCACTCAGTGCAGTGCTGGGCAAGAAAACCATCTTTCCCGTTTTTAACACTGTTCGCGTGCTCTCTCAGCCGATCGTTCAGACACCTTCCGGTCGTTCCGACATAACAAGCACCACATGAAAGGGGGGTCCTATAGACGACTTTCCGGGAGCAGGCCGCATACCTGTTTCGATGTTGAACTCTGCAATCTGTTGATGATTTCGTTTTCAGGGGGTTGGTAGATTTGGTGAGGCTGATTAATTTGAACGGTGCTGAGAACATGACACGAACTCCAACACGTTTTCCGATTTTTTTGAGCCTATGTGATATCTGGTGTATGTATGGAATCACGGCTACCCTTTCACGTTCTGTGACCGTGTTGATCAGATTCTGTCGCGTTTTCTGCTCCGCCTTATTAGTCCGCAGGATCGTTTCCGCAACAGACGCGATAAACGCCTCGGGGAAACCTGAAGCCTTAAGGCGGGAAACTTGAGCTTTGAAGCTCGCAGAGATATTGTGGGCGCAAGACCTATTTAAAGCATTCTCAAGGCAGGTTCGTGCTATGCCTCGCTTAACTATCTTACTGTGAGCAGAAGAAAAAGGAAGCAGAGGTTTCTGCGCACGTGGTTCATAACACCAACAGATGTGCTGTGAGCTAAAAACCAGATTTAAATCCAAAAAGCGTAATTTGTCATTATCGGGCATTTCATGTGTCACCACAAGAGGCTGCAAACAATTTTCGAACACGCCTATAGTTTGAGTGGCCAACGAGTGAAACATAGAAGACTCACAATTTAGAATAACCAAGAAATCATCCACGTATCTAAATATTTTGACGACATGCGAGCCTTCTAACTTTTCCTGTAGTTTTTTGCCCATTTTTTCCAATAGAAGATCACTGAGTAGAGGTGCTATGCATGAACCAATTGAAACACCCTTTTTCTGCAGATAAATGCAATCATTCCATTGAACGAAAGTAGACGTAAGATACAGCAAAACCAGGTCAAGAAAATCCCGCGAACTAATGCCAGTTTTTAATTGGAAGTTCAATTCCCCGAAAGTTTCTATGTTATTCCTTATACATTCTAGTACCTCATCGTGAGGCAGCGAGTAGTATAGGTCCTTTATGTCAATTGAAAAACCGAAAAGATTAGATTGATTTGACTGTTTGAAAAATTCTCAGAGCCTGCGAGTTTTTGATCACAAATGGGTCGTCAATTTTTAGACACTTTAGATGGGTCTGAATAAACAAGCCGAGTTGCTTTTGCCACGTACCACTTTCTGTCACAATGACACGGAAGGGCATGTCAACCTTATGTGTTTTGGCAGAAAAAAACACACGCTGAGCCCATTTTTGTCACTTTTGCTAATGTGCTGTGCTAACTGTTTTAACTCTAGTTTACGACACATTTCCCTGGCCTGCGTTTTTACCCTATCTAAACGAATGTCGGTACAACATTTGAAAACAGATTCGATAGCTGTGACCGCCTTTTCCAGGTACAAGCAATTAGGAAGAACGGCGAAACCACCCTCCTTATCTGACGGCACAACACAAAGTTCATTGTCTCTAAGAAACTTGGTCGTCTTCCGCACCGGAAGGCTGTTGCTGGTAGGCTTACCCCGTTGGAGCACGTCGACACCTTCTGATATGCACCTGTCTGAATCCTCAGGTGAAGCAAGGCCAGCCACAGAGCGCACCATTGAAAGAAGCTCAGGTGCGGACCTTCCTCGGTCGACGGCGAACTTCGGACCTAGAGCGAGGGTGTTGTGGACGTAGTCTGGGAGGACGACGTCACTGCATGAGTGGACGACACCTGATTGCCGAGGCTTAGTTGGGCACTGCGCACGAAGGCTGGCGAGCTCACGTGACCACAGGTGGTTTGCAGTGTACTCGATTCGGTCGCAGTACTCTCGCCATCTTCTTTTCTTCACTCCCGGTGTTAGATCCGTCAGTTGAAGCTGGACATGCAGGGCGTCCTGGTACATGCGCTCTTGTCGGTGCCATTCAGACCGAAGAATTTTGCACACCCGTATGCCATGGCCGATAGAGGGGTGGCAACCTCCAAACAGGGCTTTAACGTCCAAAGGGAGTTGCTTGGTGCGAATGCAAAAGGAAAAGGTGCGCGCACGGCAAATAGAGACTGCGATAAGGGTTACGAGGACTGAATGATGAAGAGAAACACACGAAAAAGAGCCCGAATAACTAGAAATGTAACTTAGAAGTGTGGCAGCTTGGGCTAGTTGGTATGGCATGACGATAGTTATTGCGCGAGAACAAAACGACGACACAGAGACAGAGTCATTGTCGAGGCTGCGCAGATGGCACGCGAACAGGTGCCTTGTGTGAACAGGTGGCACGCGAACAGATGGCACGCGAACAGGTGCCAAAGGCCTGGGGCCTCGCGACGGTTTCGGTGTAATTTAGGGGGACAGTGACAGAAATCGGTGGGGGCGGCCTGGCAACAACTTGGGCGTAGCTGAGTGACACAGATGCAGGAGGTGGCTGGTGGCATTCAGGAATGACCTCCGCGATTTCCTACTGAATGGCTCGGCGGAGGGGAGGCAGAAGTGTGCTTGACGGCTGTTGAGCATGTTGCGGAGAAGCAAAAGCCAGTAGAGAGACCTGGCGGGCAACTTCCTCACGCACGAACGACTTGATTTCGGCGAGCAAGGTTGCGTGGTTAGGAACTGCTGACAAGGCCGAGAGATCAGCATCACGTGGTGGCGGGCGACGGGTCATCAAGCGCTGCCGCCGCAGCTCGTCGTAACTTTGGCATAATGTGATGACTTCTGCCACAGTGCGGGGGTTCTTTGCCAGGAGCATGGTGAAGGCATCGTCGGCGATGCCTTTTAGAACATGCGTGATTTTGTCAGCCTCTGACATGTTCAGGTCGACTTTCTTGCACAAGTCAAGGATGTCCTCAATATAACTTGTGAAGGACTCACCGGTCTGCTGGGCTCGTTCACGTAAACGCTGTTCAGCTTGCAGCTTACGAACGGCCGGGCGGCCGAACACGTCGACGGTTTTAAAAGCGGACCATGTCGGGAAATCAGATGCGTGGTTGTTGTACCACATGCCGGCCACACCCGCGAGATAGAAAAACAGGTTGCCGAGTTTACCTGCTTCGTTCCAATGGTTGGGGACGCTCACGCGTTCGTACATGGCCAGCCAGTCCTCGACGTCGGTGCCATCCGCTCCGGTGAATACAGGAGGGTCGCGGATGCGGGGGACACCGGGACATGGCGTCGACGTAGGAGGAAGCGTTTGCTGGGCGGCGTCTTGGTACATGATTGGAGGCACGGTACGGGATCGAAGCTCCAAGGGCATCGAATGCTGACCGAAGGTGTTTGAAGGGTACAGCACTCTCAGCACTCTCCACCAAATTGTTAAGCGGTTTATTGGCGTACACTCAGCGAGGATTCACGACAGCGACAGTCAATGCGGGGATCGACTCTCTGCACCAGCTGCTCTTCTTCTTAAGAAAAGGGCGACCCACTAGAAGGCGCTGAAGAGGACGACCCACTGTTCAAAGGCTTTACCACAATATATATATATATATATATATATATATATATATATATATATATATATATATATATATATATATATATATATATATATATATATATATATATAAGTGTGTGTGTGTGTATATGTGTATATATAATGTGTGTAATTGTGTGTCATGTCCTCTTTTTTTTTTTTTTTTTGAGATTGTTTGTTGTTCTTCGCTTAGTGCTTGAACATGTACTACCTGCATTATCGCTACTGCTACGTTGTCTTTGTTGACGTAGTTTATATATAACGTAGTTATGTATTATTCTGCCAATTATTAAAATTTCATTTTTGTATATATTTATCAAGTGTTGTTTCCCGTTTTTTTACATGTAACATGCCCCTTCCCTCTGTAATGTGAAAACACTGAGGGTATAATAAATAAATAAATAAATAAATAAAAACCCTCCGGCATGTTAAAATCCCCACCAAGTGTAATCAGTGGCAGTTCCAGTGGTAGGAGCGATCGCGTCCCCTTTCCCCCCCCAACGTTCACTTCAGTGCTTGTGGTCCACCTCCTATTAGCAATCAGGATAAATTAATGAAACTGCAGTGAGCTCACATTAACAGTATTTATGTTATGACAGGGTTTTTCTAGTAGTAAAAGCAAAAAAAAATTATTAGGCAATGCCCCCTCTTCTGTGTTACTTAAGGCAACTGCCCTCCTCCCTAAAATGAGTGGCTGCATCTGCTTCTGAGTAGAACAGTCTCTGAAGACAAGAGCGACAATGACTGTGCGAGGCCACGAAATATTTCTATGCTTGTTGAAGAGAGTGAACCCTAAAATTATTCTAGCATGTTGATGTTACCTCCAGAAAGTAATTTCTGCCCTAAATGTATTCTGTAGAAACGTTATCACAATATAAAGGCATCCTTTTGATTCTGTCATGTACAAGGATGAACACTCCGCTGATTACGGTCTTTTCGATAAGCCATGTGCCCGAACGCAAACGTCTCATAATCGCTCATTTCAGGTGCAAGCCAAGGTTCTGTCCCGATGATGACATCAGGTCGTGAAACATGCAGAAGGCTGAAAAATTAGTCTGTTTCATTCTTCAGGCTCTTGCAGATAATGAACAATCAATATGACAAGTCTATTTCGAAACCCAACAAACTTCACATTGGTTGATATTGAATTTGCTCCCATACAGACTCTGTTGTGCCATCATAAATAAGAATCTTGCCGTCAAAAATCATTTTGTTATACTTCCGCTTAAACTTAGGTTCAGAGCTCTGTTTCTGCTTTTTTGAAAGAAATATACTTTCTTAGTGTGCAGAGAACATATTGAAAAAAAGACGGGTAGGACAGAACGCAAATCTGTCTTCTTTTCGATATGTTCACTGTGCACTAAAGAAGTATACCATATTTACTCGTGTAATGAATGCACTCGCATAACTAACACACCCCAAACTTCAGTCACCAAAATTTGGATTTTTTTCCCCACGTAATAAACGCACCCCCTACAATCATCTGCTGCAGTGCCGCTAACCAACACCTGGCGCCTCCTTACCCATTGAATCTCTTCTGTTTTTTATTACTTTGCAGACACCCCTCCCCCCCAGCCACCTCGGCTCGCTCCCTCCTACCCGTTCGACCAATGCCACGTGCCATATTATTTTTCTTTCTATCTGTGCGAGGACAGGCTGCACTTTATCTGAATGCCAAAGCGGATTCATGAGCCCCGCGAGTGTAGACATCAGAGCTGATAAGCACACAACAAGCGAAGGTTGGGAAGCTGCTCGCGCCATCCGATGATTGCTTCCTGTGGATACGAAAAAGCCCGACCATGGGCATGCGATTTTCGAGTGATGACGACAGGATTTGTTGTTGCGAAGAGTCATTCGTGGCAATTGCATCGCAGGTTTCTGGTAAACCAGAAAAAAGTAGCTTGTCGTTTAGAAAAGATCGCAATGATTTTTGCAACTTGGTAGCAACCCCAATTTTCGCTTCGCTTGTTATCCGCATGTAGAGGAACTTCTCATGTAGAAGCAAGGCGGCGGCCATATTTTGTTGTTAGTCCTGTCATCGACGGATTGTTTTGATGCTTCTTGGGTAGCTTGCTTCAATGCTGGTTACTTGCTACAATGTTAACAACGTCGTCACAGTTATAGTGCAAGGTTGCCGCGAAGCTGGCTAAGTGCGTCGAAGTGCACACTTTTGGGCACCCCACAAGATCACAGCAGATATTCGGATTAAACGATTGCGAGAAAAGATAGCCGGAAAATGCTTTTATGGCGTGCGCGGGCGGCCCAGGGACAGCTTGCGGAAGATAGAGCCATTAACCACTGAAGATAAGTAAAGTGCAACAAAGAAGCTGTTTTCAAAGAGTATGCGAGTATGTAAATTGCGAAAAGCTAAGCAACCTAACTTTCTTTGCATTACCGCATTTTTAGCTTCTCCCGAAAAAGTTTTCGTAAAATTTACCCCGCATAATAAATGAACCTCCCAACTTTGCTCCGATTTTTCGAGAAAAAAGTATGTTCATCACTTGAGTAAATACGATATTTATTTCCAAAATGCAATACCAACCAGCCCAAGTAGCCACTCTTCTGTTTCCGTGTATGAGGAATCAGTTTGTTCCTACATCTTTCAACGAGCCAGGAGAAGTCTTTAACTAATGATATTCTGCTGCCTTTAGTTTCAAAGCCACAGAAAGAAGATGCTGTTCATCCTTAAATAATGCAAACTTCATAATTATGGACCTTGATTTATCTTTATTATTGTTCCCCATGCTGTCGGCTCTCTCCATTATAGACAGTTCAACATCAACATACATCCTGGCCAAGGTAATAACCTTCCACTCTTAACTTATCCCATGTTTCCACCCTGTTTTTATCTTCTATACCTTAGTATAGCAAATTATTTCTACGTGAAGGATTTTCGAGTTCATCGTGATTGATTACTAGTACATGTTGCATAGCTTTTGAAAGCTGGTTGTTTTGAACATGTTCTTTTGTATTGTCCCTAGACATAGACAAAGTGGACAGATGATCCACGAATTTGTTAACATTTAGTGTCAAGTTCCCAAGAGTGTTTTTGACTTGTTTTTATTTGGCTCTGAGTTCTTCCAAGTGTTCAATGATTTGTTCTGAGAATCAAATATCTTTTGTATCACATGCATTGCTTCCAGTCTTTGACGTTCCTGCTTTTCTCAGGGAGGGCCCCGGCTCATTTCGTTATCACTGACAAAAATTAATCATATTCTAAACAGAACGTTCTTTGCAGCAACACAAACACAGGCATACCTGTTGTGTTCTGGGTTTTCGGTTTCGGTTTTGGATTGACATGTGAGGATGCCAGGAGGCGCTGCTCTGGCATCTAGGATTTCAAGGCGACTGTAAAATAAAGACAGTGTGTGTGTTGGGTAACCGAGGAGTGCGGTTGTTGTTCTTTCCTTCGGCGTTTCGCGCCAACCCGCGTGTTCGGGCTGGTCGGCGTCCCCACCGGCCGCGTACGTCTCCGTCGGCCGTCTTCTTCTTCTGCTTCGTCGGGACCAGCCAGCCCCCAACACACCAATGGCGACGAGGACCTGTAAGAACCCATTTCGTTTTCCGTGTTTGTCTGTTTCGTGCTTTTAAGGAACCTACTCTGATAACCCTAGACGTTCTTTGTTCCCAGCAAGGTGGCTCCTGCGTGCTGCGTCGCTTCATTCCTTCTTCATTCAGCTACGCCGCCTCTGTCGTCTTCTTCAAACAGTGTACTGGCGTCATTTTCATCTCGTCGGCACCTCTCCATTCTTCTTGCTTGAAATGGCGTCTCCTATTCGACCTCCGCTATTTCTCCATTCACCTGGCGACCCGCCACTTCCGTGGGCGGACTGGAAATTGGTGTTTCAGGCCTATGCAGACGTGGTCGGGGAGGACGCCAGCAAGCCCGAGCGTCGCAGGGCCCTGCTGCTCAACGCGTTGGGCCCTGCCGGGTTAAAGCTCTTCTATACTTTGGAAGCCACCAACGCGTCGCCGACGCCAGCGTCGAGCGATGCCTTCAAGAATGCTGTTGCTCTTTTCGATGAGCATTTTAAAGATGTTTCGTGCGATTATCTCGCACGCGTGAAATTCCAAGAAAGGCGACAAATGCCTGGCGAGCCAGTCGCCGAGTTCATTACTTCTCTTCGAACGCTCGCCGCGTTGTGCGGCTTCGGCGCGCTCGAGGACGATATGATCCGCCATCAGCTTTTCACCGGGGTAGCCTCGCAAAACGTCCACTGCCGCATGCTTCAAAAGGGCTCCTCGATTTCATTATCCGAAGCCGTCTCGATTGCACGAGAGGAGGAGCTTATTCGCTCCCAGTTGGAGCGATTCGCTCCGCATTCAGTGCAGCAACTTTCTGCTGCGGGGGGCCAAGGCGGCGGCTCTTCGTTTCCCGGGACACGTCAACATGGGGGCCCTTCATCATTGTCTCGGCGCGGCGGCCAACATGGCAGCTCCTCTGCGTCACGGGGGCGAGGAAGCTGGCAATATGGTGACACCATTCCGCCAAATTCTGGTTTTCAGGAACAGCACCGAGCTCCTAACTCGCGTTCGCAATTTTCTTCTCCAAGCGCAACCGCGCATTGCTTTCGTTGTGGATCGGCTCGGCATTTAGCCAATTTTGCGCAGTGTCCCGCGAGAAACCTCACTTGTCTTGCGTGCGGAAAAATCGGACATTTTCAGTCCGTATGCAATTCCCGTCCAGCAAATCTTCCGGAACCAGTTTCTTCGTCCGCTCCTTCGAGCACTGCACAAACCAATACGGTCACTGTTTTAAATGGGGGTGGCCTCCACACTACGTCCGAGCCCAGCATCGTAGTTTCAGTGGGCCATGTGCCCTTGTCATTTCTCATGGACACTGGTGCCTCAGTCTCTTTAATCAGTGCCACTGACTTTCATAGTCATTTTTCCAACATTCGGCTTTTGCCTTCACACGTCGTTCTACAAACATATTCCAAGGGAACAATTGATAATTTAGGTCATTTTACAGCTCAGGTCTCCTATCGCAGTCGCACTGCTTCCATTACTTTTTATGTAACTGCCAATGGCAGCTCGCTTTTGGGACGTGATGCCATCAGGGCTTTGTCCATCAACATCGTCAGTGCGTCTATGACGTGTGCTAAAGTTGACGTCCAAGATGATCATCCGGCCAACGCGCTTTCTGAATTCCACCACCTGTTCACCCGTGAACTAAGTTGTGTGCGCGGTTTTGTGCATAAAGTGATGCGTCGACCAGGTGTGTGCCCTGTGCGTGCCAAGCTGCGTCGCATTCCTCTTCTTCTCCGTGAGCAAGTCTCTGCGGAACTGTCTCGCCTTCAAGCCAGCGGAATCATCGAGCCTGTCTCTGCTTCCGACTGGGTTTCTCCACTGGTCGTCGTCAAAAAAAAAGATAGATCCCTTCGACTATGCGTCGACTTACGAGAACCGAACAGGGCGATCGTCGTAGACGGGTTTCCACTTCCTCACATTGAAGAACTGCTTCATCAGCTCTCCGGAGCGGTATGTTTTTCCAAGCTGGACCTCGCGTCCGCTTATCACCAAGTTGAACTTTCTGAGTGCAGTAGAGACTTGACTACATTTGTATCGCACGAAGGCTTGTTTCAGTTTCGCCGCGTGTGTTTCGGGCTTGCATCTGCCCATGCAGTGTTTCAGAAAATGATGTCAATTATTCTTAAGGGTTGTAATGGCGCCCTTTGTTACTTGGATGACATTTTGGTGTGGGGACGTACTCGCGAAGAGCACGATGCTAACTTGCATACTGTTCTCAACCGCATCAGTGAATGTGATATGAAACTTAATAAGTGCATTTTTTCTGTGAATGAGTTACAATTTCTAGGACATAATGTCAGTTCCCGCGGCTTGACACCTGTTGAATCTAAAGTTAAGGCCATTGTCAATGCCCCATGGCCTACTGATGCCAAAACCTTGCAATCTTTTTTAGGTCTTGTTGATTATTATGCCAAGTTTGTTCCTCACTATGCTGATGTTGTTGAACCACTGCGTACTCTACTTCGTCAAGCACAGCCTTTTAACTGGTCAGCTGAAGCTGAGCAGAGCTTGATTCGAGTTAAGTCAATACTGGCCTCAAAGCCAGCTGTTAGTATTTTCAATGAGAAGCTTCCCATCGTCATCACGACGGATGCGTCCGATGTTCCACTGGGAGCAGTGTTTCAACAACTCAGAGATGATCAGCTGATCACTATCACTTCTGCATCTCGTACATTGACCCCTGCTGAACGCAGATATTCAGTAGGAGAGCGTGAAGCTCTCGCGTGTCTTTTTGCCTGTGAGAAATGGCATGTTTACTTGTGGGGCCGGCACTTCACATTACGTACAGATCACCAAGCACCAGTTGCTCTTCTTTCTACAGGATCCGAAGGCCGCCGCCCCATTCGCATTTCCAAATGGTGTGCCAAACTCATGTATTATAATTTCAGTGTTCAATATTGCAAAGGTTCTAATAACGTGGTTGCTGATGCACTGTCACGCCTTTCTCTTCAGATACCGGTTACTGAAGAGCGGAATGAGGAAGTTGTTTCATTAGTTACTTCCTGCATTACTAAAGCTGAGCTTCAGGCAGCTACAGCTGCAGATTCCACTTTGTCTCAAGTTCTCAAATATTTACGTGAAGGATGGTTTTCCAAACGTGCTCTTGCTTCTGAATTCTTGCCTTACTCCACAGTCCGACAGGAACTGCCTTGTGTCGAGGACTTGCTTTTCCGCGATGAACGCGTGATTGCCCCTGCTTCTTTCCGTAACAAGCTAATACAGCTTGCGCATGAGGCCCACCCAGGCATTGTCCGAACCAAACAGAATCTCCGAGACAGGTACTGGTGGCCAGCCTTAGACAAGCAGGTCGAGCATGCAGTTCACAACTGCCATATATGTCAGGCAGCTGACAAGTCTGCCAAACGTGCATTTTCTCCGTTGCAGCCAGTCCAGTGGCCTGATCGGCCTTGGCAGAAACTCGGCATGGACATCATCGGTCCTTTGCATAATGTTCCGCAAAATGCCCGGTTCATTGTTTCTCTCATCGACTACCATTCCAAATGGCCAGAGCTTTGTTTCACACATACGGTTACTTCTGAGGTCATCATTGAATTTCTGTCTTCAATTTTCAGCCGGGAAGGTTTTCCTGATGCCATAGTTACGGACAATGGTCCACAGTTTCAGTCCCAACATTTCGAGGCTTTTCTTTCACAACGAGGAATTCAGCACTTGAGGTCATCAGTTTTCTATCCCCAATCAAATGGGCAAATCGAGCGCTTTAATCGCGTTCTGAAGGAACATATCCAGATCGCCCAATTAGAGCACCGTCCCCTCAAGCAAGTCTTGACTGAATGTTTAGCTTCGTACAGGTTCACACCACAAGGCACCACTGGAGTGTCTCCTGCTCAACTTCTCCACGGTAGGCAACCGCGAATTGCTCTCGACATAGTCTCTTTGCCTCGTAACATAGCAGTGTCTTCTCCTGATCAAATCCGTACCAGAGTTTTTTCTCGTCAACAAGCAATGAAAAAGTATGTCGACACCCGTCGAGGTGCAAAGCAGTCCAAAGTTCGCACTGGCGATCTAGTCAAGGTTCGTGTGCCAGGCAAGCGCCCCAAGTATCGGGGTCCTTACAAAGTCTTGGGCCAGGTTAGCCCCACTTCTTTTCGCTTAAGTGATGGTAACATCTGGAATGCTTCGCGCCTTGTTATTTTTCATACGGATTCGCCTTCAACACCTAAAAATTTTTCCCATCACGTTCTGCCCGCCTTTCAACTATCCATCAGATTATTACATGTGGCCTCCATGTACAGGCATTTCTTCAAGGGGGGAGGAGTTACCAGTCGGTGTCGCTGGTTCAAGTACACCAAGTCATACGGTTCACTTCGAACCTTCGAATTCGGCGGAGACCGTTGAACCGGACTCCGGTCCGCAAAATTCTTCCGAAGCTCATGCTGCGAGCTCTGATGAGACCGCAAATTTTAACGCTCGTTCAGAGCCTTCACAATCTTCCACTGCTCTTGATGTGTCACATCAGAGCAGAAGTGGCCAAGGTGCAGAGACACCTGATTCTACACCCAAAAGGGCCTGCCCTAAGCGGAAGCGGCAGAAGCCGCGTCGGTTCGAAGACTACGTGATGTAGAACTCTTGTTCCGAACAGTTGTGTACATTTTTTCTTGCTTGTCAGTGCATTTTCAGGACTTGTAGTGTGTGAGTTCGGTGTGCTGTGCTCTGAATTTTCATGTGTTCTAATGTACATACCTTGTAAAATATGTTGGTATCGAGCATGTATAAATATAAACAGTGTATAGGTGTGCTTTTTTTCGAGGAGGGGATGATTGTTGTGTTCTGCGTTTTCGGTTTCGGTTTTGGATTGACATGTGAGGATGCCAGGGGGCGCCGCTCTGGCATCTAGAATTTCAAGGCGACTGTAAAATAAAGACAGTGTGTGTGTTGGGTAACCGTGGAGTGCGGTTGTTGTTCTTTCCTTCGGCGTTTCGCGCCAACCCGCGTGTTCGGGCTGGTCGGCGTCCCCGCCGGCCGCGTATGTCTCCGTCGGCAGTCTTCTTCTTCTGCTTCGTCGGGACCAGCCAGCTCCCAACACAGCAATACCCAAGCTGAAGCAGCTGAAGTGACCATGTGGATCCCGGTGCCAAATATTTTTCTGCATGCGAGTTGGCTTTATAAGGGTAAAAAATACTAACCTGAAGAAAGAGCAGATGTAAGCGTTTCAACAGCATCTCGACACCGGAAACCAGTGGCTTTATCTGCAGCACACGTTTAAGTAGTCCTTCGCTCCACGTTGAGTGCCCTCGGTGACTGGTAGCAATAAACGCCCGCACTCTAACCACAGAAGATTTATCCAAAAATAGCCACCACCGCCTGTCAGCAATTAGAGCAGGGCACTGTTCTCCGAGGAAGTTGCTGTTTTAGGTAGTTATGCAAGGGTGTGTGACCATCTGTAGCTGCTGCTGACGCACCGTCAAATCGTGCAGAGATTTCCACGTAGTCGCTTCGATTTTCCCACCTGGACATGCGCTTTGAGTCATGACGCATATTTTCAACTTTCTTTATAATGCACCCAGTGTCGAAGGCTCATATGACAATCTGCAACAGTTGAACACAGAGCAGATTTAAGCATTTCGACCGCAAATTACTTTCCACACCGATAAAGCTAGTCAAGCTGAAGCTTTTGCACAATTTTTACAGTAGTAACACGGAGATCCATAGAAACATATATACAAAACAAGCTCATTATCATTCAAAGAGATACAACAATTCAAGAAATTTAAGGCCCTAATAATGTTGTATCAAGGTTTTAAGTTTTCATTCTTTCATTGAACAATTGAAGAATTGAATCTTCTTCCCAATGATATAGCACGCGAACCAAACTCTTCTGCCATAGAAAACTTCTTTTGAATTCATCTAAATATTACATGAAATGTCAGCACAATGGACTTTCTTAAGCTAGCTTTATCTTGAACCTAAGTTTTATTAATATTGTCTTGTATCTTTTATCATGATATCTTTACATACAGTGTATAGTTTTGATATTATTGATTTGAGATATTTAATTATAATATTATATGACAAATTTTCCTCAACGATAATGCCCAACTTGGGTACTGTAGGTATATCCAATAAGCATGTAATAAACACTATGGGTTAGCATTATTCTGTGCAAGAATCTTAAAGATACCGAGTCATGATAACAGGTTCATTCCACATATCGAGAATCAAGACATTTCTGTAAATGGATATTAGAGGTACAAAAGCTTGTACTGTAGTATGCTCACTTTACAGCATTCCCACCTAGACTTCCGATGTGTCACAGCACATTGCTAAAAACAAAGATGGAAACTGTTGGCACAGCACAAGCCTTCTCTGTCCAGGGTCCACATAGTCTCTGCTGGTGAAATGAACAGAGCACAGCCGTAGCAGCTGTAGATCTGACGAGGTGGTAAATGAGCCAGGTTCTCCCTTCTCCCATACAAGAGCCAAGCACAACATCTGGAACATCAACGTGTGCATGTACAGTATTTGGGTTAGAATTGATTTATTATCATTTTCAGGTGCAGATAAGATAGTATTCAGTGACAGATGGTATCTCCATTTGAAATAAGTGTTATCTGATACAATTCAACTCTTTCTTCCTGAATTTGATTTTTGTGACAACATAAATCCTGAAAGCAAACTTTAAATAAAAAATCTGTAATTATTAAGAGATGTGGTTACATGTTTCTATTTGTGCAATAGTAATGTTTGGTGGCAACATTTTTTCCTAATCCAAAATATACTTTTCCAGACAATAGCAGCCATCCCACACCAAAAGATTTTTTACACTCTCCTATAAATATTTAATAAAAAACCATAACACAAAACCATTAATAAATTACTAGCAGATTAAAGCCTACATTGTTAAATAATTTATGAACTTTTAGATGTAACTGCATTCTTGGGTAAATCGTAAGTATACTTAAAGTTAAGACTGAAAGGATAAAATTGAAGTATACATTAAAGGTTATAAGCACTGTATTATTACACATATTATTATTATTAGAAAAGCATAAATTCCTTAGTCTGTATATTTTTTGCTACAAGTACCTCTGCAATATCCCATGGATTCATGTGAGACCAGACGAAAAAAAAAATCGAAACTGATTTATTTAAATAGCATCAATATAAACTCACAAGTGTAGTATTTATGTAGTGACTACTTAATTTACATAGTACTAGCAACACATGCTATGAATGTATATAGACCCTCCCTTAAAGCCAAAAGCATATGGGAGCTTCATTAAGTTGTGAACATAGATAGATTGATAAAATATTAATAGTAATGTAATATTAACAATAATATTAATAACGCATGCTACGAAAAACAACTCAACACAGACAATTAAAGGCAATAAAAAGAGTGCGGAGAAGCTTACACTGCTCTATTAGTTACTGTATATGTTGCCACAAATATATTTGTGGCATCTCGTGTATTGAGCCAGAACGCAGCATCGAAATGCAATTCACGATCGAAATACATAAAATGAAAAACACAAGTATAAACAATCGTGTGTAGCAAATGTAGTCATTGGATTAATTTTGAGAAGCTCTGCCTTGCATGTCATGTAAAATTCAAGCCGCAAAGCAGACAATCAGTATGTACTACTATATAATCATGCACGTGTATGCTCAATTCATTTACACACCTACTAAGGCAACAACATTCTCATATGCCGTGCAAGCGTAGAAAAACAAAACGAGCCCCGCCGCAATGGTCTAGTGGCTAAGGTACTCGGCTCCTGACCCGCAGGTTGCGGGATCGAATCCCGGCTGTAGCGGCTGCATTTTCGATGGTGGCGAAATGCTGTAGGCCCGTGTGCTCAGATTTGGGTGCACGTTAAAGAACCCCAGGCGGTCAAAATTTTCTGAGCCCTCCACTACGGTGTCTCTCATAATCATATGGTGGTTTGGGGGCGTTAACCCCCACATATGCAGGACCCCCACGTTGCAGGAGTTCCACAGGGAAGCATTTTGGGACCTTTCCTCTTCAATATTTACATTAATGATATCGTGAACATCTCCTCTAACGTAAAATTTATAATATATGCAGATGATACGAATATATTTTTAACAGAAAAATCAGTGAACGAATTAATAACACATGCAAATCTACTGCTGATTAGATTATAAAAATGGACAAGAGAAAACGGTCTAAAAATAAATGTTGCAAAGAATAAGGCTATGGTATTTCATGCTAAAAATAAAGCGGTAATTGTAAAACAAACGATCTTTTTAAATTCCACCCCTGTCGAGATAGTCCCTTCTCTTAAAATATTAGGAATAATACTTCAAGAAACATTATCATGGCATCACCACATACACTTCTTAGCTACGAAGGTCTCTCAGGTAGTCGGCCTTGTGTACCGAAACAAGCACTTGCTTCCTCGGAATATTTTGTTGTTAATTTACAATACCTTATTTTTATCAAGAATCAATTACTGCCATCTAGTTTGGGCTCTAACTTCCAAAGAAAACATAAACAAACTTCATATGTTGCAAAAAAGGTTTGTACGGGTGGTAGAGAACGTGCCACGTACTTATCATACTCGTCCCTTATTTGAAAAATACAACCTAATGCCAGTAATAAAAATGTATGATTTTCTTCTGTCCAAGAAATATAAGCAAGACATAAAAAACTCTAACCCGTTTCTAAAGCAGTTGGCAGATTTAACACTCAACCAGCCTAAGTATAATACCCGGAAAAATGAAGTGTGGACTGTTCGAACCTTTAGAACCACATACGGTCTTCAATCGTTGGGAAATAAACTTCCAAGGTTACTAAATGAACTTAGGGATAAAGAAATTGACTTAGAAAAAATCACCTTTAAACAACTGCGGAATCATTTCCTCCAGATGTCATGATCACTCGTTTCTGTTACTTGTAATTTTCCAAAGAATGTATTTTTGTATTTTGTTTTTGTTGACGTGTATTTTGTATACTGCTTTTGTGTTTTTTTTTCACAATATGTTTTTTGGTGTCTTGTTTGTTTTTTCTGTTTTAGGAAATGAGTATGCATTTGTGGTGTTGCCAAAGCAATAAATTAGGCATATTTCTTTAATGATGCTTTTTCTGTGTTTTGCAAGGCAAATGCGCCTGTATTTCACATTGCGAAATTATTTGTTTATAGCATTATATGTACCAATATGTTACACCTGTACAGTGTCGATTGCTCATTTTTGTCGTATACATGTTTGTATGCTTCGCTCGGATGTATTACGCAAATGCTTCCTTTTTTTAAGGCAAATACGCCAACATTTTTTGCATCTTTTGAAATAGATTTTTTGTCGTTGTTGTTTAAGCATTAGACGTTTCGTTTTATCACACATGTACAGTGATGATTTCTTTCTTGTCATAGACCTGTTTATTTTACGCGTATGATCCCGAATGTTTTTTATGAAAGTGTTACCGCTGCTGCGATGTGTTCGGGGAGGGGGAAGGGGGGCCTGCGGCCTTGTCAAGCTGGCATCACGCCAGCTTTTTCTGCAGGTCTCCTGCATCATGTATCCTTGATGCGAAATAAAGTCATTATTATTATTATTATTATTATTATTATTATCATATCAAAAACAAAATGAGCAACATGCAGATCGTGCTTTGGTTCACCGAAATCCGAAAGAATTTTATGCCAGTGAGGCATAAAAAATTTCGACACCAATTAGCACAGAATGATTTGCGATGACGGCGCAAATACATTCATGCATCTGTTTCACTGAAGCTTGCAAGGATTTCACCGAAACAAACTTTACAGTGGTAAACGCAGCCTTTGGAACACCATAGGCCCTAGCATACATGGGCACGTAACAAGAAATGCCCTTTTTTCGCCTATAGAGATAGAATAAATAATAAAGGAAGCAATTCCCTTCATTTATGCTCGTCGGTAGTACAACTCCAAAACATATTAGGATCGCTGCAATCACAGGACTGAAAAACCATGGAGTTACATCCTTCTGGCATGCCCTTTAGAGGCACGCACGGATCGCAACCCACAAGGCGACAACCTTTAGAGAATGCCTTACTCGCCATCCCTGTACGAGTGACAAAAACACACTGAAGTAGCTGAGCTCTGAGGATCGCCAATGGTGTCTGGTGTACATAAATGGTTCGCTGCTAGCATGCTGCACTATGACCAATTGCTCCATGACCAATTGCTTTCGCACCTTGCACTGCAGAGCGACAGGTCACAGGTTTGGCACCCGGCTATGGAACTATTTCTTCTCATTTTTTTTGTTGCTATCTGTTAGTATATATTTTACATCATATCCATGATTTAAATACAGCAGCAGAGCCATAGTGGACAACGGAATAGAACACTTTCATGTTAAAAAACAAAAAACAAAAATAGCATCAGGGAACAAACAACAAAAATAAACGTAGTGAACCCCTGTCTATCAGTCACATTCCCTCAGTGCACCTTTGGAAAGGGAGACCCAAGTTTAGTTTGACTTGGCTCATATTGTGTCGAGCGCAGCTGCACCATGATGTACTGTGATGTCGCTTTAAAACAGAGTTGTTCAATCGGCAGAGTTGTGAAACTCCCCATAGGCCCCATGTATCAAAATTTGGATGCACCTTGGTCAAAATTGTGTCGGGTGTGCTGATGGTCACACCAACTAATAAGTCAGCTTCATAGATTGACATAATAGGGAGGGAGGGGGTGCTGCGACAAACCTTCCCCTAGTGCACCTTGATGTGCTCCTATGGCAGAGGGTCAAGAGACTGCCTTTGTGGGGCCATACTGGTTCAAACGGTGCCATTTGCTGGCATTGCCTGCCATGCAGCAATGAATTTCTTTCAGTGAAATGCACGGTAACTTGGCCCAGCTTACTAATTCTGACACACACAACGGCTTGCACACATAACGTTAGTGACCAATAGGTCAGGCACTAATTATTGAAAGCGAGACAAGTTATCACAAACCGAAGGCACATTTTGGGCATATCTATTAGTCAATCTGCCTATCTAGCAGCACAGGTATTTGCGCTCTTGCGGCCAATTGATTAACTCAACGTATACTAAAATGTGAATCAAAATCAAATCAAATCGAGTTTTATTATTTCATATTAAGATGTATAAAAAAATAATATACAGAAGGAGGTCCCGTAGTGTACACTGAAATGAGACCTCCTATGAAATGTAAACACAAGTATTTGGTTAGCAACAACAGAGCGAAACTAAGAGAATACAAGGTTTAAAAAATTAATTACAGATACATATAAATGATGACGCTCTCATCAACTATAAGCAGTCAGAAAAATAAATTATAAAATACATTTATATACTTCTATATAAATAGCATGACATAAAAAAACAACAATGAGAGGCTGAAAAGAGAATGACATGGCGAGGGAGAAACCGGTTAGGCAGAAGAGTGAGTGTCGCATAACAAAAAATTTTTTCAATTCATGGCAAAATTTACGTGGTTTTTGAATTTTCATTAGAAATGGCATTGTGTTCCATAATGATATGGCCGCAAAGTGAAGTGTCTGTTTGCCATAATTAGTTTGTGCTTTGGGCAGAATGAAGTTATGGAATGACATGACATGACTGTTTAAAAAATGAATTACTGCTCATTGCATGAAAATCATGACATGGCTGTCATGTATGCCATAATATAGAAGTCCTGGTCATGAAGTTCTAGTTGTAATTTGGTTAACTTGATGTATACCAAAATGAACATGGCATGATGAAAGTGCATGATAAAAGCACATGATGAACATATATGACTGGTCATAACTTGAAAATCATGCCATGCCTGTTATGTACACTGTCAAATACATGACCCATTCATGTAGCTCTAATGGTCATTTTATTGATTTGATGTGTGGTAATATTGACATGGCATTCTAGCGTATGACTAACATAAATGACTGGTCATCACAGTGTCTTAGTGGCTGTTCTATTAGCTTGATGAATGCGAAAATTGGTTAGCTCCTGGTTAGACCTGCACAATGGAATGTCTAAACTTTGCACTATTTTGACAGGAACTGTTGTATAACATCACACCTAATAATTAAAAATTCTTAAAACATGTTTGTCAGTGATGCAAGGTGGGCTCTCTCCAAACTAGCTGATCTGGACTTATTCAAATTTGCTTAACCTAACTATACTTGGCCATAAAGCCGGCGAGATAATTGCAGATTACTCAATATTGGCTTGCTCAGGATTAGCTTACTCCAGAATTGCTTAATTCTCATTGATTTATTGTAGCCATACTCAGTTATTAAACTGGCTAGACAATTTACATTTATTAAAAATTGACTTGTTCAAGATTAGCCTTATTCAGATTAGTTTGTTTCATCAGTAAAAATCTGAATAATATTATGGTCAAACATCTGACCAACTAGGTAATATCAACTGAATCAGACTCAGGATAAGTTTATGTTGGCTTAATCCAGATCGGCTTGGTGTGGCCATACTCAGTCATTTAACTGTTTATAAACCAGCACAAACTAATTTCAAGTAGCAGGCACAGAATTTAGTCTTGCAAGGGCTGAATCAGGGAAGAATGTAAGAGTAGAAAAAGAGGGGGAGAGTGGGAGTTAGTCTGTAAGCATTGTCAGCAAACAATACCATTGAAAAGAAAACCTTTCACATATCTCATATAATAGTCATTTCTTAATATTTTGAGTCACGATTCCATCGAACAATATGCTGGCACTGATCTCTAAAATGGGTAAAATCTGGATACTGTTTTTATTTCACGGTTACACGTCAACACATATGACCACCTGGGGTGTCTCACGAAAACAATGTTTTCGATCAATCATACCTGCTTTGATCATGAACGTATTTACTATGAAAATGAATAAATTATAGGACGAATATAGCAATGTGCGGGACACACGCAAGAGGTTTGCAAGCTGTACGTTTGAGACTCCTTGTCTCAAACTTGCTCAAAATAAACTTGTTCAAGATGAGCTTATTCCAGATTATCTTTTTATAGCCTAATCCAAGTTGGCTGAATCGGTCCACACTCAGTATCACTATACAGCTAGACATTTTCAACTTAATCAAAATTGTTTTATTCAAGATTAGCTCAATCCAAATTAGCCCACTCTGCATTAGCTTAATCCAACTAATAGTTTTCATTTAATCCACTGCAGTGTAACTTACCACATGTTTATTCCCAAGGCCATCTTATTTTGTCCATATTTGTGAAATCTTACATATCCACACTAATCTGGCCTGATTCGCATTGATCGGTATTGAATGGCACTTATTAGTGCGATTGACTTGTCCAGTCCCAATTAAGATAGGATGTGCTGGGCTTAACTAGGCTTTTTCTAAGCTTAACATCGCTTTATCCAGTAGCTTAAATGGTATTGATTACTGCCAGAATTATTATTGAATAGTATTCATTAACTTGACTATAACACTCAGGCGTGACTAACATCTTTAAATTAGGCTTATCTAAGCGTAAATTAGCTCAATAGGTCTAGGACTTTTATGCAATCTCATCGACCATAAACTAAGTTAGCCGTTCTACTCGTAAACACTCTTCGAAAAATATTACAAGAGTATGACCTTGTTGGGGCTGTCTGTCATATATCAACAGCAGTGTTTCACCTGTACCTCTGTTTTTTTTTTTTATTTGCTCGCTGTAATGAAAAGAACAAAATATTTGTTGGCCTTTCACATGTAAGCGAGTGCCCCACAGTAGCCAGTCATAGTGGTCTAAGAACTGATTCATTAAACTAAAAACCAACATGTTTGCAGCACTGTCATCGCACAAGCCACTACTACACTCCGCCTGACATCTTTTAACCAGTATGGTTCCTTGCGAAGAAATGGCGGCGCAGAGTGGGTCAAAAAGCGTCTGCACCCTGGAAGTCACGGAGGAAGGAAAGGTAAGAAGAGGCCCTGACGTCACTTATTTTGAAGCCGGAAGTCGGCCATATTGACGAATTCTCCTCTCTTGTTTACATGTGAATGCGAAGCAGAAGGCGCGACTCCCTCTCTGTCTCAAAAAGCACGTGGCCTGCGCGCCGCGTGCGTCGGTGCTATCCGAAACCAACGGAACGGATTTCAACACGCTGACTTGCCGCGATACGGTTAACGAAATCTCAGCGTATGGCTGTTGTACTCTTGCTCTACGGGCGTTAACGATAAACACGGCAAGTTGCACGTTCAGCTTTTTTTTATTTGATGTGTTCTTTGTGAAAATAAAGATTATCTTTCGGACATTGCCGCGTGACGAACCATGCACCGAAATTTGTGCCAACCGGTAACTGTACAGGAACATGAAAAGCAAGATTAGATTACAGTCTTAATAAGGGCCTGTGGTCCGCAAATGCATCGTCCGTTGTCACAAGAAGCAACACCGCATAACTGTCACTAACCTGCAAGGCGTTCATTGAACGAATTCTTCAGCACAGTCGTTATCTTTTATGATGGCTTTTCAGCATAATTTTGACGGACGCTGTAAATTCGGAATATGTATACGCGCGCTCGTTTCGTGGTTTCTAGTTCAGACACCTGGTTACAGCCACCACCGGGGGAAAATCGCGTAGCTAACAATGCGGCACAAATAATGGATGCTGTCGAACACCTGCAGTATGCCACGGTTAGGTGCGAGGCCCATGAAAACGCGCACACCGCCGCTGGACCGTCTGAACGATGCCGCACCGCACTACATCAGCAATAACAAAACGCCGCCATTGTGCCTAGTGAATATGGTCGCGCGTGACGTAATTTCCGCCACATTTTTTACGCCCTGCACTGGCTGGGCATGCCCTCTCCTTACCTTTCCTTCCTCCGTGCTGGAAGTAAAGGCATGCGCATCGAGGCACCTTAGCCTCCACTAGGGGGAGCCTTGTGCGCATCTATGGGTACAGCAGAAGCACTTCTATAAATGAGCTTTTTCGAGTCTGAACGGTGCCTTCAATCATGCCGAAAGCTAAACTAGTGACCCTTGGCTTTAGCAATCGCCCACCCTGCTTTGACACAATCTCGGAGACCTGCGTTGGGACTTTTATAAGGGAGCCACATTTGCAAGCTTGCGACACCAAATGACACTCTGTAGACTCCTGCCCACCAAAAACCATGGTGTATGCCTCGTTAATGCCAATGTGCATGCACAGGCTACACAAGTGAAAAAGGTCCCTAAACATTTTGTTTGCATCTCAAGTACTGTAAACTTCAAAATAACTTCAAAATAACGAATAAACTTCAAAATAACGAATAGCAATTTGAAAACGTTACTCACAGCTGTAGAAAATAATGCCCAGCTCCATACGTGCCACTATCGTCATCATCATAGCACCCGCAGATTTCCATCTGCCTACCCTGTTCAAATGTTTCATAGCCCTATTGCCATCACCATTGCCTGGTACTTGATTTTTGCATCGGGCTTCGCTTTGTTACCTTTGTTTTTGTCAGACAGCTTGATCGGCATGCATGTTCCACGGCTAAACTTTGGGTTGAACGTTTCAGATGAGCTCCAAAAGCAGCATGAAAGGAATGCTACGACAGTGAAAAATGCGACGCGAGTGACCTATCAAACAAAGTCGCCGATGATCACTTGTGCATTACTCGAACACTACACACAGCGCGACGACGAAGCATGCATGTGAGCTTAGCTGACGACCGATAAGACCTATATCATTTGTCGTGATAAGGAAACGGCAACGAGAGCGAAGACGCGTTCAAGCAGCGTGTGCAAACCAACGTGAAGATTCAATATTTAATGGTGATGCTTCGCAGCGCGTAAGAGGGATGCGCACATTTAAGAGCTCGTCTTTCAGCAATCAACCTGCTCACCCCAGGATAGATCGCACTTTTTCTCAAATAAACGTGCATTTTTTTCGTAATATTTTGTCCTTGTTTTTTTGGCGTTTACTCGAAGAGCATAACACGGTCGCGAATGTGTACACAGCACAGGTGGGCGACTCACGTGTCTGCATTTACAATTTTTACACGAATTTTACAGCGACAGCTGTTATGAGATCACAACTCTGGTCTCGTGCAGCGCCGTAGTTGCCCGGTGCCCTCGCCAGTGTTCGTAACCACATAGCACATAATTTAAAAAAAAAAAACCTAGTACTTATGACACAATGGGGCTCGAACCCAGGTCCGCTGGGTGCCAGCCCAGTATTGTATCATTGAGCAACACCGGTGCTTGGGACTTGTTGGCAAACTTGCCTTAGGCAGGCTTGATGTCAGGACAGCAATCGCGTTAATACGACTTATAAAGCATTTTAAAACAGCGGAAGAACACGCAATCGTCGCACAATGTGAATTGCGTAACGAGTGGGTCATGCAATGGTCCAACCCATTACAAAAGCTTGTTTTTGTTCGACTATTAACTGTGGCGCATACCCACTTCAGGCATAATTTCTCATCGTCCTCAGCCACTGCATTAACAATTGGTACGAAATTCCTCGCAAATAGTCCAGCGAATACCATGCTTCTCAGAATAATGACGAAAAGTAGCAAAGCGAATGCTGGCCTACTACATTAAAATATTTATTATCAATATCGTAGTGGGCATCAACCAAGTGTGCTTGCTGCAGTTACCCAATGAGTGCTTGGAAAAGGCTCTGATTGGCCGCTCTTCGAGCTTTCGCTGTGACTGCGCTGCGCTTTCTGCGCAGGCCTGGCATTTTTTTTTTTAATACCTTCACTATAACGACTTTTTTGCTCTCATAATCATATAGTGGTTTTGGGACGTTAACCCCCCCCCCACATATCACTATAACGACTTTTCAATATAACAAATTATTTTAGCGGTCCTCTGAGATTTGTTGTATCGATAGTTCCCTAATGTATCAGCAATAATAGCCAAGCATACCACTACCTCTGTCACCCCGCAGCACGCATGGCCGCATGCAGCAACTCATTATCAAAGGCCATGAGATTCAGTGGGAGGCTCTCCTCTTCAGCTCCAACCACAACATTCAAGCGTGGGAGTACTAGCGCACACTGAAAATGCCATCGGCAAGAATACCTATTCATGCAGCCTATATATATAACGCCTTCGGACCCTGAAGGTACTGAAATGAATGAATAAATAAATAACCCTTTTATGCATTACTAAGGTTATCAAGCACTCAAAGACTATACTCACCTTTGCAAATGCTTCGAATCCTCTCTGAGAAACCATATTCTTTGACCGCACTCAGCTGCAAGCCTCCATTCTAACATCATGAATAGAACTGACAGCACGAGCCAGTACAGGGCAATGACACTTGCGGATCACTTTCATGTGGAGTAAGGAACCACTGTGACGGAAAAGACAAAACAAAGGCACAACACATCTTTGCAGGTCAACATCACTGAAAACTACAGCAGCAGTGCTGCATATGCTCGGCTGTATAACGTTCTCGTACTGTCTCGCAAGTCTAGCATCATTACCAAGACCCATGCAATTCAGCTGCAAGATCTCGATGATCATCATAATAGCCCCCAACAACGATCGATGATGATCATGATAGCCCCCAACGATGAAGTACGCTCAGTTCATGCCTGTGGCCGAAACTTGTATTAACCATACAGTAATGTCTGTAGCATATATCTGTCAGAAATGTTCAAGAACAGCTGTTTGTACTCAGTTTCAGCCATTCACTGAACATTTTTGAGGACAGTGTATCTACAGTACTCATGGTTGCTCACCACGCTCTTCTGTGTGTGGCAAGCCACTTCGTCGACAATTGATGTAGTCTTAGACCTAGAACATGTGATGCGCTTCGCAACCTCAGACTTCGGGACCATTTTCCCCAGTAGAGGATTCACATGTTCAGAGGCGCTCAGCGGGATGTTGTGCTCGAACAAGAAATCCGTGAACAAGCATTCTGCTCGGATGACGTCGTTGGCGTAGTCCACAAAAAAAATTGTTGCAGACATTGCTGCTTCTCTTGGCACTGAAAGTTGCTGGCGTGCTTCTTCGACGATTTGTGTATTGCAAAGTTAGTTCCGCGGTGTGAGATGCTGATGTCACAACTGCAAACCGCACAAAATGCATGATGCTCGTCTTCCCATGATGTCACAATACAGCCAAACTCAGGAGTATGCTGCCTTAAAAAGGCTTGGAGATATGTCTTGTCTTGTTTACTAAGCGCCATGGCCATAGAGGACACACAACACTGTGCACCGGAGAGCTGAAGCCAACAAAGAAAAAGAAACTTCCAGATAAGTGAGCGCATAGAGGCGGCCTGGTGCTGCAGCAAAAGCTGGCAAAAGTGGGAGAAACTCCAGAGAAAATCAAATCTTAGCAACACAATCGTGCTACCCCAGGCTGCTATGTAAGCAATGTCCTTTTGCATACATGAAAGCAATGCCGGCACTGCGTTCGCATATAAGTAGTAATTACTACTAGGAGCTTCAGATTCGCTTTCATGCTTGACTAAACACACAGCTCTTTCTAGATTCTTCTTTGATCATGATGTCAATCGGCGTCATGCAGTAGCCTTAGCTTGATTTTCCGCACACAACTCCGGCAATATGTGGTCAGACTAGAGGAAAGATTTCGCCAAACATGGGAAGGTTTTCGAGAGATTTTTGTTCCAATCATAATATCGTACTAAACCATCTATATTCAGGCAGCTCCCAGACAATTTGGGTGACCTGGCAGGTATTCTACAGCATAGCAAAGGAGTGAGAAAGGGAAGTGAAGGAAGCACCCCTCTCTTTTCACACCTGTGGCAACACACTGTCCACAAACCGGCACAGCTGGTGTGACTCGGCCGCATGCTGCAACACGCGTCCAATAAGGGACAGCGCCAATGCAGCGCCACTGAAGGTTTAGGTCATCATCGATGGCTATAAACCCAAGCTGCCAAGCTCAGAAGAACCATCGTTATTCTCACAATTTGAGCACAGCATCAGCATGCTTGCTACACTGCTGCTACTACGCTAATAAACAGAAGTTATATTTAATGTTGGGTTGTGTAAACAGAAGTTATATTTAATGTTGGGTTGTGTCCTTCCATTAACGCAGCATCCCACAACTGGCAACCCTGAAATCGATCTAACCACACCACCATGGCAGACTCGAAAGCCCTCTCCACTTTGCGCCAGCAAGCACAACAATTTGCACATACTGCAGGTCCAGCAACAGGTGCATCAGCAGCAGCGCATGACCACTGGACCGCATTTGCCCGATGATTCCGCTGCACCCCGCTTGAGCCACACCCCCTGAAACTCCATTCTGGTGGTCACTGTCAACGTAGGCGCTGCTACCGCGTCTGTTGCCAACTTGGCCATCTGCCATGTCACTGTCAAGCTGCCACTATTCTAGGCGGAATTGCCCAAAGGATGGTTCGTCCAAGTTGTGGCTCAATTTTCCCTGGCACACATCACAGGACACCGTACCCACTACGATTGTTTCATCCCCGAGCTGAACAACAGTGGCGATGTGGGCTTGTTGGTGAAACATTTGAAAGAAATTTATGTAGCGCGAGGTGAAAAAACGAACACAGGAAAGAATAGACTGAGAAGACAGAGCGCTATTTCCAACACATTTTAGTATTTGTGGATGGGGGAGGGAATAGTACAGGTCTGTCACGTCAATTGAGAAGACTCTTAGCCCTTCATTTTCATGAGCTTCCATGAACCTTAAAATACTATCAGAACTCTTGACTAAAAACGGATCTCGGACTTCGAGAAGATTGAGTTTGTCTAACAAAAAAACAGCGAGTTCTTTTTGCCAAGTACCTATTTCCGAGACTACTACTCGAAAAGGAGTGTTGACCTTGTGAGTTTTTGCATTAAAACATACATCGACGCTATTCTTCTTACTTTTTTTAATACTTTTTAGAGTTCCAACTACGTTCATGTTTTTGCACAATTGGATAGCCTTTGCTTTTACTTTGTTCAACGATACGCCATCTTTTACATGGAACACCTTAGAAATAGCATCATTAGCTTTTTCCAAGAAGCATGATTCGCGAAAAAACTGCGAAGCCACCTTCCTTATCTCCCTGCAAAACACACAGCGCATTATTGTCCAGGTACGACAAAACATGCTTAACAGGAATGTGAGAACACACAGGTTTACAACGGGAAATGGAGGCTCTCGCGAAAATGGAGGCACCCAAAATGGAGGCTACAACGCAAAATGGAGGAAAGTATTACCTCTGAAGGAGGAGACGCCATTTCGCGTTGTAAACTGCCTCAGGTACTCCCTTTTCCATCTGTTCCACCATGTTATCATGGCCTGTTTTCTTGTACTCGAGTAATTCAGCAAACTGTATTGTCCAAGTGTGTCGTATGCCTGCTTGTTAATTGCTTGCCTGCTTCCTATAACACCCACCGGTGTGATGGGTTGGGGCTCGTTAGGATCGTCATACACATAAGAGGCCGGTTGTTTTAATTACTCCTTTCATTTGAACAACCATAGTTCGTACTTCTTCATCCATACGTTGAGCTCCTATAGTCTTCGCCAAGGACGTCTTAAAGCTTCTGATCAGTCTTTCATAAAATCCTCCCCACCACAGAACTCTGCATTAAACTTCAATTTCACTTTCAGGTTACTGTTATACTGCTGCATCCTTTCAACTGCCATCTTTATTATCTTCCTTATCTCTTTCTCAGATTTCTTGAACGCTCTTGCATTGTTGCTGCAAATTGTTGTACACGATCCTCTTCTAGCTACGAATCTTCAGAATGCTTTTATATATGCTTCAGATGACATCCTCTTGACCAAGTCCAGTTGTATAGCTGTTGTTACTGCAGACGTAAATACAGTGGACTCCCAATAAACTAAACTTGCTTAAAGGAAAATGCCTCATTAACAGAACCAAATTGGCTCATATATCTGGATTTCTACGTGTTGCACAGTAAAATTAACCGGTTAATCGAAACAATGTTTATTGGTCACCTACGGTTAAACTGCACAAACTCTAAACACAGCATAGAGTCGCTCAAAATAAAGATAGTCTCACAACCATGGCAACACCTTGAAACAAGCCAATCCAGTAGCCATTCTCGCTTGTGGTGGCTGTGGGAGCCGAGCCAGCGAGTCAGTTTTGTGTTAGGCCTATTTGTGCTGCTAAGTGCAGTGGATCACGGTGCTATTTCCGCCCGATGTAAAGTAAGTGGCCGGACCATACGCTCTCGCTTAAAAAAAAAAACGCTGCAAATTCTTCAGGAGCTTGATCGAAGCGGCCTGCCCAAGACAGAGGTGGCAAAAAAATACAACCTTCCGAAATCAACGCTATCGCGGATCTGCAAAGACGGATTAAAGGTTTAAGGCGCTGTAAAGAACGGGACCTTTACATCTAAACAGATGCGGATGCGGAGGACGCTTTATGAACAACTAGAAAAAGTTCTTTTTCTGTGGTTCAAGCATGCACGGAGTTCCAATTTGCCCATAAGCGGACCGATTATCGGGCAGAAAGCTCAAGAGATCGCTATGCAAATGGGTGTTGAGAACTTCGTCCTAAGTGACATACGGCTCAGCCGCTTCAAAACACATCATGGCCTACCTAGTCTTCAAAGCAATCTCAAGTGGGAGTGCTGCAGTCAACAGGGACATTTGCATCGACTGGCAACAGAGGCAGTTTGAGCAAATTTTGATGAGCTCTGAGCGACGAAACGTCTTCAACGTCGACGAGATGGGCCTTTTTTATAAGGCGCTTCCATGAAAGACTCTCACCTTCAATGGCAAAGCCTGTGGTGAAGGAAAATGCGGTAAAGATAGCATCGCTGTGCTGGTGGGTGCAAACATGGCACGAGATGAGAAATTGAAGCTGTTGGTAATAGGAAAATCAAGGCACCCACATTGTTTCAAACGCATTCGACACCTTCCCGTTGCGTACCATGAGAATGGAAGAGCGTGAATGACCATAGCCATTTTCAAAAACTGGCTAGCTACAGGAGGAAGATGCAAGAGTTTGAGGCAAGACAGGAAGGTTGTCTTCATCGTGGGTAATTGCCCAGCCCACAGCCAGGTTGAAAGACTCCAAGCCATCACTCTGTAGTTCTTGCGAGCCAATGCAATGGCAGTGATCCAGCCGAAGGATCAAGGGGTTATTCAGAACATTAAAGTTCATTACCACAGACAATTGCTCCATCACAGACAGGAGGAAATGCTACAGACAGGGGGAAATGCAGACAGGGGGAAATGCTACAGCATAGATTTATTGGCAGCCATTTACATTTTGGCTCGTGCCTGGAAGCAAGTGAAGGCGACAACAATACACAGATGCTTTCATTATGCTGGCTTTCAAGTGCAAGAAGCAGTACCTGATGAAGAAGAAAGCCCTGCTGATGCCGACATTGAGGCAGTATTCAGTGGGGTCGTGCCCTTTGCCCCTTTCACGCTGCAGGACTACGAATCAGTTGATGAAAATATTCGCACCTGTCGTGAGCAGATTGTCGAGGAAATTATTGCCTTGCCTAAGGGAAACATGAGGATAAACCTTCCCGCGATAAATGTGATGACAATATTGCCAGTGCAGAGGTGCCACCAGACAGATAAGCTAAGAAGCTGTTGAACTTTTGCAGTGCTATTTTGAGCATGAGGCTTGTCCATGATTCCTGGCTAGTTTGTCAGGCATGGGTGCGTACTTTGTGAAAAAACAACTCAAGTTTGCCGAACAAACCATCCTTCACTCCTCTACATGAACAAGGTGATGTTTAAACAACTTAAATAAAGGTTTTTACTCACTAAATAAGTGTACTTTGCTTAAATGAAACTTCTCATAAATGGAACAGTTTTATAGATCCCCTTCGAGTTCCGTTTAAGAGGAGTCAACTGTATCACAATGTAGAACTTTGCAATATTGCTACCTCCCTCTTCTCGAGCGTTTAGCAGTCTAGCGAAGTCTACACCAACTATGTTGAACGGCCCCGTATGCGTTATCTTGTCATCCGGTAGTGGTGAAGGTTGTAGCGTCATTGGTCTGGAATTCAACGTCCTACGTGTGATGCATTTCTTTATAACATATTTCACTATTTGTCTACCACGAACAATTCAAAACCTTGTTCTTAAGTGCTTCAATGTTGGCGCAACGCCACCGTGCATTGTCACTTGATGCGCATTAAGAACTAAGAGTTCTGACAAGTGACTTTCACTTGGCAAAACAATACGATGCATCTCATCAAAGTTCGAATCACTCCAGTGAAGCTTTCCTTTCACTCTTAGGACACCTTGACTGTCTTCGAAGATGTTTGTGCCGTACAGATTCAAATTGTCATACATTCGTGTCACTGCATTTTTTAACGTCTTCTGCTCCGGCTTTATAAGCACAAACTCTGCCTTGTCCATTTCTTCCATTGTTTGTCGGACGTACTCTAGCACACAGTCATCACTAAGCTTTGTTGCTGATTTCTCCTTGATTCCCATGGTTTCCAAGTCCCAGAATTTTGCAATTCATCAACGATCGTGTCAGACATCGTACTGACCTTCAGTACCATAATAGTGGATGATTTCAGTAGTACACAACGAAGTTCCACAGGACCTTATACGTATCGTCCATCCAAACACCGTTTCTATCACCATTACTTTTGGATGAACCTCGCGAATGCAACCAGTGACTACGGTCCAGTAATAATCTGCTCCAATTAATATTGAAATTTCCATATTTTCGCTTTCATTGCCCATATTCTTGCTGTCATCAGCCAAACAAATTCCTACTGATTTTGCTTTTTTTCTGTATTGTCGACAGTGACAATGGTAGTACGTCGCAAGATATAACTTCTGCCAACAGCACCTCAATCATGACTTGTTCTGATGCAGGGTCCTTTTTCACGCTGATTTTGATGACTTTCATGTCTGGTTCCATCTCTCCTCCTCCAAACGATCCAACAGTGATCCTTTCGGATCTTTTTACTTTGAACCTCAGGTTCCTTGACAGTCTTTTGAGGATGAATGTCCTCTGGCTACCATTGTCCAGCAGAATCCGTGCGTAACACCCGCAGTCTTCTCCCTTCGTCCACGGAAAGGCTGTCTGCAGTAGTACGCACTAGCGTTCTCCAGACTGCTGTGCATGCATGTTACAGGACTTGTTGGTGTCTAACAGGTCAGGTAGCACACTGGTACGTACATGCTCATCGCTGCCGCTTTTTTGTTGAGCTGACTTTCCTGCAGGCGCACGTGGTCGGCACATGGATGTCACGTGCCTCCCCTTGCATGTCTTGCAGCATACGTTAGCATGGCATATCTTTGCCGTGTGGTGAGGTCTAGTGCATCTGAAGCACCTCCACTCCCGCTGCAAAACTTTTCTTCTGTTCCATCGTGATGCTTTTTCTGCAATCTTCTGTGTGATGTCCAGTCATCTCACAGAAGATGCATTTTTTCATCAAGTTGCTTTGAAGCATGAATGTTCTAGTCCGCCTCATGCTGTGTGGTGACTGGGTAACGAATTTTTCTTTGCCAGTTTCTTCCTTGCTGCATATATATTTTTAAAACTCTAAAATTTCTTTTAAACTGCGTGTGCTCTCTCTTGACGTTGAGTTCGACTCCATCACTGCTAGTCTGTTGGCCCCTTTCTCTATCTTCTTCATCTTCATCTCAACCCTCATGTCCACCGGTAGTGCAGATTTCATAACAGGAGTTATCACCATGGTGCACTTATCCATTTCCACTCCTAACGACTGCAATGCTTGTGTGTTCACTTGTAACTTCTGGAAAGGTTTTTTTCAATCCCTCTACATCTTTCGGACTTTTCAATGGTTCCAAGTTTGCTAACTCTTTTATGTATGTCTTTCTAAAGTTATCTTGTCGTCTGAATGTTTCTTTCAGAAGAGCGACTGCAAGCTCATAATACTTATCAGGAAACTGCAAACCTTCAACTAGAGATGCAGCTTCTCCACTGAAAAATGCCAGAAGGTAAATAAATTTCTGACTCTTCGGTATGCTCAATCTGTTATGCACCGATGTCTCGAACTGATGTCAAAACCTCGGTCACGCCGTTTTTTTCTCCATCAAACTTGATCATCTCAAGACGTGGCAACTTAACAAGCTCCTGTGTCTTTTGAGAGGTGGTTAGTACCTTCACTTAGCTCGCCTGTTCAATCACTATTCTCGCTGTCAGTTGCGTCACTTGTTCCAAGTCTCATAACCGCTCCTTTATTTTTGTCGTTGTGGCGACGATCTTCATCTCATACTGCAAGACTTTTTAAAATTATGCCTTTGTGTCGTCTTCTTCAATGAGCTGTTCCATCTGTGCGTTAACCTGCTGAGGTCTATGACACGCTCTTCATCTGGTTTAGAAGCATCATTAGTTGCGCTCACTCAGCATCTGCTTCTATCTTATCAATTTCGCTCGTAAGTGTTATCACATTAGCTCGAAGCGTCTGGCTCCTTCGACAGGACCTCTCTATTCATGCCTAAAACTTGTTGGAAGAACTCTTGCCTGTGTAGGTGGGTCGCCAACAGTCATCGGTCGTAGTCCTTCCCGCAGCGGTTCGTTGTTGAGCCAGACACTCCCTTTTTCTTTCTTCAACCCGTTGTTGGATGAGGGTTGAAGTCTTCGTGTCTGTCCTCAGTTATCCCGGGTCATGGCACCATGTTTCAGAAGGACCGGAGAGACTGCATATTTGATACGTTTTTGTTTGTTGACAGAACGAGCATCTAAAAAAATATACAATGCATGCCCCTGGCCAACCTCTTCTTCTTCGCCTCTGAGCTTCAGCTTCGATCTGTTTTCTACATACGCTACCTCTCTATCAAGTTTCTGAGATTGCCAGCCGCGTCATCGAGGCATCTCGGCCACAGCCCTCGCCCCCCATCCAGATCGAACACCATCTAGCCTGTGCACCGCACAAACGAAATCAATAGACAGCTCGGCTATATTCAACAACAGCTAGAACACCTTACGATGCGCCCTCACTACAACTCACAAACCTGTGACCCCGAAACGCCCCGTCGCAACGTACTTATAAGAATAGTGGTTACTATCATCAACGCTTTGAGGAGCAAGCCCGACAATAGACAGTTATAGTATACCGGACTTACTGGGATACCGAGCGTACTGTGATACCGGAATCGAAGTGCGCATGCACAGATACGTACGTTACATGTACCGCTTACCATAGGCACACTATTTTTCAGATTTAAGGTTACCATGGTAGCGTAAGTGTACGTAAACATGGCGGCACTCTCGGATGTTCACTTCGAAGTAATTTTGGCGTAGTTGTTGAAAAATTCACCTTGTTCGCAGCAAACGACTGCTCAAAGTGACTTCGCTTGCCTTCAGTTAGCTTCGATGACAGAGTATTACGGGTAAGTTGGCATATTTTTTCAGATAGCTTCTTATTTCGAACGCGTCTAGGCCTAACTACAAGAACAATATAAGCAAATCGGCAACATAATTTTTTTTCGCGTTTGGTGTGTCGTTCACATTTATTTGCTTTTATTATTAGTAAAATAAACTTGTGACAATGCTTCACGCGTTGGCATAGGCAAACATTCTCATTTTATTTTCCTCTTCACTGTCTTTAACCATTCGATAAGTGGCGCCACCATCCCAGCTGGGGCACGTAAACCACGTAAACACCATCCCGCTAAACTATAAGATGCTGTCTACAACAAACGCTTGCTGCACGGTAACGCCATTCCCTTAACATCCGCTATTACGTTAACCTTAAGCTATAACTGTGTACTGTCAACCCCCCTGCTTCGCTGGTCATGAGGGAAACGCCAATAACAGCTCGTAGAGACAGCTGCGAGTTGTCAACCGTCGCATTTCCGTCACGAACCAAATTACAAAGCAAACCAAATTATGAAGCAGCGGTTCCTTGTTAGGATTGGTTCCAACATCTGCTGCTACAAATGAGCCCATCTTCAAGGTCCTTGCCAGCCGACATCCTTCGAGCTCAGTGCAACGAACTAGTACACAATCAAGATGAAAGACTCGCTGCACCTACACATCCAGCTCATAAATCTACGCCACGACCTTTGTTTAAATTTCATCATCACCAACGTCGCTGAACCAATCATCGGCTAAACTTTTTGGCACGTTACAACCTCCTCCCCAACAACTGACACGACCGTCTCATCGACAATCCAATGGTCGCGTCGAGACCACTCCAGCTGTCATCCTCGGTATTCGCGGCAACGTCAAGCCGGACATCCCCACTACACCAACAGAGCTTGTCTACCAAGAATTACTCTGTCTCCCAGGTGAATTTCTGCCATCCAGCACTACGACGTCAAATCCCACCAACTTGATCGCCCAGCTCCGATGCACTATCGCTGCCTTATGCCCGTCACCTGCAGCCCACCACATCAAGTCAACATTTTTTGTGTTTAAAGCGCTAGCATCGTGCACACATGCTTTTCTCCGCGATGACACCATCTGCAGGTCTTTTCACCCACCCTATAGCTACACGACGTCCATCTAACGACAAAAACTTCACTCTATGCCTGAACGGGAACAATGTCTGCGCCTCAATTGACTGGCTCAAGTCCACATACGTCGCTGTGAACGAACTGGGCAGCGACGCTCCATCCACAGCTGCCGATGCCATAGCCCCCTCCTTTCACGACATGCTCTGGATGTCTGGTATGCCTCCCAGATTTCTACAGACCTTAAGGGCTCTCAACTCCGCGAGGGTGGGGGGGGGGGGTAATGTGGCGACACACTGCGGGTGCAGCCGGCATGACTCAGCTGCATGCTGCAACATGCGTCTGATAAGGAACAGCACTACCACAGCGCAACCGAACATTTACGTCATCACTGGTTACTATTATATAAACCTAAGCAGCCAAGCTTGGACGAATTGTTATTAACCATGTGAGCGCAGCGTCGGCATGCTAGCCGCGCTGCTGCTACCAGATACCGCGCTTATAAACAGTTATGTTACATGTAGGATGCGTCCTTCCATCGTCGCAGCATCCCACACATCCCACACGTGCAGTGAAAAAGCGTGCGGAGGCCGAGTGAGAAAATGAACTACATGAAGCAGCCTTAAAAGTTTGGTCTATTGTTCTATTCTTTGTCTCTTCCTTAGAACGGCACCTCCAATAATATTCCTAAAATAGTATGTTCAAATCGTACAAGCAGTGATCCCACTGGCGACTGCCGATTTGGAGCAATTTTTGGAGCAGTCAAATTCTAGTTTTGGAGCACTTTGGAGCAGTCAAATTTTAGCTTTGGAGTATTCTGGAACAGGTAATCTTGCTAATAGAAGCATTTTACAGCAGTAGAATTTTAGTTTTGGAGCAGGTAATCTTACTATTGGGAGCACTTTGGCATAGGTATATGCCAATAAACAATATGTCGTGTTTGTTGCATGTTGGTTTTGCTCCTACATCTTTGCTGCAATCGGGTAAGTTTGCAAGCGGCTTTCGTTTCGGATTAGAGTACATATATATGGTGGTGGCGTACGCAAGTAAACCGATGCAGAGCCAACACCACTGCAATCGCCATCATTAACAGTGACATATCTCTAGCCTTCTGCTATAGTTGCGCTCATTGGCGCTTTAGTTGCGGTCCTCCCGCAGGATGAGGAATTTCATCCGCAAAAGTACTGGCGGCCAATTATTCAAAGAGGCAATGGTCTGTTTGCGGGAAGGTAAAAAATTATATTATTAGACTCCACTGCTGTCTCTGGTAATTAAAGCAATAATTATAGTTATTTAAATACTGCCATGATTACAGAGTCTAACAATTTTAAGATTTCTGACGTTGTCAGATGCCCAGCGAACCGCATGCGGCCCGCGGGCCACAGCTTGCGGACCCCTGAGATGGACGGTTTGGCGCAGTTTAGCGCAATTTACGTCGATTTTATCAGGTTAACACAGCAAATATCGTTTGGCGCATTTTGGCGCAGAAGTGGGATCCCTGTACAAGTATGCAGCTATCTCCTGATCACGGATTTTGAACTTTGGGCTGGTCTACTGTCCGTTTAAGTGTTAACAAACAGGAAACTCGTGAGAAACAAAAACAAAATTTCATGCCACATCTGCCTTTTTTACTTTAGAGAGATTGTCATTTCGTATTATTTTGCATGCTCATGCAAAATAACATGATTAGCTTAATACCAGCTTCTGGAAGAAAGTGAATAGCGCACTTGCTGTAATGACCGTCATTTCTGCCTGTACCAACAGAAATGTTTTGCTGCTAAGCACATGGGTGAAGGTCCTAATTCTCGGTTTGGAGGAACGAAAAGAGTTAGGATGCAGCATTTCACGATGAGATAGTAATAACTACATTTTCCCAATAGGGGAATGACCCCTTACTTTTTTTTTTGCTCTCTTTGTCTCATTAACACCGCAAGATTAAGTGAAGTCAACTATGACCTACCTCTTTCAAATTAAGCAGCAACATATGACAGTTCTTCCACTGTATGTGGCACTGCTGTTGAACTTCATGCAGGCTAGAACCTCCATAGTTGCAATAAAGGGGGACATGCTGGATCACTGGTGCTTGTGTCTGTCTGCGTGCCCATATCTTTACAGGCGCCGACGTCGAGGTAGGCCTGCGTGGCTGAGAAATTCCACTCGTAAATGGGCTGAAAGCTGCAGAACACGTATTTTATTACGTGTTATTGTTACACTGAAAAGTTAATGGGCCGTAAGATTAGCAGTGCATTTATACGTTATTAACTATGTTCTGCTGTTAAGTCCTTCGTATGTATCTAGGCTTTATAGCAACTGATATGTCACTCAAGGAGCAGTTGTGAACTCTGATCAAAGGGAGGTGGAGACCAATGGTGTGCACGCTATCTTAGCGGGCATCACAGACAGCTATATACCCTTCCATGTGCTGTACTTTTAATGCGATGAAACTGCAAAAATCGAAGCTCTCCCCAGAGCGGTCGTGAACAAGTTCCCCTCATGAGTATCTACACACGCATGGGAACACATGCTTGCACAGTGGTCAAATGCACCCAGAATCCTGGTTATGCCTCTGTTCAAAAGTAGGCTTGCGCAAATGTAACTTTCTCAGTTCAAAGAAATGAAACCATTTTGAAGTTAACTTGAATAGTAGCAGGATTCGATTCTATAGGGTGAAGCTACATGCAGTAAAATATGCTTAGTTTTGAAACTTGCCACAATTATCTTGTACAAAACCATTTGGGAATCTTTTTAAATCTAACGAAAAAAAAGGTTGCTCCTAGTGCAGGTCTTATGCACACATGGTCTTGAAGTGTGTCTTTACAGCAATGTACATTTCACTTGAATAGGTGATTACAGAACATACCATGGTGTACATAAAACACCTTTTAGGAGGTTTGTATACAGCAAGCTACATCTATTTATTCGTTTCAAGTACATAGAAACCTTCGATTCCTGTTGAAGCCGATTTCACTACTGTAATATGCACTTGAACAGGCATAGTCATAAAACATCTAAAAACTCGTTGAATGAAAGTGACAGATGAAATTCAGGGACATTTATGGAGCAGAAAACATTTAAGAGAATCAATCTTTGGCATTGAAAGAATTGATTCTCATAGCTAGTTTGGACAGCCAGTTTTAATGCTTTGTGGCAGAATGCTGAATTTGGAAGTTGGTATCAGTTGCTTCACAATAATTTTCTTGTCGTCTCTTATTATAATGATTTCATGTACATTGGCCATCTTTTGCTCTCTCCTGCCTTCTAAAAACTCTGTTTTAGATAAGTCAATAAGGTTAGCTTCTAATCAGTGATGTTGCATACTACACCAAAGAATTCCCATTCAGACATAGAAATTTACTATTTTGGGGATTTTCCCTTGCAAACGTTGATGAAACTCCCAGCACATTTCCCTGCGCAACAGAGGTAATTTCATCCTCCATCCACACACACACATACACAATAGTTATACATGTCTGACGTACTTGCGACTTTTGAAATCTTCCACTGCCACACAACAAAAGCATCACTTTATTATTTCATATACTGTTAGTACCCTGCACATGGTGGACATCAAGTCTAACATGAATAATGAACTAGAAATCGCCCCGCGCAAATATCAGAAACACATCTCAAGGGCTATGCTTGCGTGGTACATGCGCAAGAACCGATTATAGCCGATGAAGGTGCACTGTGACCGCTAATTATTGGTCGTCATAAGAGAATTTAACCATTACTTAAATTCCCTGCAGTATCACAAAGATTTCTCTCTTCTTTTTGTTTCAAAATGAGAGGCGAAGATTCCCCAAAAAAGGAAAAATTCTTGCATGGAACATAACTACTTGTGATACTCCCTGTGTTGTGTTCATGAAGCGATGTAGTGAAACAATTACTGGTATATCCCCACAAGCTTGTCGCTCATGCTGTTTTTTCCCACAGAGCACAAGAATATTTCTGTGACCAAGGTCTCGCGTCTTCTGGTGAAGACTTTTGCAGCAACACTGCGGGATGCAGTTCTGGCTTGTTTTTCAGTTTTACAGCCTGAGCTGAGCCATTACGAGATCAAAACAGCTTTGTCTGCCACAACCACCGATGTCCACAACTTTTATCACACACAATGAGAAAAATTCACTGATAATTAAGGTCAAACTTCATAAGCTCGAAAATGCGCATGACAGTGACAAGCAGAGAGCAGGAAGTTTGCACTATGTACCACTTGTCCGTTTACATGTGATCACCCAGTTTTTCAGATTTGGAAACTGCCACGCATACCTCGAAATGCTGTGCTCAAGCAGCCAATAGCAAAGTACAGGATGTACATCAGTGGCGCACTGACGGTTGTCTCCACATGCCGCATAACCACGACCTCCTCTCTGCCAAGTCTTGAGTGCACGAAGAAATAAAGTAATGTTTATGGACATGCACATAAAAAAAAGCGCTGCAAGTCAATAAGAAACACCTCTCATTTTTTTATGAATCAACGAATTTCATTTTTACATTTCATACCGCTGACTACATGGCATTTTTGGTACGAGTAGATGGTCGCATGCCAGCAACTGTGGAGCTGACTTGCCGAAGCCGTCGTGTGAATAAGGTTGACCTGCACAAGCGACTCTTCATGCGAAGACGGTCTATGTCACATCGATCGTCGCTGTTACGTGCATTTTTGCGCTTTGGGGTTTCACCTTTATGGTATTATCTGATGCAAGTTCTGAGCACAGCTTAAGAGGGGCAAGCTGTTTGAAGAAAAGCAAGGTATTGACAACACCATAAAGAAACTTTATAAATATAGGATATTTCTTTATTTACAGTACCTTACAAAGCCGTCGAGAGGCATTGTGTAAGGGGGTGGCACAGATAATATGTTTATTTATATATATATATATATATATATATATATATATATATATATATATATATATATACATATATATTCAAGGGGTAAGAGAATGAATGAAATAAATATATCTACAAAATATACACAGAGAGTCAGAGGCAGCTGCAGCCAAGATGGAGGTACAACAGCAACAACAACACAAGGGCAGTCGCTTTCATTGTCTTCGTCGTCTACCTGATGCTCTCTCGTTGCCGATGTCGTGTAACATATAACCCCCCGCCGCTGGCAGCGCTGTCTCGGCACCTAAAGGAGAGTAGGATCATGTGCGGAGATGCATGGTTTCAGGCGGGTCACGTGGACGACGTCAGTGGAGGGTGCGGGCAACGACGACTGACTGTCCAACGGAGCGATCTCGTATGTGACCTCGATAAGCCGGCGCAAAACCTTGTAAGGCCCCGAGTAGCGAAACAGGAGCTTCAAAGATAGGCCAACGTGGTGGCATGGTGTCCACAGGAAGACCAATGAACCTGGAGAGTAGGAAACTTCTCTGTGATGGCTATCGTAGCGCGCCTTCTGAGAGAGCTGTGAGCCAAGAAGGCGTTCCTGTGCAATTTGGCGGGCCACTTGAGCCCGAGCAGTGGCACCCCGGGCGTAGTCTGTAACCGCTTGTGTAGTTGATGGGAGAAGAGTCTTGAAGGGTAACGCTGGATGGCGGCCAAACAATAAATGTAAGGGGGAGAAGCCGGCAGTGTCGTGGCATGACGAATTGTATGCGAATGTCACAAAAGGCAAAGTACCATCCCAACCAAGGTAATCTTTGGAAACGTACATGGAGAGCATTGTTGTCAAGGTTTAATTTAGGCGCTCGGTAAGACCATTCGTTTGTGGGTGATAGGCCGTAGTGAGCTTGTGACGCGTCGAACACGAGCGAAGGATGTTACTTACTACTTTTGAAAGAAATGAGTGACCACGATCGGTCAGCAGCTGTCGAGGAGCGCCATGATGAAGAATTACATCATGAAGCAAGAAGTCCGCGACGCCAGTGGCACAGCTTGTCACGTAATCAGTGGCTACAGCTACCCACTTGTTTCCAGTGAGAGAAGTAGGAAATGGTCCAACGAGATCAAGACCGACGCAATAGAAGGGAACGGTGGGTATGTCTATTAGTTGGAGCGGGCCAGCTGGTGGCAAGGTGGAATGTTTGGAGCGCTGCAGGACTCACAAGCAGCAACGTATCGGCCCACAGAACGGTAAAGGCCTGGCCAGAAGAATCTACGCCGCACGCTGTGCGTGACCCTGAGATGTCCAGCAGTTGGGGCGTCGTGAAGCTGTTCAAAAACAGCGGAACGGAGTGTCACAGGAACTACAAGTAGTAGCTCTGGTCCCTCGGCGCTGGTATTGCGCCGCTAAAGAATGCCATTGCGTAGAACGAACAAGTGTAGCGATGGGTCTACGTGGGGCAAACGTAGACTCTGCATGACAGACCGCAAGTGGACATCGCTGAGCTGTTCCTTGCATATGTTGGTGAAAGCCGACATGGCAAAGACACAAGGTTCAGAATCATGTGCTGAAAGGACAGGGGGTCTATGGGGTGACGGGATAGACAGTCGGCATCCTGGTGCATTAGACCTGATTTGTATGCCACGTCAAAGCTGTATTCTTGTAGTTTCAAGGCCCAGTGGCCAAGTTGTCCAGTTGGACGACAGCCAGCACAAGGCATGGTGACCTGTAATTACCGAAAAGATGCGGCCAAACAAGTATGGTCGAAATTTTCCGACTGTCCACACTAGTGCGAGGCACTCACACTCTGTAATGGAAAACTTGCTCTCCGAAGGAGAAAGGAGGTGACTGGCATAAGCGATGACGCGATCTTGTCCTCATTGCCACTGGGCGAGAATAGCACTGATTCCATGTTCGCTGGCATCGGTACAAACTTCAGTATGGAGTTGACGGGTCGAAATGGGCCAAGATGGGTGGAGAAGTAAGTAATGTTGTAAGTGTGCTGAAGGCAGTTGCTTGGTCAGTGCCCCAATAAAAAGGCATGTCCTTCTTCAGTAGTTCCGTAAGTGGTTGGGCAATGTCAGCAAAATTCTTCACAAAACGTCGAAAGTAAGAACAAAGGTCGATAAAACTCTGTACATCTTTTGCAGAACGTGGTATGGGAAAATCTTTGACAACTCGAATTTTGTCAGGATCAGGTTGCACGCCTTGAGCACTGACAAGGTGGCCCAGCACAGTGATTTCCCGACGGCCAAAGCGACATTTGAAAGAGTTGAGCTGAAGTCCTGCTGTCCGGAAAACCTCAAGAAAAGCCGATAGGCGGCCAAGGTGGCTTTCAAATGTAGGTGAAAATATGATGACGTCATCAAGATAGCACAGGCACGTGGACCATTTTTATCCACCCAGGAGAGAGTCCATCATCTCTTCAAATGAAGCTGGGGCATTACACAATCCGAATGGCATAACCTTGAACTGGAAAAGTCCATCCGGTGTAATGAATGCGGTTTTCTCATGGTCTCGATGATCGACAGAAATCTGCCAGTATCCTGATCATAAGTCGATAGATGAAAAGAAGGCAGACCCATGTAGGCAGTCGAAAGCATCGTCAATCCGTGGCAGTGGATACACGTCCTTAATGTGTTACTTTGTTTAAGTGACGGTAGTCTACGCAGAAGCGTCAGCTGCCATCCTTCTTCTTGACTAGCACGACCGGCGATGCCCATGGAGTGCAGGAAGGTTCGATGACGTCTTTTGTGAGCATTTCTTCAACTTCGTTCTGGATAACTTGTCGCTGAGCATTAGACACGTGATAAGGACGTCGTCGGATGGGCTGGTGTCTCCAGTGTTAATCCTATGAGTTACGAAGGATGTCTGACCCAAAGGGTGGTTATCAAAATCAAAGATGTCACGGTAGGATTTCAGCAGGTGCCGGATATCAACTTTCTGTGCTGGAAAAAGGTCAGGGGTGATCATCTTGTCGATGGTGGCATACGCTGCACTCTTCGAGGAGCAGAACGAAGGAGAGGACGAAGAAGATTCGGCAAAGAACGCGGAAATGGCAGCATCTATAGAAGAAACTTTTGCCAAAGTCATACTGTCTGGGATAACTTGAGCGTACCAGCTGACGTTTAGGATCGGAAAGGATGCTGCATTTACCGTGACTGTCAAACGTGTGTGAGGCACGGCAACATTTTTGGCCAGCAGAACGTCAGCAATAGGTGTCAACATGTAGTCACCATCGGGAACAGGGGCAGATCTCAGGTTCACGTAAGTAATGGCTTGAGGAGCTAGGCGAACGTGATCTGCATAACATAGACATGGTTGAGCTGGTGTTGGGTCGTCATGGTAGCACGGTAAATCAAGTTGAAGCATGCCAGTTCTACAACCAATAAGGACAGAGTGGGCGGATAAAAAGTCCATGCCGAGGATAAGTTCATGGGAACATTTCTCGAGCACAGCAAATAGCACTGTCGTGAAGCGATCAGCAACACTTATACGCGCGGAGCACATTCCAAGCGTGGGAAACGTGCCACCGTTGGCGACCTGGATGAGTGGTACTGTGGGTGGCATTAAAACTTTCCTAAGGTGGCAACGAAGTTCTGAATTCATCACTGATATGTGAGCCCCTGTGTCCACAAAGGCAACAACGGGCGTGTCATCTACTTCAACGTCAATAAGGTTGCGTCGAGTCAGCAGCATAGTCAGAGGATTTGGCAGGCAAGTGGTCGATGCAGCATCACCTCCGGGAGCTGCATCATCTAGTTTTCCCACGGCAGGTGGTCAGTCGGCGACATTGGTCGGCGAAACTGGGGCGAGCGAGACGGCGGGAGAGCGGTGAACAAGACTGGTGAGCATGCGGAGATGGAGAGCGATGACGATATGGCGGCACAAAAGGACCGTCTTCAAGGACCGTCTTCAATGGTGGCCTGAGGTGACTCCCGGTAAGTTTGAAAGCGTCCATGATCCCTCTCTAGCCGATGGGTGTACCCATAGGATGCCTGATGCCAATACCACTGAGTGTTACAATGGTGGGCCACGTGTCCGATACGGTGGCAGTTGAAACAAATCGGGCGATCGTCAGCAGTCCTCCACTCGGATGGATTGCGAGGGCGCGCCAGAAGGTTTTGGCTTTGGGCATACGAAACAGGGGGTTGACGACGGTCGATCGGCTGAGAGGGAGCTGTAGTGCACTCGGAGGCCAGTTCAGCATTGGAAAGCTCTTGTCGCACAATGGCATGTACCAGTGGCACCATCTGAGGGCTAGAGTCACAGGCATGGGAGCCCACGGATGCAGGAGACAGAGCTTCAAGTTCACGTCTGATGATCTTGGTCACGTGCTCTGCAGTTAACGGCGTCTGTAGTGCAGGCCCGTCTTCGCATGACCAGGTTGCTGCTGTGTTTGGTAGTCGAACGAAGTTATGGGCGATACGTCGACTTTTCGCGGCCTCAAAACGCTGGCACTCCTTGATGATGGCATCGACCGTGTTGCAGTCCTTGCATATGAGAAGGTTGAACACATCATCTGCAATGCCTTTCAATATGTGGGCTACTTTCTCAGTTTCTTCTATGCTATTGTCTGCTTTTCGGCAAAGGGCGAGCACGTCCTGTATGTAAGTCACGTAGGACTCTACTAACGTTTGCGCACGAGATGCCAACTCCTTTTTGGTCGTTGCCTTTCTAGCCCCAAACTTGCCGAAAAGGGCGCACATCTTTTCTTTGCACGCATCGCAACTTCCAATTTCATCTTCGTGGTTCTTTAACCACACTTTTGCTGTTCCTTTCAAGTAGAACGGAATGTTGGCTAACATAAGAGTTTGATCCCAGCGGTAATTGTTACTTGTACGTTCGTACAACAGCAACCATTCTTAAATGTCGACATCATCAGTGCCACAGAACGTGCCAGGATCTATTAGCTGCGGAAGGACAACAGTTGTTGTAGTAGCCTCGGCGGGAGCGGGTCCCTGGTTTGCCATGGTGTTAAAATCCAAGCGTCGGCCACTGCGGAGCTCTGTTATATCGTGTTGTACCCCGCACCTCCACCAAATGTCACGGGGGTGAGAGAATGAATGAAATAAATATATTTACAAAATATACAGCGAGAGCCAAAGGCAGCTGCAGCCAAGATGAAGGTACAACAGCAACAACAACAGGAGCACGGTCGCTTTCATCGTCTTCGTCATCTACCTGATGCTCTCGTTGATGATGTTGTGTAACAATATACAGATAGGCAAATATTGATTACAATAGAAAATGGAATTTAACTTATGAACATGTAAGCACAATACATACTAGAAAAGTGAGTTACAATATGTGGAGGGGTGAAGGTAAAATACATAAAAATATTTTGACAGTAACTACAACCTAGCAATAGTGGAAAAAAAAAACACTGACAAAAGAGTTCACTGTAAATAAAATTACAGATTGGGAAAAAAAACCAGGAGAAAGGAGGATAAAAAAAACCTACCGGCAACAGTCCTATAGGCCCTGATGATTATGAAGACGCGATACAGCAGTTTTCGGTGCATAAGTGCTTTTTAAGGGTATGACAGAACTTTGTGTCGTCTTGCTCTGACACAAGATCATCTGGCAAATCATTCCACAGACGAATAGCTCGTGGAAAAGCCGACTGGCTCAATACACCATTATTTGTTTTTCTGCAGATAAGCGAGGCACCTGATACACACATGTAGGATTTTATAGGTGATGCTGCATGTGGCTGATGAAAAAGAATTATGGCTCAGCATTTTGTAGTGGATGAGAAACATTAAACCACCCACTCATAGGGAGGCAAAGCAACACATGGTGGCGCTGACTCTCTCGACAGGCAGCGCCATTTCTGGTAGAAAAATAGAAATCAAGAATGCATTTCGCGCGTTTTTCCTTCCCACCAACACACTGCCACTTGCTTATGTACTCATGTAGAGCGCGCGCAGTACGTTCGAGATACAAGTCACCTTACACATACCGCAGGTATTGTGGCTTCGAAAAATTTCTTAGCTGAACAAGCACTTCTGAAAAGTGAATCTAACTAAAGGAGTAAAGCTCGTTAGTCATGTTTATAATGTGGAGCAGACGATTGCAGACGAGGATGCCAGAGTCACTGCAAAATGCATTTTTCAGGTCTGTGACAATACTGTGTAAAACGTATGCCTCAATCCAGTGATATTGCTATAGCGCAGCACGGTTAGAGTGCGAAGAAAAGATGCTATACAGTCAAGAATGGGAAAAGACAGACAACAGTGTGAGTGCTAAGTGATATTGCTTTAAGGCAGCTCGGTTTAAGCGTGAAGAAAAGATGCTATACAGTCAAGAAGGCAAAAAAAACACACAGCGTGCAGCACTCACACAGTCGTCTGTTTTTTCCCCTTCTTGACTGTATAGCATCTTTTCTTCACGCTCAAACCGAGCTGCGCTAAAGCAATATCACTTTACCCTGCACCAACTCGCCCAGTCATCAGTATGATTTGAGGTAAGTTATATTCTTCTCGCAATAGTTTGAGCCTGAGAGTAAATAAAGCAACACTTATTTCAGCAAGGCCAAAGAAAAGATTATGAGTAAACTTCAGTGCCATTTCCTGGTTCAGTACCGAACATGAGCTTCAGATCTGTTGCTTCCACAATAATATCAAGAAAAGTTGCTTATGAACTGAACTTGTCATAGTCACCCCCGGACAATGCTCTAGAAAGACCTCTCCTCTCGCATCGCTGCAACTGAGCAGTGTGTTCCATGCAGGGCTGGCATTTCACTCCCTTGCATGAACTACTTGAAAACACAGGAAGATTTATTCAGATCTGGTGCAAACTCTAATGATTTAATTACAGCGCACCGTCTCCTAAGGATGAAGACCAAGAAATAGAGAAAAAGCGATGTTCACACAGTAAGTAAAAACTCTTATTTGGCAGAAAAAGAGGCCAAACAAGGGGACACTGCAGTATCTGAGGTGTAATATGCCAGCAGTATTAGATGTGACCAGCCGCTTCACAATTCACTGGACTGTCCCGCACTAAATGTTATTTCGCTTATCCTGAAAGAGATAAGAAAATCTAAAAAAGTATCCCACTTCTGACACATTATTCTTGCCGTCTGGCAGCACCTTGAGCTTCACTGCATCAGCATTAGATGCAAGCACTGTAGGCGTCTGAAAAAGTAAATTGGCCATACTGTGCATGGCAGCAACGAGGGCTTCTAACTGTAACACTGTTGGTTGTGCTGAGCCTTCCACTGACTATTGCCTTTACACAGCCACCATTTTTACTTATAGCAAGAGCCAGGAGCAGTAAGTGAAGCCAATGCAGCGTAGACCTGATCGAGGCCAAAATATGTGTCGAGACAAGTTAGAAGCAAATCAGCCAGGAGTCCTACCAGTTCATACAATCATATCAAGCCATATAAGCAGTTAAGTCTAACAAGGAAAAAAATGAAAGCATTTCAAGAAAGTTCAAGAAAATTCAAGAACGTTCAAGAACGTGGGAACTGGACTACAGCTGCTTTCTAAGTGACTATTGTTGTAGTGGCCAAACTTTTATGTGGACGCCAATGTCTGCTTCATGTGAGAGCATGTTACCATAATGCATGAAATAGTTTTTTACACATAGTAGATGTACTTAAGCTTATCTATTAGTTCATTTCCCTGTTTCATATGCGACAATATAAAGCCACAGAAAACGTCCCTCAAGAAGATGTAAAAGAAATTATCAAACTTCGCTTCTCATCGTGCTGCCCCTCCTCCTCCACCCTGCTTATCGGTGTGTCCCACATTTGGTTAGTAGGAATGTTGTCATCCTATGCACCTGCACAGTCAGACTGTAACTTCATCTAATATACCTAGTGAACTCCCTTACACAAGATTAACCAGGAAATTCGATGTAAATGGAGGAGAAAAGTAGATAGATAAAATGAGAGAGGAAATACAAGTGCTCATTAAAAACATCCATGCATGGCAGTGCAGACTTACCAGTATTTCTGTTCTGCCCCTTCTTGTGTGAGGTTTCCGTAGCAGCAGCCGAGGTAGTAACGGCCGCCTTTTGAGTTCCAACAGCGTACACAGCAGCAGGCCGTCTGCATCTGCATATCTGACCCTATAAAATTGTACACTTAGAACTGCACACAGCTTTAATTGAGATTTAGCATCGAATCAAAAAAAACTCAAAGAATGGGTCTTAAGCTTTCATGCCAGCTGCATATGGTTGTAACTGACAGGCCCTAACACTGAGTTTTCGTTCACGGATTAATGTCCGCGCAAAAGACATGAGAGGACAAAAGAGGACACTGTGTCCTTTTTTGTATCTCTTTGCATCTTTTGCACTGTTAAAGATTCGTAATAGTACTATCACTCCCAATCCCACACTTTTCAGAGTTTCTGAGAATGTCCTACTCCCTTTGTATGAACTGCCAGCCCATGTGTCACAAGATGCAGCTTAACTGGTGCCCTAACGATAAGTGGCATGCTATGAGAGTATATGCCAATGTAACATGGAAGACCACTGCTAAAACATTGTCACATCTCACTGCAATGAAAAATTAACTGCAGAACGCTGCTTGTTTTATTGAGCAAGCCCACTATACTCAGCTGTCGACTTCAAACTGCTGATTTTTAAACACCAGCATGACAATACAGCCATCACTACAGCTCTTCAATCCCTCTGTTATCGTTACTTTATGTGTGAACATTTTACTTACACAAAAAAACGTGTGTATATAGAGAGTCAGGCCACCCCCCTTCGATAAAATCTTTGCTATGGCTTTATACAATGTAACATGTCGTGAACTATCCCAGCAATATACCTTGTTTCACATGTGATGAAAAAAATTGAATCTCTGCAATTTTAATTTCTAGAGTTCATTAAACACATCATGCAGTTCTGATTATTGAAATCACACAATTGCAAATTAGCTAAAAAAACACTGTCTCCTTTGAAAGAATTTGATGTTGCGCAAAGGGAAACCCAGACACCAGAAGACACATGTGGATGCTATGTGTGGTTTCTATATGTGCCAAGTCTTCGTCATTTTTTTCCCTTCCCCATCTTCTTTCCTCTTTCTCCCCTATAATCTTTGTTTCCTCTGTTTCTTCCCTCCTCCCGAAAGAGTGAGCAGGCGTTGTGTCCCTCAAGGTGGCAGTTTCCAGCTTGCTCTCTCCCACTTTTCTCTGTGTCCTTGTGTATGCAAATCTAATAATGATAATAATAATAATAATAATAATTGTGTTTTGCTTTGCACTACATCACATCCTTTCAAATGCATAACCAACAAGCCCATATTGCAACTCTCATGAACTCTCCATTGAGTGAACCTCAAGGGACGTGTGGAAATAGTTCACATAACCGATTGTTCTCTAGAATGCAGAACAGCATGGGGCACAGCAGAAATCAAGCCAGTGAAATGCAATATATTTTGAAAGGATTTTTGCTATTTTCATTTGGACTAGCACTCTTAAAGTGGGAAAAAAGACGAAGCTGTACAGAGAGTCTACGTTTTTCGCAGTTCGTGGCTGTGACATGAAGTCTTGCAAATTTCAAATGTATCCCACCGCCTCAGCTACAAATTTAAGACTTGAACTTGCCTCTGCCATTACAACTTCATTGTCGAACTCTTCTTTCGGTTTCGGACAAACACTGAAAAAAATTCAGAAATAGCACTTCCGATACTGAAGCACACATGGTTCATTTTAATCTCCCGCACAGCCGCTTTGCCTCAGCAGTGCTGTATGTACAAGCGTTGCTTGCACTGTCACCGATAGTGGGGGCATTTAAGTGCTACAGAGCACGAACCACGGCTGCTTTGCCTTGGCAGTGCTGTATGTGCAAGCATTGCTTGCACCGTCGCTGATAGATAGGTAATTTAAGTGCTACAGAGCATGAAACTTCTTTAAGTGATCTCAAATGTGAGCACGAGTCCGCAGGTAAAGGTAAAATATTTTTCCATAGAATGCATGAAGAGACGGCCAGGGATTTTCTAAAACTTTGTTATTCTGAAACATTCATTAAACCGGTGTTTGTACAAGCGAGAGTTCACTGAACCACACACAAGCAGAGGAAACAAACGTAATGCTAACATACTTTTATTCGCAGTTTTCCTGAAGTAACATGATTTAACACCACACAACATGATATACTTAAATAACATGATTTAACATTACACACTTTCGAATGTGTTTAATTAAAATGAAGTGTCAAATGATAATGAAACTTTTTTTTATTTTTCTCAAAATGTATATTAAGTACCTGCTGCTACTCTAGGGGCTTCCGACGTCTGCATGCAGGAATAGCTTCACCTGCTCCACTAATACGAATAATGTTGCCTTCAAGCGGGCGACATTTAAGCACAGCTGTATCACCGCACATACTACGGCATACGTGCCTAAATTTGGGCAAAATTACATTATCTTACCTATGACTACAGTTCCTACTTTTCATCGAATTGCAACAGAAATAGCAAAAGAACGTGAAATGTGCCGTTTACCTTCCCGGCAGGAAGGAACAACGTCGGCAGGGCAGTTGGTTTCAAGCGTAAACATGTCCAGCCGACGCCCATTCCCTTAATCAGTTCTGGATCATAAAGGAAGGCACAACGTGCAAAGTGCCGACCGCAAACGCGAATGTTTTTCCGCGCATCGGTGGGTGGCAGGCCAATGAGCTTCAGCCAAGCAGACCGCATGGCTTCACCTCGGGGCAACTTATGCCGGGTCATGACGCCTTTTCTGTCGCTTGGTTTACACCCGACGACCGAGCAAGGCACCGGATCGTGTTTGCCCATTGCTACTCTCTGAGCGCCCAGCGCGCTCGGTCGACGGTTTCGGTGAGAAGAAATCGAAAGACAGTCAGCCAGCCGAAGACTCACACGCGCAGAACTACTAATCGCGAAACGAAAATCACCACAGTGCCTGCGCCACATACAGGCGTGAGCATACGTAGCAAACTGAGCAACCAGAGTACGGTGGCTAGATTTGGGAAGGTGTGAAAAGCGAGCCGTGTAACCGTGTTTCCCTTGCCGAGCGGTTCTGTGGTGCGCGAGAGCTCCGCTAGGTCTAGATTTAACGCGGCGATCGGAGGCGCTGCTGCTAGCGTGGCTACTAGCACGGCGGAGACGGGTGCAGGTGCAGTGTATGCCGGGGGAGGCTGCTGGTCACTCGCGGCAAGTGCTTCTCAGCATTGTTTGTGTTCCACGAGGTGCGACGACTTTGTTGTGTTTGCCCTTAAAAGACTAAAGGGCTCCTAAAAAGAAGAAAAAAACGCTGCGGACTTGTTTTTTTTTGCCTGCGTGCAACGCGGAATCTAGATGGTGCGCTGAAAATTTTTTCCCTTTTTTTTTGTGCGCTCTGGCATGGAAAGGCAGGTTAGCAAAAAGGGAGCGCACCATCACAAGGGCGGACAAAGCGCTCCAGGAAAATACCGCCGTCAGCGAAAAACATTTCGACGCATGGTTAATGTTTTGAATTTATTTGAGGGCAGAAAATACTTGTGTGCATGTATGGAAGGCCTCGGCAAGTGAAGATATTGAACACTCTATGCCACTCTTAACACTTCGGCCATTGTTTTTCGATAAATACATTTATTTACCTAAAAACTATGTCTTCTCACTTGGTTTTTAGACTCGGCGCGCGAGAATTCGTGTATATTGTGGAAGGACAGGAAGAATGCAGCGTGACAAAACTAGTTTAGGAGATGGTGCTGTACCCACCTTATTTCCAAGCCTGCCCAAACATATATCGAAGAGTTTGCCTAAAGAACAAAAAAGACGAAATGCTGCTTCATCCGACAACGTACCAGCAAAGAAGTGACCCGATAACCCTAGCACGTTGTAGGATTGCCCAACTGACTCGACGGATTGCCAAGGCGGGCGATTAGAGATTAGGATCTAAGGGGACTTCTGTATCCGTCAGAGTCTCTAAAACCTGGAAACCAAGTTGACACATGTGTTTAGCACAGTGCGCCTGCATTCGAATTTAGTAGCCAGTCTTCTACAATCTCTAGGCAGTTTCCAGAAATTGGCTGCGTTGAACATTGCAAATAATTAAACAAAACAGTGGTCAGATGATTTTGCGTGACGAGAGTTATTTTTTAAGGGTCTGAATCAAGCAAAAAGCGAGAAAAAAAGTCAATCGATTGAAGCCCTGTGTCACGTAAGAAAAATGTCCGTTAGTGACTTACTGTAATAAATTTTGTTGTAGCTATAAAACTAAGTGTTGTCTCAGTTTCTACTTCAAAATACTGCCTCAAGTGTAATACAATTCCAGCATTGAGAAAATAGCAATGCGTTCACTGCACTCGGTAAGTCGCACTGTCGAGGCAGATTTAGCTGCAAACGTCACAATCTATCACGGGTAGCACAAGGTAATGTTGGCAAACTAACGTCGTCAAAGATACCCCGCTCCACTAGAGCAAGTGTTTTTTTTTTTTTTTTTACTCCGTTAAGACGTAGTTCAATATTATAAAAAATAAAACCGTTTTGGTTTCACTAAGCATATAAAAAGTGGTGCTGTCGGAATGACGCTCCGTCAAAAACTTCGCTCTAATGAAATGTTCGTTCAGCGAAAGATGCGTGTATTCATATTAAGTGAAATTTAACTTTGATATTTACTTTCACAAAACTCTTGTAGTGGCGAAAAACTCGAAACGACCATCGCTGGTTCATTTCAACGGAGAAAGCTGGCAGCTTCTCCGACTACAGCGCCACCACTGCAAGCTCGCGAGTGGGAACAACTTTGGAGCGGCCGGTTTTCACACCTTGCAATTCTAGCGACCCTAACCAGAGTGCAAACCACGCCACTTATGTCACGTGACTCAGTGGTACGAAGGCGAGCGGTCCCAGGCGGCCGGTCGCAACACAAGGCAAGACGATAGTTCTATAGAGTTTGTCAAAATTAAGTAGAGGGCACTCTGGCGCTGCGATCGTTCAGTGACCATGGGAATCACCGTGATGGGAATGATGGGTAGTACACACATTTGCCTAGTCTTCGTACTTGCGGGCGGTGAATCGTACTTGCGGCTCCGTTCATTGCTGTGTTTCGGTTTTGTTTTGAAAGAAAGGTTGAACCCTGTTAACTTCGTGAGCCAATTTGAAAAGTAAGTTTAAAAAAAGAAATGGTGAAGCGCAACTGCTGAACATTTGCTAATACTTGTTTTGTAAGAAAACAGCTCCAAGCCACACGAACACACACGGAGCCAAAAGCAGGCCAGAAGTACTAATAATAGACAAATATGTGTACTACCCACGTGTGACTACCCATCATTTCCATGCTCGCTGAAGCGCCATGCGTTGCAGCTCCCAGGAGGGACCTCAAGCTCCCATACACACTAGCGCCAGAGTTCTCTCTTAAAAGTATTGTGGGAAACTCTATGGATAGTTCTAGCGCGAGAACAAAACGACGACACAGAGACAAGAAGGACACGAGCGCTATCTTCCAACTGAGTTTATCGCGAAGAGCGCGAAAATATATAGAGGAGACAGTAACCATGTGACAAAAATCATATGGCACAAAAAGCAGAACATGAGTAAGAGAAAAACAAAAAAACAAAAGCACAAAAAACGGCAAAGAAAAATCTATAAAAAAACGAAGCAGAAAAGTAAAGATAATATAACTACTTGCGCGCAACGAAACCTTCGAGGAACCTTAGTTCCTTCTCGGACAGAGCCACGGAGGGCTTGCTAATACAAGGCACCTGTTCGCGTGCCATCTGCGCGGCCTCGACAATGACTCGGGTGCGCTCATCTCTGTGCTTGTATCGCTGTGTCCTTGAAAAGGGGCACACAATTGCACTCAGTGCAGAGCAAGAAAAAAATGGTTTTCTTGCTATGCACTGAGTGCAGTTGTGTGCCCCTTTTCAAGGACACAGCGACGCTGTACTCGTATGCGTGTGCTGTGCCTGGCAAAGGAACGAGTTCTGTTTTTTTTTAGCTGAACTTTCCCTCTTTATTGCCGTGTTGCCGCCTAGGCGCCATTTTTCTGCACCACTGTAAGCTTGAGCTTGAATGCCTGCACTGTCGTTCAATATAAATGTCTGCTACATATTTTTTCTGATGTGATGTTTATACGGTAGAGTACTATGGAGATTGTTAGTGAGCATTTTTAATTTTGTACAGAAATGGCGTGCACATCCCACTCAAGACAATAGTTATTCTGCATTTTTCAAGCAGGTACTAAATAAAACCGCACACTCACTGAAAAAATAGCTCAATCTTGTGTTCAAATTATGCTCGTGTTTCTTTAAAATTACGCCTGTATGTTTCGATCAGTACGAATATAAAGAACTTGCCAGTCTCAATGCAGTTATTAAAGACGATAGTCTTTCTTGGGGACCTTCAACGCAAAAATTTTGGTCTGGCTGTCTGTACATTTGTCTGTGCACTCTTAACAGCACCGGGCGTTTGAAACGGCCGACCCCATCCGCAGCGCCCACCTATGTTACTCAAGGTTCAGCGTTCAAGGCTTGTGCGATTGTCGATTAAAAAGCAATTATTGCGTTCAAGGCTTGTGCGCTTGTCGATTAAAAAGCAATTATTATTACTGGGCCACCATAACAACGCGTATATATTCTGCATGTGCACCTTTTACTAGATAGGGCATACATAAGTAATTTTAAGGACCGTAGCGCTTATCACGCTGCGCTAACCATCCAACGCTTGCACGGAAAGGCGAGTGTTTCCAACACTATGCTCAAACGAGACGGTGGTGGCACCTACCCGTCGCCTTGCGTTCTACAACATATCACCTCCGAGGCGGGCGCGCACACCCGTCTCAGAGCCACGCGCTTTGTTTTTGAAAAAAAAAAAAAACTGCCAGATGGCGCTCATGTCTCACGTGTGACGTGACTTGATGCGCTTGTTCGACTCCGCTGCAGGCTTGAGGCACTCTAACGCAGTGCCTCCAGAATATCATTCATCGATTTTCTTGAGCAGAACATCAAATAAATGTTTTGTTCACTTTCTCCACACGCAAGATTATTGTCTTTTGACGAAATTTGCAGATTAAATGCAGATACGGCGCCATTTTTTTTTCGTGGCGTGTCTGGTGATCATAGCTGAAATCTAAGCATCATCAAGTGCATACTATTCAAAGATTACTAAAGGTAGAAATTTATTACAGATTAGTACAATGGCATATACCTTATTTAAAATGCCTTACCTTACTTCCTCATTTACTTACTTTTTCTTGTGTGCAGTTTATCTTTCGCTGTTTCTTTTAAGCATAGCAGGTGGAGTCTACTACAGGGCCAAATTCTGGAGCATAGAGAAGTCCTGGAGCACATTGATGGAAAAACTCAATCTTTGTGGCTAAAGGCACAGTCAGATTCCTGCTTGCTGTCACCCTTTCAATGGCATTTTGTGCAGCATTCATTTCTACTTTGTTAAAAATGAAGCTCATTTGCAAAGCATGGAGTAACAACTACATTCGAGCATGTCAGCCTGTTTATTTACATGACAGTGAATTCTGAAGTGTGTCAATTCTGTGCCTATCAGATTTATTATCAGCTTAATAGAAGCTTCAATATAGACCTGTGAGGGTAGGGTAGATATTGGCGAATTTCTTGGTCACCAGCACGACGGTCGACACAGGAAGCAAGTAAAATGGGAGTAAAGAGCTTCCTGTCCCTTATTTTTTTTTTACTTTCTGTGGTTGTCCTCAGGCTTCAAACTAAACATATTTTGATAGTTTACTCGTGAACTGTTGTGCATGAAAAATTGACAGCAACACAGAGAGACCTACAGCATTAAAGATGCAAAACGCCATTACAACATGTAAAAAGATGTCAACTGGGGCTTGTTGGTTTGCCATACTCGTATGCAAAAGACGTACACTAAAACACAGAGACCTTTCGATGTTCCCATCTACATCTTTCACGAGCAACAGTTTACGAGTATGGCAAACCAACAAGCCCAAGGTGACACCCTTCTGATATGTTGTGATAACTTGTTTTATATTTCTATTCCTAGAACAGCAAAAACAAGAATGTCTAAACTTGGTCTTGCAAGACTTTTTTTAGACCGCAACTAGAGGGACATTAGCACAACTATCCGACAGTCACATAGCTATTTACGGCTATAAAATGTCTTCATGAAGCCGTCTATTAGCCCTTTAGACTAGCCGTTCAAGACATTTATTAGACCTGAAATAGCTTTTTTTGTGTTTCATGGGCCGTTGCAATATCCAAGAGATACCTTAACTCCTTACAGGTTACAATGCAATGTTACAATCAAAAAGCAGCTAGTGCACTCATACAATCCAATATATACAAACTTATGATAGAAGGAAGTGCCTCCTTAGTCTTCACGCTCTGGATACTTTTGCAGTGAATCTGTATATGAAGACAAAATTCGTCCTTCCCAATTAAGCATGCAAAAGAATTAGGGGACTATAAAGCTTCGCCCTTAAGAGTTGAACGCAATAGCGCTATTCTGTTCCTAGTGCATACTTCAAACATTTAGGGCATGAAACCTTTTCGAACTTGCTATGAACCCACTACATTAAGGAAACAGACGCAGTAGTCTGTGACTCTGACTCGGGATTGTATTGTTTATTTTATTTGCATTGTTCTCGATTTTTCAGCCACGCATATGATAATTTTTTGCTGACAACCAACGACGCTGACATTGGAATTTCTGCGAAATGAGCTCTTTAACCCAATCACGTAAAAGTTTCTCACCAGTCACATACTTGGGGAGGCTCCAATACCAGTGACAGAGATACTGTCACTGGCCCATGACAAATGAAGCAATTCATTCACGACAAAAATAGAACACACAGGCAGTAGGCACCGACTTCGTGACAGACATAGCCAATATTTGAGAAAGCGCCTCAAGTGTCAAAACTAACCCAGTAATAAATGCCAGGACTGCATGTTTCACCTTCACTGATGAATTATGTCTATGGCAGTGGCAGATCCAGAGGGGGCGAAGTAGAGGCGATCGCCCCACCCAAAGCATGTGTCAGCACGCCCCTCCCCCCTCTTTAGTGCATGTCATCCATCTTTTATCACTTATTAGGTCAAATGAGCGGGACTCCACTACAAGCACAAATGAAGAGTACTGACGCTGTGACCAGCTGTGATGCTAGAAAAAACACAGGAGCATGGCCTCCCCTCCCTCCTAAAATGAGTTGCTGGATCCTCCCCTGGTCCATGGAGTGTTTGGGTGGACATGAGGTAAGAACCACTTCAGCTACTTTTGAATGGCAGCACTGCCATAGTGTCTCATTTATTCCTGCGAGCAGCAAGGAAAACACACCAAGTGCACAAGCAACTGTAATGACAAACACAAAGACTGCAGTAACAGCACAAAAGGCGTCATACAAGTTCAAATTACACTCATGTTTCTTTTAAATACAGCTTTTTGGGTAATGATGCAAACTACAAAACACACTGACATTTGATTGCAAAGGCAAGTATGTGTAAAGCGATAAAAAATATAGCTCTTAAGAAGGCACTGAAATGAGCTGCACTTGACCGTTTGTCACCGTTTGTCATTTGCACAAGCATCTTCAAGAGCTTTAAAATGCCATGTGAAAAAATTGAACAGTGCCCCAATATCTTTATGAGCATGCTCATTTGCCAGAGATGTTCCATTACAAAATTTCGGCATGAGCTCATGTAGTAGTATAAGTAGCCTTACTAGTCCCTACACATCGTGGAGTTATCTGCACAAGTTTGGAATTTTCACGAAAAGCACTGTGCCCTGCTTTAGTAAATAAAGATATACCACTCCCAGCAGGACATTCTTAGAACACCTGCACTGTGCTGTATGCTGCAGCATTTATTGTGCACACGACTAAACTCATACTTTGCTAAGAGCACTGTGGAAGGCACAGAAAGAAGTGTGGTCAGAGAATTCAGTCACAGCACTTGTTTCGTAGTAAAGTAGCCTTTTATCACACACAAGGCATCATAACATGTGGGTTTTTTGATGATCTGCTGTTTTTGCAGCCTTCTTTAGGTTGCCCTTTCTAGTTAACAGACAGCGTGATACTACACATGCCATCTTATGAAGGGTGCTCTACTTATTTATGATGCTTTTACTTTGAAGTATGTCTAAGGTGCTAAACCATCCACGTTCCACTTGAACGATTTGGCATCACATACGGACACAAGCAGATTGCAAGCCTTGAGCTTTATGTTTTGTGCTGTGTTTTGATGCGAGCATTGGTGGTGCACTGCATTCGATGTATAATGAGTGCCCTGTGCCTATATGTTGATAAATATGTGCCAATTGCTTTATATCCTGTGACCGTTTTGCACGAAGTCAACCTATAGTGCCGACTTGCACGGCGCATTCAAATCAGATAGCGTGCGCCGTTTTTTTTTTTTTGTCACAAATGCACAAAATTTGCAAGGTCACTTCAGCCTCTACAGTGTGAAGCATAGACGAGGCCCACCTGAACTGTCTTCCTACAGCTGCTAGATAATGAACTAGTATGCACTTGGCTGCTGCGAATAATAGGCAGCAGCCTTGTGCTCAGCAGCATACGACACAGACTTCTGACAACCCATGGTAGAGAGACACTGTCAAAAGATTCAAGGCTGACTTCCAAATGGACCGCATGCCCTGTTGTTGCATTGGAGCATCGTGAAATGTGACAGTGAAAGCTCGTTTCACTTTATTGTCTTGCGCTGTCACACACATCGGGCAACATGTCGTGTTGCATATGTAGTGCCTCAAACTTCTGACAAACACATCCTAGCGAATTGAGTCTTAATGCCCATTGCTCACGTGGCATATCAGCATGTCAAACTATACAGCAAGCTATAAGGTGTACACAAAAGCTGCACTGAGAAAGCATCAACTGCCACTGCAAGACTTTTCTTTTTTTTTTTGTCTTCACTTGCATAACCACCACTTTGCGTTTCTCTCCTTGGCATGTAACCAGGTTTTTATCACAATCTCAAGACACTGCAAGTTCAAAAGATAGAACTAGTATGAAAGGTGAGCAAGATTTAGATGCAATAAGCAGCAGAGCAAGAATGCTAAAACTGCTGCAATTGCTCAGTTATTGTCAAACTTCCTCGTGCAGCATTGCAAAGTAGGAATACTCACTTACACATTCTGTAATGCCCAAATAAAGACACGTTAGAAGGTAATGTCGGCTCAACCTGTTGCAATGCTAAACGCTGCACGCATTGTTTGTTCGTCTTGGTTACAAAGGCGAGTCTGACTACAAGAGAAAAACAGTGGAAAAAGCAACAGAGATACTGGCTGCTGACCACAGCAGCCAAGCTATTGCCAGCGAATGAAAAATACTTGCTGCTAGCCATCCCATGTATAACATGAGATAGTACTTAATGCAGCCTTTGGCAAGATGGAAGCTCCAAAAGAAGGGACAACACAACCAAACTCTCAGTCACACTGTCGTCAAACACTGTTGCATGAACTCTACATGGTTCTTTTTAATGAAAGGCAACTGCCACTACACAGTTTTTGAACAAGATGCACAGCCAAGAGAGAAAAATGGTCAAGGATGCAAATGATGTACAGACAAAGATATGAAATAATAATCTCTCTAGTTTTACGTCCCTAAACCATGATACGATTATGAGGCATGCAATAGCTTTTTGGCCACCTCTAATGTAAGGCCTCGAGCATTTTGGCTCCATCGACATGCAATTGCCATGGTGAGGATCACACCTGCTTTGTTCGGGCGGACAAGCCCCACGAACAATAGACTGCTGTTTCAGCTAACTAAGAGTCTCACTGCTTATGAGTTGAAAAGGCAGATGTAGAGAAAACAGAACTAGCTGACAGATCATGTGTACAGTACATTGCCTGCATCATTGAGTGAAGAAAGTACTATGCATACATGATTGCATCTCAATTACATTAACTGCTAATCAATCAGTATGCCATGTATTTCGACATGAAATGCTGATTTAAATGCAATACTGCTGACCACCTCTCATGGCTCTGCACCATGCTGAAAATATGCAGTTGCAATTCGCTCTACACAATGCCACACACAAACGGCTGCATACACAAAGAAACTAAAGCACTCACCAGTGCTAAGGTCCTATTGACATTAATAGAAGAAAACAAATGATGAGCATGTCCTGCATAGTCATATAGTCATAAAGTGCATCCTAGCACTGTGCAGTGGATGAACCACTTTCAGAGACACTCATTGGTTAGTCCAGCAGGAGCAAATGTGACAAAAGTCTTGCCTCCCGCAACGCAGTTCTTCCAAGGTGTTGACAAGGTACCTGTCACTGGCTGGCAGTCGTGTTTCTTGTCATCTTGTCAAGTAGTAAGTGGAAGCAGCCGGCGATAAAACACAGATAACCTAGCTCTTGCCCTTGTGCTTCCTTCAGTGTATCCCACCCGGTGGTATAGTCACTTTTTGTAAAAGAGTATACTTTAATAACACGTACACCCTACGGGCTATAAAATCTTTCTAAAAGAGCCCGAGAGGGCAAAGCAATCTGTTCACCCATACCTCCTTTATGGCAGAAAAACAACCAAGGCAAGGTGACAGCAATGTCACCACCATCAAAGCAAGAATGACTCTGACGAGTCGATGCCGCCCACACAAAGTGGATCACCAATCTCTTGTGCCTTGTCGTGCTTGTTGGCAAACATCAACTTTATCCACAACAGTGTTAGCCATAACCACACCAGTAATGCAATGTGCAAGTAGTGAAACTGCCAATACGGCCCCTTAAGGGGAGATGCAAGCTGAAAAACGGAAGTTCAACTAAAACTCAAAAAGAGGTCATTGTCTAAAATCCCCAGGATATTGCCACCAGGCTGCTTGCCATTGCATTTCGCATGAGCAGTTCACCAAAGCCACATGCTCAAAATAACCACGATTGCAAAGGTCTCACATTGGAAGAAATTGTTTTAAAAAACATATCTTTGTCGCATAGACGAGCTTTCACTCATACCTTTGAAATTTGTTTCTCTCAAGAGACAATTTCGTGCAACTTCCTGAGTTTCAACACCACGTTTTTCGTACATCTGATAGCCAGATGGATAAAACTTTGCCCACACATTCCTTGACGTGTGAACAGGGCAAGTATCTGCATAAAGCTTGACATCACCTATATAGTTATTACAAACCTAAAGTAATCAATTAGCATGGCCTGAGCAATCCAAGACTTCTCGCATTACCATTTTTCTTGTTGGTTATTTGCATTCTACAGTTGATATGGAGTAATATGGACATTAATGGCTCAGAACAATGAATATTTACTGGAAAGAAAAGTGTACAAAAAGAGCTATACTTTACACACTGTCATGGTACAAAACGAAACTTGCTATAAAAATATTTACTATACTACTTGCTCACCACTTACTATAAAAATGATCATATACTGCCAATATATCATCACTTCTGTGCTCATTCCCAATATAATATTGGGAATGAGCACAAAAGCTTACGAATACAGCAAAATTTAATTTTTTTAGGCTACAGTATAAAATATATTTTTTTTAGTAGTATCTCTTGATAAGAAGACGAAAGCACATGTGAAGAAACACACACGGGCTGAAAATAAAATCCTGCCAACAAATATTTGCCATTTTACTCCTGCACAAACACTTTGATGTTGGAAACCCAAAACACACATTGCCACTTCTGATGAGCATAGTTCAGACAACAAGGCTATGCATCTCGCCTGCAGTACCACTGGCAGTAAGCTTTAAATAAAGTCAGTAGTGTAAAATAGGTGCATCCTTTGACTATGTGTGACCCGCTCAAATATATTAAACAAAAGGCCTTGAGCTGCTTTGGTATGGGCAAGAGGAGGGACGTCTGCTAGATGTTGGTCGATGCCAGTTTGTCCAGGTTTTTCACTTCTTGAAGTTTCTGCACGAGAAAGGGGGGATAGATCGGTTGAGGACCACTGGCAGGATTCGGCAAGCACAACATCTGAGCGGAACTAGCTGAAACACTCAATGCACGCCACAAGCAGTTACCAAAATGGCATTCCTTGCCCAGGCCTTCTTTTTCTCCTTCATGGGAACACCTTGCATAGGGCAGCATGTCATGTCAGCCACCCTCCTTTAACAATGTATGCAGTACATTGACAAGAAGTTGACAGCATAAGCCCACCAGTAAAATAGTCATGGTATTAGGTGTGTGTCAATCGCCATTGCCAAGCCATGCAAAACATGTTTCTTGTTGATAGGTCTAATGTTCAATACAGCCACATTCCTACAAAATTTACGAAATAATAATTCATACCAGCTACATGGGAGTGGAAAAAAAAAAGCTGTTGTGCGATGCGTGCATTATTGTGCTCCTTACATTACTGTCTCACAGTAATGTAATGTCTCACAGTAACACTTGAAAAATCTTTGAGCCTTACCATGAATGAAGAAATTTCATTGGACACAGCTTCAATTTCTTGCGCTGTCTTCGGGTCCTGGTAGATACAAGCACTAAAGTAAATATTTCATAATGCAAATTTGGTGTCACTCACTAGGAAACGGTGGCAATAAACAAGAACCTGACAAATACTGAAGCCATGCCTCAATATAATAAATTATCTATTACAACAGAGTAAATCTTGTTACATCTATCAGCATGCAGAATATGTACCACGAAGACGTCTTTTTCGTCAAGTGTGAATTTTATATTATTGAGGTTTGAATTGTGTATTAATACTGAGAAAATGGCTTGAGGACACTTCATGCTAAATGCTGTAAGGGTATCAAAGATGCTACAAATGACATTAGTGGCTTCCTATGAGCTCAAATTACAGAGTATTGTTTTGTTTATTGCAGTTTATGTTTTGTTAAATATATTTGAAGAATAAAAATATTGGCCCACTTTCCCATAATGGAGAGTAAATGCAAACATAATATGGCTACCAACAAAGCATATTGGCTAGACATGATGCTAGCCACCATCTTAAAACAGTTGTGTTGCATGATTGCAAGGGCACGCGCCACATATTACCCTGCACTGCCTATACAGATGTCATCTTTTCCCGTGAGTGTGTAAGATAATTCTTAGCCCCTGCCTAGCGCACATGGCCAAAACGCAGGCCTGAGCATTTGCAGGCCATGCGCCACACTGCAAAACTTTTCACTGGCTGCCCTGATGTCTTATTTTGTAATTTGCATCTGTGTGCCTCAATGATATCGTGTGCTCAGGTAACAGCTCTGCCTTTTTACAGTGAAAGTTGTTATAAGATCACAACTTGGGTCTCGGGCAACGCCGTCGTTATCCGCCATCGCCGATGCCCGTAACTACATCCCGCGAAATTAAAAAAAAGAAAAACTAGTACCAATGACAAAGTGGGGCACGAACCCAAGTCTGCTGGGTGCAAGCCCAGTATTCTACCACTGAGCCATGGCAGTGCTTGAGACTTGTTGGCAAATTTGCTTTAGGCAGGCTTGATGTCGGGAAAGCAATCGCCTTAATACGACTTGTAAAGCGTTTTAAAACAGCGAAAGAACAAGCAGTCATCGCACAATACGAATAGCGTAACGAGTGGGTCGTCCAATGCTCCAACTCATTACAAAAGCTTGTTTTTGTTCAGCTATTACTGTGGTGCATACTCACTTCAGGCATAATTCCTCATCGTCATCAGCCACTACATAAACAATCAGCACAAAATTCCTTGCAATAGTTTAGTGAATGCCGGCCAACTAACCTAAAATTTTTACTATTAATGCCATAGTGGGCATAAAGCAAGTGTGCTTGCAGCAGTTACCCAATGAGTGTTTAGAAAAGGCTCTGAAAGGCCGCACTTCTAGCTTTTGCTGTGACTGTGCTGCGCCTTTCGCGCAGGCCTGGCTTTTTGCACAAGTTCACTCATTATGACCTATCAACACAGCGACGACGTACCACTTTTTTGTACTGTACATGAACAGTTTTATGCAAAAGTATAAATAATATCGTGCATATGTCTTTTAATCCTACGACTGATCATTCCTTTAAAGCATGAAAAACTGAACACACCCTTACGACAAATAAGCCAATTGGCAATGCTCTTTCACTTTCCGCTTAAGTGTGGCAGGTGTGCCGGCACGTGGGTTGCGGCTGTGCAGCTAGTGCATGGAATGGCCCTTATGAATGTGCTAATGCTTTCGCTTCCGCCGCTAAACAAGCTTTTGCCGCGTAAAAAAGCTTGCATCAGCATTCTGCGCCAATCACCATTGTGGCCAAAGCAGCTAAGTTCGCTTATTTGAAAAGCTTCAATAATATTTAGAATGACTGCAACTTGACGGTGTGCAAGAAGCAATACAAGTTTATGGACTAAATAAAAAGTGGTAAACTGCAGTTCGCACCTTGTTTTTGAGGAATCATTATGTTAGCTCTGATAACGGTTTTCCAGGCCTGAAATTCTTCAATTTAGGCCTTAAATATGCATACAGTCGACGACCGATAATTCGGACTCCACGGAAAATGCAAATAAGTCCGAATTATCGAAAGTCCGAGAAAACGAATGCGTCAGAAAAAAAATACTTTTATTGACACTTAAGTCTACCGGTGGCCGAAAAAAGTCGGTAATGCATTGCTGCATGCACTTCCGCTTACGTGCAAGCAAGTCCGCCTGTATCTCCGCCAGTGTAATACGATCGCTGTACGACGACAAAAGAACAGTGAGGGCTCGAGACAGGTCCGCATGCGATGACTCCGGAGCACACGGTGCGTCATTATAGTCAGAGTCAGAACCGCTGTTTGACGGTTGCAGAACCTGCTCAATTATGGCGTCATCAATCAATTCGGCACACGACGACACTGCACTGTCCACGTTTGCAAAGTCTTCAAACGTAACAGTGTCGGGAATCCGCACACCGCAGCCTTGCAGGTCGTCGATAACGTCCGCACCTGAGCTCGATGCGCTGGGCGGCAGGTGAGATTGAGGATTCGTACTTAGATAGTGAGATACTTAAATAGTGAGATTGAGGATTCGTACTTTGCAGTAAAGGGTTTAATTTTCACTCGTGCCTTGACTTTATCCACCAATCAGATAACCTCCTTCTAGTTAAGTATACCCGCTTAAAGTCTATTTTGCCCTCCATGTCCCTAAACCCCAGTGCTTTGAAAAACTCTGCGCCATCATCCTGAACTATAGGGTGAAGCCGTTTACAGAACATTATCAAGTGTTTGGCAGTTTCTTCGTCCTCTCCACACGCACTGCATACTGTGTCTACCCCTTCGTATTTGGCCCGATATGTCTTGGTTCGCAATGCACCAGTCCTGGCCTCAAACAGTAGAGAACTACCCCGAGTATTATCATAGATCCTTTCTTTGGCGATTTTCTGCTTAAAAGTTCGATAGATCTGCAGTGCGGACTTTTTAATCATGCCGATTCTCCACATGTCAGTCTCTGTTTCCTTCACTTTCTTCTTAACCGATAGTTCTTTTTGGTTTGGCCACTTGCTGTTTTCTAAGTATCTACCAGTCAATTTCCTGGTTCGCTTCCTCCATTTTATATCGACATTCTTCATGTACAAGTAGCCGAAAACCTTCCTAGCCCAACGCTCCTTCCCCATTTCTCTCAATCCCTTCTCAAATTTTATCTTGCTGCTAGTTTCCCTGCCCTCAAATGATGTCCATCCCATATCACCTTGTACTCCCTGATTTGGTGTATTCCCGTGAGCTGCTAAGGCAAGTTTACCTATTCCACGTTGCTATATTTCTAATCTTGCTTGAACTTCTGATCTCATGCACAAGACCGCATTGCCGAACGTCAACCCTGGAACCGTGCCCCCCTTTCCATAATCCTCTCACAACATCATACCTATTGTGATTCCACAATGCCCTATTTTTCATCACTGCTGCATTCCTGTTACCTTTAGTCGTCACGTATATTTCGTGTTCCCTTAGGTATTCGGTCCCCTTTGCTTATCCATACGCCCAGATATTTGTCTTTATCTGTTATCGCTAGCGTGACCTGATGTATTGTAAGCTCACTACCTTCGTTATCATTAAAAATCATGACTGCTGATTTTTCCTTGCTGAATCTAAAATTTCATCTATCTCCCTCATTACTGCAGATGTCCATCAATCTCTGCAAATCTTCCTTGTTGTTAGCCATTAGCACTATATCATCTGCGTACATTATTGCTGGTAGTGCCTGATCAATGAGTTTTCCTTGTTTGACTAAAGACAGGTTGAAGCCAAGTCCACTTTCCTCTAATTTAGCCTCTAATCCTTGTAGGTACATCATGAATAATAAGGGTGACAGGGGACACCCCTGTCTAAGCCCCCGTTTTACCTCTGCAGGCTTGGATACCTGTTCTTCCCACTTTATAACTACCTTGTTACCTTTATAGATATCCTTTAAAAGATTAGTGACTACATCTTCCACGCCTAGTGTGTCCAGTATTCCCTACAATTCCTCTTGAACCACACTATCATACACTCCCTTGATATCCGAAAATGCTAGCCACAGGGGCCTGAGTTCCATTTCTGCTATTTCGATGCGCTGCGTCAGTGAGAACAGATTGTCTTCCAACTTCCTGTGTTTCCGAAACCCATTCTGCAGTTCCCCCAGCACCCCCTCATCCTCTATCCACCACTGCAGTCTTTCCCTTATAATCTGCATCACCAGCCTGTAGACCACTGATGTCACTGTTATAGGACGGTAGTTGTTTATGTCATCTTTGTCCCCCTTTCCTTTATAGATCATGCTCATCCTGCTAAGTTTCCATCCATCAGGGACTTCATCGATTATTGTTCTGCTCACTGCCTCTTTCAAAGTCTGTTTAGACTTCGGACCCAATGTCTTTATCGGCATAATTGGAATGCCATTTGGGCCTGTTGATGTACTACTAAAACCCTCTTATCAGCCGTTTTCCACTCTCGTTGTGAAAATGGAGCCGTTGCAACACTTGATCCATCCTTGTCCATTGTGGTGCATAAGGCACTTCTTTGTTGAAATTTTTCTGTCACCCTTGTTCTTATATATTCAATAGCTTTGTCCCCTTCTAGTCTAGCACCTTAAGCTGTAGTTATAAACCTCTGCTCTAGGTTTGTTTCATTTCTTAGGGAGTTTAGGAGTTTAGATGGTTCCAAAATTTCGCAGCTGCCTTCCTGTCCTTTTTATGTACTTCTGACAGCCACTGAGCACCCTTTCTTCTAATCTTTTCATTGATCAGGAGGGATGCTTTCCTTCTAGAGCTGACAAAGATTTCCCATTTTCTTTCAACATCATCTGTCGGCTCACCCCGTTGCTTAGCATGCCTGTGTTCCCTAGAGGCTTCCTGATGTTTTGCTATGGCTCTCCTAACTTCCTCATCCCTCTAACTCTTGGGCTTGTGTCTTCTTTTCTGAGGTGACTTGTCACGTGCCTTAGCAAGCTCTAGCCCAAACAGTCTAACTAGATTTGTGTATGTCCACACATTCTTATTATCCTCACAGATTACTTTCTCAATTTGTTTAGTAGCAATTTCTATTTGCCTTTCTGAATGAAAATTTTCCTGTAGTTGCTCATCTTGTCTCCTTCCCACTTTCACTGCTCTTCCAAAGTTTAGCTTGATACGTTTGTGTTCACTACCCAGACTTCTGGAGCCACCTTCATCTATGTGCATTCCCCTGAGCTTATCATACATCCTATGTGACATCAGTGTATAATCTATCGTTGACTGAAGCCTACCTTCAGCGGATGAACACCTTGGCGCACCCTCTTTTGTTAACTTCCGGATGATGTCTCCATCGCGCCTAAAATCTTGTCCTTATTCTTCATGTAGTCCGATATGATTTGCTTCGAAATGTTGAACTCTCGAGCAACTTCGACTTGCGGATGGCCACTGAGCACTTGCTGAATGATGGCTGCTTTCTTTGCCATGGTTAGCGTTGCATATCTGCCACGTTTCGTCGGCGCGGCCTTCGGCGCTGGCTGTGAGGGTACCGTTGGTAACATTTAACTTCAGATCTTGTGAGACAGCTGGACGTAAAATAAAGCAAGTCCCAAAATTAATATGAACGTGCACAGAATTCAGCAAAACGCTGTACCGCACACACATGTGACAGAATGGCGGCGACAGCCGCACAGCCGTGCCGCACTGCGAGGGTATACAGGAACCGGAATGTGGGATGACCGCGATGTCGATACGATCCCCCACAATTGAGCCGTGCCTCCAAGATCGGCCTTTTCAACTACAAATCTCTGAGGCATAAAGTTGCGATCGAAATAAAGCCTGATAGATTACCACTTAGCTTTCGTTTTAATCTCTGAAGCCATTCTTTGTATGGTATGAGTGCCGGAGGAGACAATGGCTGCCGATTCGGCGTGCGCGACAGTCGGGCAGGGTCCGAATTATCGAATGTAGATCTGGCAGCTGTTCGAATTATCGGTCGTTTTTACACATTACTTCTATTGTACCATCGGCGGTGCCGCGCGACTGTCCAAATTACCGAGCATGTCCGAATTATCGGTGCCCGATTTATCAGTTGGTGACTGTATTTTGTATTTCGAAATCTCGATATATCAAACTATTTCGCGATCCCTTTCGAGTTCAATATATCCGAGATCGATTGTATATCATAAATGTGATGTATCGGAAAGTCACGTAACTTGTGGGGGTGCTGACACGCCCTGTAAAGTTGTTTGCACCGCGTAGCGCATATGTCTCGCCCAGAAGCCATACTTCAAGGTCACAGCTATTGAGCGATAGGTGGCGTGTAAGCGAGCGGGGATCACCACTATCATCATCATGGTTGGTAGAGTGGTAGCGCCGGCAGTGACCCCTGGCGGAAAGCAAGCCTTGGTGGCAGGCGAGAGTTGAGGGAGTCTCTTCGGCGCGTAGCGGTTGCCGCGAGCGGTTGTCTCTAGTGTGGGTCCCCGGTGCGTGGCACTGCAAGTTGCGCGTCGGGGGCCCTTGTGGTAAGTCAAGCATTGGCGACGCCGCCTTGGGTGTGTTATTGTGTTTGTCATGTTTTGGAGTATTGTGTAAGGATGTTGTAGTGTGTTGATCACGATTGATGTTATAATATTCGGTTGACGATATCATCGTCAAAGTTAGTTAAACAAATGTATGTGTTTGGTTTGGTCTGTACCGACTGCATCTGCTGTGTCCATTCACTCCAAGAGCGTGGTGGTGATTACCATTTCGAGACCCTACAAACTTGATTGGATCATACAACATTTTCGCTTGGTTTGAATGGGCCGATCATGAGAGCAGTGCATAACCAGCTGAGGGCCAGAAAGCTAGCTTTGGCTCCAATTCTTAAGGCAGTAAGAAAACCATGTTGGGAGCATAAATATCCCAGAGGAAAGTAGGAAACATTCCGTGCATTGAATCGGAAGAAAACGAGTATAGCTTTTGCCTATCAGTCATCTCAGGTGAATCCATAAGGGGACCGGTGAGGTTTTTTTTTGTAACTATAATGAGAAATCAAAAAAAGGTCATCTGGTTTTTTCCTGTCAGATATGCAGAGTGGTACACATCACTATTATATACTTAGGCATAAAAATAATGAGGTTGAAATAGCTTGAAAGAGATAATAAAATGCAAATTCTATAAACCTCGTATGCATATATTGAACTGGTAGCACGGCCTGACAGAGTCCAGTGAAAACAGCGCGCCGCGATGTTTGTGTTACTTTTCATCCTCCCTGCATGCATAAAAGCCGTCAGGAAGCACGACTGAAAATTAACTCGCACGAAAACACGAATTCGCGAGCTTCCTAATACGTGCGGCCGTTCAGCGCCAGCGTCCCGTATTCTACTCACGCAGCGCCACCATGCGGTAGCGACAAGCGGAGACTGAGCGTGCGCGCTCGACGACCTGAAGAGAGCGTTCGCCCGGCACTGAAAAAAAATACAGGTGCTGGCTAAGAACACTGCTAAACATTTTACCGCACTACAGAGCTTGCATGGGTGCTCACCATCAATCACCGCAGTTGTGGCTGAAGGTGCTGAATATGCTCATTTTGAAAGCTTCAATGTTCGATAAATGAGGATGACTTGATGAACTTAATAGCATGCTAGAGGCAAGACAAGTCTACAGACTATTTTCACGCGAAATAAAAAGTGATAATTTAGAAAAGAAGTTGTCACTTTTTCCTTAAGTGTACTATGAGCAAATCGACATGCTAATGCTTATTATGATTTCTGAAAGCAGTTTTGAGATTTCTGGGGTCCCACATCACTGTAAATTGGAATTTCGCTTTCTGATAAACAAAAAATATTTTGGTGGTTTTTACTGAGCCCGCAATGCTGATCAAGGGACCACACTTGCCCGGAATGATATACACTCATATTTCATTATAACGAAGTTGAAGGAGAGCCGCAATTATTTCGTTATGTCCATTATTTCGTAACATCAATTATAACAGTTCGGGGCAATGCATGCTCAGATGGGCGCACATCTATAAGCATCCAAAGAAGGAAACCGCCTTGTGGCTTGATGTACCGCTAAGCGACCACGCGTGCGACAGAAAATAAATAGAAGACAAATATTTTTACTTGCTCAATGCCCACACTGGCTATTTTATTGCCCACTAGACTTAACTGAGAAGAAGTCTGTGATGCTCTTTTGCTTCGGACATCTCAAGCGAGGACTTCTTTTTCAGCGGTGGCCATCGCGTTCATGCCATTTTCACAGTCGTCACGGGCGTCGAAGAAATGGCATAGGAGGTCGACCGCATCGAGCCCCTGCGATGACGTCGACGCATCGAACGAATGCGAGACCGCGATGTTTTCGTCGTCGTTTGTGTCGATCTGTCCGGTGACAGCTGCGATGACAGCATTGTCGGTAGGCTCATCCGTTGTCACTGCATCGGCATCAGCGTTGACATAATTGCTGAAAGAGTTGACTGCTGCAACAACACCGGTGTCACAAAGTGCTTTCCATGAAGTTCCAACTTCGTCCACAGCAGTCTCATTACATGCGGCACTAGTGGAGACGCACTTAGCCACTTCGCACAAGGCATGTCGGAAACAGTTGCCTATTGCGCTAGCGCAAGCGCTTGTCCACGCAGCTTGCAGCATTTCAATAGCCATGTATAGTTCCACTTCAGTTTCTCGCTGCAAACTCATGTTCAGAAGCACATGATGAGCCAAACATTTGCCGTAGCCTGCCTTGAACGGCATAATTATCCCTTGATCAAGCAGCTGGATGAGGGAAGTACAGTTGGGTGGCAAAAACAAAAGTTGAATGTTGCGAAGTTCAACAGTTGTGCGGTGAGCCGTGCAATTGTCTAGTATTAAGCTCCCTTTGCAGTTCTGCTTGCGCAGTTGCTCGTACCAATCCTGCAACCAATCCGCAAAAAGTCTCGCGTCATACACGCTTTGCTATTCAAGACATATCGCATCTTCAGACTGCGCTTCCCTTTGAAGCATCGAGGCGATGCGCTTTTTCTTATGATGAATGCCGGCATCTTCTCCAATCTATCCACGTTCTTGCAGAGCAGCACAGTGATTCTTCGCTTGCTGTGCTTCCCGCTGTGGCACAGCTCACCTTTGAGTGACAGAGTTTTATTAGGGAGCATTTGCAAAAAAAAGCCCAGTCTCATCGGTATTAAAAATGTCCTTACTGGCGTATTTTTCTTCCACTGGGCCGAAACTCTCTTTCACCCATGCTGCTGCCCACTCGGCATCAGCGGAACGAGACCCGCTCACTACTGTTCTTTCAATGATGTCATGCCTCTCCTTGAAATGCTGTAGCCAGCCAGCATTGGCGACGAAACTGTCATGGCCCAATATGCAGGCCTTTCTCTGCAAAATTTTGCCACTTATTGTCATATTCGCCGCTTTTACATTTATAAACAATTTGTAAACAGCAACTTTGACTCCCTTAAACGCCGTAGTTTGCAGCTTCTTGGCAGCTGCCTTTCAAACTGTGGGTTATGGCATTTGTGATTGCTTCATGGAGGGCAAGAATGGCTGACAATGTGCTCACCACAATGCCAAAGCCTTGGGCCACTTGAGATTTCTTCGTCCCCGAGTCGAAAGCCTTTAAAATGGCCGCCTTTTGCTCTAATGATAGCGTTTTTCATTTGCGCTTTCCCGAGCCTTCATACATGGCGACGTGACCATACACAGGCGACCCCAGTTAGCCGATATCCATTGTCGAATAGCACGTGCACTGCACAAACTCGTTGACAAGCCTCACAACTAACCATGACTGCTCAGCAGAGAGGCAGGCCTAAGCACGTACCGGTTCTTATGTGAGAGTGCCACCCTGCTACCTCTGCTGGTGCTTTAATAAAGTTCACTTCTAGATCTCTCACTTATTGGGTGAGAGGGAAATTGCCTTATATCCCGGCAAAGTGGTAGGTTTTCTGTGCCACGGCATCGCTTCTAGGTCATGTGACCCACCAAGAGCTCCCTTCATCTTCTCCGCTGGCTGTGCGAGGAGGATGGCTCTCGCGGCCGCGTTTGGCGTGGCTGTAAAGTCGGCGCGAGAGTTTTGAAAGAGCTGCACCGAACGAGCACCAAACTCCGCAGATAATGATATACTTAAAACACTGCAGTCGGTTTTTTTTATAGGCTATTCGATAGACTAATTCAGTTCGTTATAATCAATTACCGGTCAATCTTACTTTGTTATGACATTTAAAATGCATAGTTCTTAGTGAAACTTTCGAGAGAAATTCCATTTACATCGTTATATTCATTACTTTGTTATATCCTGTTACGTTATAACGAGGTGTGAGTGTATATCAAACCTTACAACATCAAATCTGAAAGCATAGCACTACGTAAAAAACTACGTAAAAAAAAAAAAACCTTAGCGACGCTACGGACTGTAATCAGAACTCAGGCGAATGAAAAAATATAATGTTGAAATGTTTCGATCTTCAAAATGTAATCACCGCATCCAACAAAAACAGGAACTCAAGACTAGAAATGAGCTAATATAATAAAGTTATCTTCATACTAAACCAATAGGGCCCCATAAAAATAAATGCGAAATACTTATGTTCCGGTCATTGAAGTGCCACAGCTGACATGAGAACAGACAATTAAGTAAATGCTAGACAATTAGGTAATTTTTTTTTATTACAACAGGAATTATATGAACACTTGGTGTGTTTTTTCCGTCGCCACCATGTTCTGCGTAAACTACAAATCGGTATCATTCCCCACGCATTGTACGTTCGACTTGGGCGTAAAACTGCGCAAGCTGGGGTGATGAGTGCTGCTCAATCAGATGTTAAACAAGGCGGTTGATCTCTGTTGCTGGGAGCTAGGGCGTGCGCAGTAGCATCTCTCCGTGTGTTAGACCTGCCGCCGAATGCTCAAGCACAGAGGTAACACGCCGCCCGTGTTGAACGGGCCTTACCGTAGTGGTCTAGCGGCTAATTCATAAAGTACTCGGCTACTGACTCGCAGGTCACGGGATCTAATCCTGGCTGCGGCAACTGCATTTCCGATGGAGGCAAAAATCCTGTAGGCCCGTGTGCTCAGATTTGGGTGCACGTTAAAGAACACCAGGTGGTCGAAATTTCCAGAGCCCTCCACATCGGTGTCTCTCATAATCATATGGTGGTTTTGGAACGTTAAACCCCACATATCAATCAATAAATCGTCTTGAACGAGCATGAAATGATGCGAGGGAAAGGGAGTGTCGCTCAAGCAGCAGCTGTGAACTTTGATTGGTGTGGTTGCGGTAGCTGGCCTGTGCGCTATCGGCGAGCATCAGTGCATGGCTCATAAACCGTTTTATGTCGTGAGCTCTCATTGCTTGTGCGATAAGAGCATTTCTCCTTGGAGCGGCCGTATACTTATTCCCTCACACCAGCGCTTTGTAAAAGGCACATTGTCGGATCCAAAAGAGTCAGCCATCAGCCTTTGTATTGTCACGGAGCCATGATATTGTCAAAAGCAGCAGCCCCTGTTTTCATGAGTGAACTTTGTGAGGGTGATGACACCCCCTGTGAAGTCGTTTGTACCGTGTGGCGTATGTGTCTCGCGCAGAAGCCGTATTTTGAGGCCACAACTATTGAGCGGTAAGTGGCGTGCTTGTGAGCGTTTATTGCCACAATCATCATCATCATAGTTAGAAAACGTTAGCGCCAGCACTAACGCAAAAAATACGCTGGTCTCTTTTGACGTGGGGCGGTAGAGCGGACGGTTGCCTCCAGCGGTGGGTCTGCCGTGGATGGCACTTCGAGCTCTCTGCGGTGGGCTCACGTGGTGAGTCACGTGTTAGCGACACAGCATTGTTTGTCATGTTGTTAAGTGCTGTTTATTATTATGTAAGGATGTCTTAGTGTGTTGATCACGATATCGTCGATCAAAAGCAGTTAAATAAATAAATGTCAGTTGTTTGGTTTGTTTGGTTCCGCCCACATCTGCTGTATATATTCACTTCAAAAGCGTGCCGCTCGCTATTCCGAGACCCCACACTGGCGTCCAATGTAGGGCTCTTGGAGCATCAGACGACAACTTTTGCGTTTCCGTGCAAGCTTTTGTTAAGGGGAGATGCTACTCGAAAAACGATTTTCTTTAATAAGAGTCTGAATTTAACACAAATTGGCATGCTAATAGAGTTTTTTCTCTCCTCTTTTCAAATATGTCATTTATTTTCATGTAGATTACTTGGTTTTCTTTCTGCAGGTCAGATACTGCAAAATTATGGCCATTGTTATGCAACAATTCTGACCTATAAAAATTTGAGATAAAGCATGCAGATATAGCTGACTATGATCCTTTGGAACTGTAGAGTGCAAGAAACTATATAAATTTTGTGTGTAAAAAGGTGAAATACGATAATAAAATAGAAAAATTTACTATGGCTCTAGTTGCCAAGGGCTTTCAATGTTATGTAATTTTTGAAAAACATAATCAAGCAGCACTGACAATCTGAATAGATACTTGCACTCTATGGGCCTTCATCATGCTATGTGCAAAATTTCATAGAGGTATGACAATTCTAAGTATACGAACTAGCGTGTGTAAGAAGCACAGATCACACAAAACTGCAAAAGGAGAAAAACGCATTTGAAAGTTTGAAACCTTTTTTTATCACAGAGTTGTTAGAAATGCATAATCTTTGGCCATAATGTTCAACAGAACTTTGAAAAGCTCTGCAAGTTACTAGAACTGTCCTGCAGCATAGGTTGTGCCCTCACGGTCCTTGCGAGCACTCTCTTCCAGCCGTGCCCTTTTCACTCCACGACGACGGTGGGCCCTTGCTTCTGCTGTCAGACGCTCGGACATTCTCTTGATGCGCCTCGCATTGCGGGAATCACTGAAAGTAACTAGATCTCTAGATGGCAGTATATTGAGCTCTTCCAGGATGTGCTCGAAAGTAGCATGACCCTTGTTGAACCACAGGATTGCCATAGCTGCGGCAGTCTCGACAACCGTTCGGGAGACAAACTTAGTCTTGGGGCAAAGTAGCCAAATTTTGCTGTTCAGGGATTCCGATGCGTTCTGGGTTTTCCCTTTGATGCATCGAGCAAGGAGCTTCTCATCCGTTAGCCGCTTATAAATGGGCAAAACAGCCAATCCCTGTGCTTTTGTCAGGAGAGGTGTGTGGCGTGGTGCAGGTTCACCAAGTGCTTCAGCGCGTTGATGTTTGCACCACGACTCTGTTCCTGCAGGGCAAAACTTGTGGCTGCCAGCATTGTCAGTAGAGAGTATGTTTGGAGCTTCTGAATGGCTGGCTCTTTCATTTTCTGCCCTCGTGGTAATGGCACATGCAGATTCCATAGCGCGGTGCCAAGTCTCTCGGCCACATGATTAGTGCAGTCTTCTTTTTCTATATTGACAGCACCATAGACTTTTGACTCTGCAAGTGCACTATATGCTTTGCTGTCACCGTCACTCAAGAATGTCATAAAATGCAGTGGGGTGTCATAAGTCAATGTTCTCTGCCAAATGCGCATTGCAGCCTCCGTTTCCATGGCATGGGAGGAACAGTCTGCATTTTTTTCACAGACTGGGCCATGGAATGCCTGCCGCACTTCCTCGTCTGGGCCCATATCCTAGTGCCTACTGCATGTCAGGCAGTAATTTGATATGACCTCGAAGTCTAAGCAGAGGCCAGTATCTAAGGAGATAACTGCGCTAATCCCGTTGTAGCTTTTGTGGCCCCTCTTCTGCCAAGTGCCGTCGAACATAACAGCCACATCAGTTTCGCCTGCTACTTCTTTCGTCAACTCTCTGGATCGGCGCAAGTTTTCACTCACAGCTGCCATGGCAGCGGTGTGCACCTTCTTTGCTATCGAAAAAAATCCTCGGTGGTGCATTGGCTTTGGGAGTCCAATAATAGACCAAAATCTCGACAATTGCTCATGCCCAATGCTGACAGCGCGTGCAGCCACCACCGCCTTCACATTTACAGCGAAACTATCTCGGGGGCTCCCACTGTCGTACCGTTGGCTCACTCGGCTGCTGCCGTCCGCCGTAACACGCAGTGATGTATAGGAGCACGAAAGAACAGTTGCTGAGCATTCGCTGTTTTCGCAATGAAGTTCGAGGAGCGACGAAAGTTCCTTGCGCTTTTCTGCCGGCTCCCGAACGGCAAGTTTTTGAATACCGCAAGCAGGGCATGCCGCACCTGCCACAAGTGCCGTCAGCAAGAGGGTGTCGCACAAAACTGTCATTGCACAAACCTCATCGCGCTGTCTTTCGTCTTTTTCGAAGAAGCCGAGCTTCTTTTCCGAAGCACTGACGAAAGAAAGCGCAGCGTCAATCTCTTCATCGCAGCCACTGTCGCTCGCGCACTCGTCGATGCAGCCGTCAGGCCTAGCACACGTAGGCGCGTTCTCGTTCGTCGCCGTCGTTCGGGGCGCTTTACGCCGCCTTCCCTTGAACTTGTGCTTCGTTCGAAACTTCTGCGGTCTCAAGTTGCACTTTTTCGGGCTTGTCATCGCGGAAATATGCGTAGACGGGCAGAAAAGCAGACGGACCAAATGCCGATGGCCCCCACCAACACAGCTGACAATGACTCTTGTCTTGTCTTGTCTTGTCTCCTAGGAGATCTTTGCTCATACCCACATGAGGGATTGGCCACACTGTACCTCTTGATAGATCATTTTTTACAACGCTTGCTAAAAAAAAAGAGAATTTAGATAGAAACAATAATAATGTTCCTTTGAAGAAAACGTGAAAAAATTGCAGAAGAATACGATAAACCAGAATATATAAAACAAATTAACAAGAATGAGGAAGGGGAAGAAAGAATTGGATATATCTGGCAGTACCACTAGCAGCGTATCCTTCCGGTTGCCTGAATGAATTTATGTAGCGCTGACAGAATAGCACTGTGGCCCACACCCAACTGACTGGCTCCAAACAATAATAGGGTGGATGTATTGACTGGCAATCCGAGCATACCAATCGGTCTTTCAAGAATTATTCGGCGCAGTGAGGCGAAGCGACGGCATGTGAGAAGAAAGTGATCTATTGTTCCCGGTTCATTGCAAACTACACATAGGTTACTTAATGAAAATCCTGATTTGTTGAGATAAAAATTTAACAGAAGAACTCTACAGCGAAAGCTTGTGAGGGTCACCTCACATTGACGGGAAAGGCATTTTGCGGTGTTCCATGTGAATTGCAAGTGCCGAAATTCTTCAGATTGTAGAAGCGACGTTTCGTTCATTTTTAAGATTAACAGGCGTTTGAATCGTTCCGCAGTAATAAAGGGAAACTGTGGAGCTACTAGCACCACCGGGAAATTTAAAGATGTCAAAGCGAGCGAATCAGCAATTTCATTTAGTTCAATTCCAGCATGCCCGGGGACCCAAATAAACCGAACTTCTGATAGGCTATGCGGTACGAGAGACCAAAATATCCTGAGAAGAGGAGACTTCTTTGCGGACGTTAGATGTGTACATACAGACAAAGCATCCGAAATAATAATAGCTTTTGATTGCTGATAATTTAGTTTTCGAAAAGCCAATGTAATAGCCAGGAATTCTGCGAGATAAATTGGTGTGAAGTCAGGCAATCGGAGCGCAAAAGACCAGACCAATTAAGCTGATGAGAAAAAATACCTACTCCAGCCTTCTGAAGATTTTGCGTTGCGTCCGTCGAAATTACTACGTATTTAGGAAAATGACTTAGATGGTCTTGAAGGAGGCCCTCCAGAACATGCCCTGGAAGTAACTTGGCATTTTTCGGAAAGATATCATCGAAAATTAAGTCAACTGGCACCGAGCATTGGGTTTGGGAAGTTAAATGCCGGAGGGAAACGTGAAGATTTGATAACAGAGACTCGACGAAAATGACTTGGGGTCTTTGATAACGAAACCACGGGCGCTGAAAGAAAGAAACTGGATGTTTGATGAAAACTCTCTGTGAACAGAAGAGGGGTGCATCGTAAAGTTTTGAAAATGTTTGCACAGTAAGCTGTCGAAATCTATCATCAAGTGGAATGATTCTAGCTTCCAAATAAAGCACGCTATTCGCGACACACCTAGGTAGCCCGAGACACAGCCGCAGAGCTTGCCTTTCTAGCAATATAAGTGGTCTTAATTTGTACTTAGCGCTTCCAGAAAACAGAACGCAGCCAAACTCCAGAATTGGGCGTACGTAATGTTTGTATATCATAAGTAACGTATCTCTGCGCATCCCTGAATTCTTATTGCAAAACCGGCGGAGCAATCCTACGGCGCTTTCTGCTTTACGGGTGTTTGATTCTATTTGCTGCTGCCAATTTAAATTGTCCACGTAAACAATACCAAGATATTTTAGCGCTGTTACTTGTGGAATCGGATCATTTCGATAATGCAGTGAAAGAAATACGGGAACGGATAGAGGGAATACAAGCAGAGCACATTTACTAACATTAAGTGAAAAAGACAGCCCGCCAAGCCATACCTCAAGCTCACCCAAATATGACCGCAAGATTTGATATAAACTATTGATATCTCGAGATGACGAGAAAAAAGCAATATCATCGACGTAGACATAAAGAGGACCATTTTTATGAACGGGAATAGATGATTATTGCGGAACACTTCTTGTTTGCTTATATGAGGCAGAAGTAATTCCCTCGTGGCAACAAAAGAATTGTCTCTCAAAGAGAAACTCCTGAACCCAAGATATAATGTACTTGGGAACCTCACAGTCCACTAGTCTTGAAATTAATGTACTGTATTCCACACTATCGTAGGCTTTTGCGATATCTAACGTGACTAATGCAGAAAGCTCACCAGATACTTTTGCAAGGCGAATTCGGCTTTCCAGATAACATGAGCCGACCATATAGAGCACCCCTGTCTAAATCCTACTTGCCTTGGTGAAAGAATGTCCTGACGAGCGATGAATTCACTGAGCCTTCTATGAAGAATTTTTTCAATTATTTTAACTAGGTTTGAAGCAAGCGAAATTGGCCGAATGTTATTCAGGACATATCCGAGGCTTGGACTTTTTCGCAGCAACACAACTTTAGCAATTTTCCATGAGCTTGGAATCCATGTGTGCTGTAAGGAGCAGTTAACAATATTCAAAAGCTCCTCGGGATGGGAATTAAATATCAATTTAATCATAGAGTTTGTAATCTGATCTGGACCGGGAGCTGCTTGCTTTACAGTTAGTATGACATCTGCCAGTTCAGCCATAGTGACTTCCCGGAAGTCCGAGGTTGCGCTTTTGAATGTCACAGGTCTCAAGCATGACGAAGCGAAACGCGCTTCAAGTCCTTTCGCGATGCCCTCTAACAAATCTGCTGTCTCTTTGGGAGACAGCACTACTGAACGCGAATATGCTGGTACCTTCGTCGATTTTTTGTTCCGTAGAAACCTGTACAGGGCAGATCTTTTATCAGGTTTTGATAAACGCGAATGTAAGTCAGAATTGTGTTTATCTTTAGCTATTGCAACTATACGTTTAAACAGCGCTGCGTGAAATTTATAGTCAACCCAATTTTTCAGAGTATGGTTGTGACGTAAACGTTTCCAAGCAGCCTTGCGTCGCCTATACGCAAGCGTACAATCTTCATTCCACCAAGCTGAATTTGACAGTGTGCTGCCGTACTTAACAGAAAACTCTGCCGACTGGACAGAGTCACTTAGACACGCTACGACTGAAGCAGCTCGTTGCTGTCCGACGCGTCCTCTCAATGACGAGAGCGCGGAGTTTAAAACAGTTTTATAAATTTTATAGTTGGTGAACCGTTGTTGCCGGCTAGCAGAGGTAAGTTGTGGACAATGACTCGGTAGCCAATGGCGATGCGGCTTAGGGTGCCACGCGTTTCAAACCGCTCAAACCACGTGATAAAAAGGCCTCGTTTTTTTATTTTTTTTTGCCCACGTACGAAACTGGCGGTTGTCGGAGCTGTAAGAAGAAGGCCGAACGTAACTTTCCCAACCGATCGCGATGGCGGGCGGCACTGCGACGGGGAGCAGCGCGCAGTCAAAGATGGCCAATATCTGCGCAAATTCACCAAATTTTGAGCCACCGCGATGCCTTCATACAAATTTTTTTGCATTTTGCGGTTCGAATTTAGTTTTGAAATTTTCACAGATGAAAGAAGAAGGTTTGAAGATTACAACGCAATAAAAATCAGCAATATGAGAAATTTCGCTAAAAACGCGATTTTTCGACTCGCATCTCCCCTTAAAGCCATGGTAGAATATGCCTAGGGGGACTTCCCTTGCTAGCGTTGGTGGTGTGTCTTGTTGAGAGTGAGTAGATCGATTGTTGTAACGTGTTTGAACTTGTCGCCACGTTGAGTTATCGTTTTCTGCTCGCAATTGGTTTCTATCTGTTGTTGTTGGTTTGCAAGAACCTTGTCGAGTTGGTATGAGAGCCATGTGGTCTACATCCTGGGGTGAGCGAAGCTTAGAGCAGGTGGATTGTAAACCAAGCCCGAACCGAGTGATTACGGAAGCCTCGTGGGTGGTCTGATTTTTTTTAAATAGCTTCTTCTATCTTTTCGGGCTCAGGGAGCCAGGTGTCGTTGCTGTCTGGTATTGCGGCTCGACGCCGGGCGTGGTAACATCGTCCGGGACGGTGGATCGCTCGGTGAGCTGCTGTGTTCAGCGAGCGATAGGGCCACCTTACAGAGTGAATGTCTCCTTGCCGCTGCCTCTTCTGCGCCTAGGCTGGGTGCTGAGTGGATGCTGGTTGTTGTCAAGCGACTAATTAGGCCTAAGGCTCTGCACAGCCGCCAGTCGCATGTGGCACAACTAAGTGGATCGTGGCGTTGAGGTGTTGCACTATGCTTCCCTCATTTTTTTTTTATCTTGCGATGCATCAGTTAAGAAAAGCAACATTTATTTTATTTTGCTGGGCGTCTCGGCCGCCGTCGATGTATTAGATAGCAGTTCTGACTATCTTACCACATGGACGAGAAGCTTGAAGTTCCCTTTTCTTTGCCCTACTGAATCGAATCGTTCTTCCTAGTCCTTGGAATGTACGCAGTGGGGGTGATGTAACCCGCGGCTGGCGGTCTTCTGCACATCATCGTCAGTGCCGCTGGCCAGGAATGTGGTCATGAGGTCGGGCGGTGGACATGCCTGGGACCTGTGCAACTTCCTGCAGTCCGGCACCCTCTTGAGTGCTGGGCACAACTGTCGCCGACAGCAACATTGCTGTTGCGGGACCGGTACTAAGGTGAAGTGGTCGAGGCGGAGAGTGCAGCAGTGTCTACCAGTGGCGGTGTTGTAGCACACAGACATTACGTAGGGACATCGGTTGTCATGTTTTGTTAGAGCTTGTGTAGTGGATTTCTGTTTTTTTGGGGGATATGGTTTGAATTAAGATTAAGGGAATGAGAGGGTGATGACAAATTTTGTAAAGCTGTTTGCGCACGTGTCTCGCGCAGAAGCTGTAATTCGGGGTCAGAACTATTCAGCGGAAGGTGAAGTTGTGCTTGCGAGCGTTTATCGCCACCATCATCATCATCATGATTAGAAAACGTTAGCGCCCGTGGCGACGCCTGGCGGGAAGCCTTGGTGGTGGCGCGCAAAAAAAGAAGCTGGTCTCTTTTGGCATGAGTCGGTAGCGCGGACGGTCGCCTCCAGCAATGGGTCTGTCGTGGACAGCGGCACCTCGGGCCATCTGCGGTGGGCCCACGTGATGAATCAGGCGTTAGTGGCACCGCCTTGTTTGTCATGTTGTTAAGTGTTGTTTAATATTGTGTAAAGATGTCCTAGTGTGTTGATCCTGATAGATGTTACAATAATTCGGCTGACAATATCGTTGATCAAAAAGTAGTTAAATAAATGTCTGTTGGCTTGGTATGTGCCGACCGTGGCTGCTGTGTCCGTTCACTCTAAGAGCATGGCCCTGGCCACATCGAGACCCCACAAATTTTTATTTGGGTGAACCTGTGCCCAAAAATCAAAATGTCACTCTGCAAGCAATACACGCAGTAGACATATAGCAGCGAACATAGAGCATCTGCCATTGAGTATCTGCCAAACAGAGAAGTGCATTGCCATTTATACATGTCATATTGAAGATTTCAGCGTTAAGTTCCAGAACAAACTATAATGTACACATTGTGCACGTAGTCTCATCGGAAGATTCTAAGATTATTCAGATGGTTCCCAGTCATTCGGGTGTGGTTTGAGCAATGCAGCGTTACACGTTTAATGGTGAGGTAAGAAAAATAGAAAGAAGGAGCATGTGCATCAATACCATTACAACATTACAAATTGTTGCTATTGCAGTCATTGCTTTACCAGTGAAACTGATTTTTATCTTTTGCTGTTTATATGGTTCGACAGTCTCTATCGTAGAGCATGTGCGGTGCTCGGTGGTTGCTCTGCAACAGTGCGGTGAGTTTTTTGTGACTACACTGCAGTCTCTATAGTGTGACTAGCAGCACTGCTGTTAAAACACATGCAGTGTAGGCCGCTTATAACGTAACCGCTTATAGTGCAGAACCGGTCATAATGCGGTCTTTTTTTACTTTCGTTCACCTTCACGAAGAACACCATGCATATGCATACTGCTTATTGTCCAGTCCCCCAAGATGAGAGACTGATTATAATGCCGTTATTGGAATACCTTTGTGACGATCGCAAGTAGCGAGTGCAGGTCTGAAAGGAGGTGCGCAGGGTGAACGACTGGGGAGCGGGCGACGAAGTCGTTATGGAGGAGGATGGGACGCAGACTGAACGAACGAAGGACGGAGGGAAGAAAAAAAAAAGGAAAAAAGACCATGGCAAGCTGCAAGGGCTCACCATGGGGAATCACCTCGGCGATGAATAAGTCTTCACGTCAACGCGAATTAGCGTCGCTAGCGTGAGTCTGGTCGCGCGCGGCTCTACATGGCACGTGCGCTCTTGGCTTAACAGTTTCCTGTCGAGAAAAGTGTAGTTATCGTGCTCGCTACAGATACCGCGTTTGCTACCTCGTCCGTGAAGCTAAAACCTTCTACGGCTTTGTGATGTGAGCTTTCGCCTTGGCTGGCAGCGCGCTGTCTTACGTCAGCCTGGCAGGTTTTCATTGTTGATCTCATAGCCGCGAACACGAACTTTGTATCGCGCATGCTGTTCTTAGTTCAGTGCTTGAGTGCGGTCTTTTCGACAACGGATCTTCATGTCTTGAACAAACTTCCCGTGACAACATACCGAATGGCAGGATAGGCCTAATTGGCGTTGGTTCTGTTTCGGTAGCGGTCGTGTGCAATATAAGTTGCGGTTTACTGCGGAATCAACAAAAGTTTTTGCGGTGGCTGCACTTCATGAAAAGAGACACATATCGTTAATGAAAACGAGTGTGGCATGTGTAGCGCTCTAATGGTGGTTCGCAATTGAATAGCGACATCTTTAAATCGGGTGCGCGCCCGTGAAATCGAATGATTGGCATCTTTCAGAGAGTAAATTTCTGACGTGATTAGGCATTGTGTAATGCACATAGTTGAGGTGGTCTGAGAAGCAGTCGGCGAATTTCCGCAATGGTGATTTCTCTTGTTAGACACACACCCCCCCCCCCTTTGTTTTTTTTATTCCTTTCGTTGGCAACGCGTGTCTTTGGACGTTGAATTTGTTTTAACATTAAAAAATTTAAAACGTTGTGGGTGCCAGGCATCGCGTGCTTCAATTCTCGTACGCACGAGGCTTTGCTAAACACGTTTTGCACAATCGCGGCCCTTGAAAAAGGTCATTTTGATTATAGTGCAGTACCACATATAGTGCGGATATTCGCGACTCCCACAACTTACATTATAAGCGGTTTATACTTCTTAGAGTCGCATAATGAGGTATGCACACAAACGCCACCTTCGCTAGATTCATGCATTCTGTTCATATGGTGCAAGATTCTTGCACGAACCGAAATAAGACGTGACCGAGCTGCATGGGATATGGATGCAGCTGCGTCCTTTGTGTAACTTATGGGTGTGGCTCTGTCGATGATATAACTTGACTAAATTTGTCATTGCACGTGCAAATGGAAGTTTAGGCACAGCAGGTCAGAGTGGTGCAGAATGGCGCAATTACCGCTGCACTTCCGCCTCCGATAAAGAACGATGAATGAATTGTTGTGCTTGACAGTGATTTCTGTGATTAAGGCTCCATGCAGGATGCAAAGCTCGCAGACTCGGGGGAATTCTGTGGACTCGTTCGTTGTAGTGGGGCTGGCTTACAGATGCTCAACGTCCAAAACTTTAAAATAAACATCAAATATTTTCAATGTACTGTCCTTCTCTGGTGTGTGGAGGGCATTAATATTACATAACAAGGAAACGAAAAATGTCTGTTTCGTGGTGCCTTAAAACCATGTCAGGGCTCCATTAAGGCAACGTCTCGCCACCAGTTTTCACAATGTGCATCGAGAGGCCACAGTGTGCACTGACCTTTTCGCGAGGACAGGAGGTCGAGAAGGAATCATCAAATGAGCTGTCTGCCACTGAGGAGTCACAGGAAGAGAGGTCTTCGGCCAATGTGTCAGCCTCAAACGGACAGAGGTAGCCGTCTGCACCCTTGGCCCGTCGCCAGCGCAGAGGGCTCTTTTTGGCAGCCTGCAAACATTGAAGTGAGAGGTGGGGTGTTGCCCTCGTTCAGAACTGCTAGCCACGATCATGGATTGTGTGTAGCAGTACAAGTGAAAAAGGAACCTTTCTACAACGATGTTATCCAGAGGATAAATGGTTAAGTGTGCACTGAAAAGGTTCCTCATCAATCTGCAATGATCCTTACACCTATGGGTCCCTTCAAAAACATTCTGGATCTGAACGAAAGTGCAAGCAACTTGCTCCAAAAACATTCTGAATCTCAACAAAAGTGCGAGCAACTTGCACGGCTGGTGCAAGGCTGGACTAACAGTGTGGCCGACTGAAATTATTAGCAAGATCATAATTAGCATAGCCTTAATTAGCAGGGTCAATTATAAAAAGAGGAACTTGTTGGGGCTGCTTTTACAGCCATATCCCTTTCTAGTGCCTTGAAAATTCCAAGGCTGTATGGAAAGAACAAAGGTGAGAGGGGGTGGGGTAGAACTAGTATTACAACAGCGATGCAATCAATGCCCACCCATTTTTCTGACTGTGCATTGGCTCGTTCAACTTAAAAACTGGACCTCCCTTCATGCATGATACCAGATCTACAGCTTTGTCTATATGCTTCACTGACTGTGGTGGGTACTACACCCACACAACTATTCCCTGTTACCTTGCTCACTCCTGTAGTATTTGCGCACCCTGCTGATTAACTATAAGATTTGTGGGTGCCAGGACACATCTCCCATCCATCCAAGAGCAAACCTGCGATCCTCCACCCCAAACCACACACCCCTTACTGTCGCCGTGCATGTGATTTCCCACCCTACAGCTTATGGCTTCAGGGGTGCAATGGGATCTTATGGAGCATAGATGATGCAATCTATTCCTGTACAAAGGGGTGGAAGCCAGACATAAAAGTGGAAAAGCCTAGACAGCTAGTTGTATTCCATAAACGCGGTAGTACATGGATAGGCGCAGGTGGCTGCGTTTACATAATCTTTTATTAGAATTTCAGGCGCTCCCTCTTCTTTCTACAGAAACACCCCGGATATGTACAGGTCATAATGAATAATGTGACACATGAACAGCGTAGAAAGCAGTTAACCTTATCATAGAAGGCATACAGAAGTTGGGACTGCTCAATGTTACATTCTATACATTTTCGACTTTTTCATCCCTGCCAGGTGCATCTGGCCATGACACATCCAAAGTAGGGCCTTAGTTTTGGAGCATACCGGGGAAGTTTGAAACACAGAAATGAGATGTTCTGAAGTCAAGATGACAAATAGGGATAGAAAAAAGGTACGATAACCTTGTTTGCTGCTAAGAGCAGCAAGCAAGCTGTGCAGCGAGTGAGTGAAAGCAGCAGTCGAGTCAAGTTCTGAGCTGTTGTAGAGCAGCGGCTCTCCTGAACTCGACGCGCCGTAACAGGCATGCCAACAGAGTACCAAAAAAGAAAAAAAATAACAGAACCCCCCGATAACGGCATACCTGTGGCAAATGGTAGAACAACTCTTGTACCAGTGATCACGAAGAGCTGTACCGCCAGCAAAAAAAGGGTGAGTGCAGTTGTTCCATACTTTTGAATACACATACTAATGTCGCAAGGGGCAAAAATATGTGCTTACAGAAAAATTCAACAGATGGCACAACTAGTATAACTATGCTACATCACACTAGCTTTGCTTTTCGACACAATTTTTTAATACACAATGAGAAATGTGCCGGTATGTCAGTGTCAGCAGAAGGGTTAGAAATGGCATCATATAAATAGATTAAACTGTAGTTACATCCAACACATAGTAAAGACGAGTAAAGACGGGTGGCATCATCATAAGCAGCCTTATTTGCTTACTTATAGATGGAACACTAAAAGATTGTTCACACTTCTGGCTAGCACTACCTGCGCTACCTAGCTAGTTGCAAATGGCTGCTTTGCCCGCAACGCAACTACTACGCTGAGTTGCCCAGTGTGTGATTTTCGAGTTGTGCAACTACAACAACAAACCTTTGCCCCAGTCAGATGTGGAGGAACAGGACATGAGCTTATTTTGCAGGGCAATGACAATGCGAGCAAATGTGTGAAGAGATGAGCACAACCAGAGATAGTGACAGCTGTGGCTGAGCCTCAAGGGAGCAAGCTCATCAGCTTGATTCAATTGCATTTGCCGCACCCACCTTGACTTTTGCGGCGGGTGACAGGGGCACATGGTCCGGGCTGGCCTGCAGTGCCCGTTTGCGCTGCACAATTTGGGGTCCTAGTAGCTGCTTTAGCTGGAGTGAAAGGTGACGCCGCAGCAACGTCTTGTTGCCCGGAATGCTTAGCACGGCCGCAAACACCTCCCATGTCATGCTGTCCTCATAGATCTGTGCGAAGGAGAAGACGGCAACAGTCAAAGAGTTTGTGATACACTCTAAAGAACATTTGGCATTCCAGTAGAAGGAATCTTTTGTTCAATGACAATTATTATCACCTGGCTTGTTTGCACCAACTACAAAGCATCGCACTCAGCACCTTCCAAGCACGAAGGCTATGCCATACAGTACAGAGGCCATTTTTGACATCAAAGTGCCAAGAATGAAACATCTAAGCAAGGAAGGACACAGAAGATAAGTAACGGTTATTGTTGTGGGATAAAAAGCCCAGAGACTCTAATGGCCAAGTCCGGCAATTTTCTAGGGCAATGGATTTCGATAAAGTATGTCAGTTTAATTAGTCGGGCCAAGTGGTAAGGATCCCTGCACTGACCAGGAATGCCCCGTGGACACCGCTGCCCCGGAGGTTGGGGGCATACTCAGACAGGTCCACCGTGCGCAGCCACTCCATCACCCTGTGGTTGGTCCACAGGGACACATCCAAGGGACTGTACTGCTTGCACTGCAAAACACAACATCGAAGCAAAACCATGCTGACTACACACACCCTGAAAATATGAAGCACACATCAGCTAATCTTGAAGGCTATGCCAAGGAATTGTGCTAGTTCTCATTCGTCTAGGTTCTTTGTCATTTCAAACAAGTGGCAGTACAATAGTATTTGAATTGAGAGTGCTACCAACAGCATATATATTTCCAGCTCTTAATGATTCCATCTATTTTGATCCCAAATGTCGTACAGTGAAACCTCGATTATACGACTTTGAATGCAGGTTTGGCAAACCTGCATTTGCACTACCCCCTCCCACTTAAAGGAGAACTGACAAAATTTCAAAATGCAGATGTGCCCTTCCTTCGATTTCTTGGTGTGCGGAGGTCCTCCTGGCCAAATTTGAATCACCTCCATTGCGTGGAAGTTTTTATTTCGACGGCAAACAGTGTATCAGAGCTTAATGAAAAATGGAGTGCCTTGCGACATCGACACTAGTGCTACATGTTCGGTGCTATACATTCGCACATACCATCCTGATTGACGATGCGTTAGTAGCAATGATGTCTATGATCCGAGTGTTCTTGTAGTGGTGCCGACAAGCTCTGAAACCTCCTAACACACTTACTCGTCACGTCTGATCTTCATTACAACACTTTGAATTATTTTGTTAAATTATAAAGATGCGAACCGCCATTAAAAATCGTCAAAAAGAAGAGCATGATTCAATGGCTGTTCAGTCAGCATGTCGGGGAATGGTTGTGAGTTGGGAGTCGCCTGGTTCGAAACGCGGAAAAAGTGCGATGAGAGTGTCTTTTTATTACACGTATGTTACACGCAACAAGACCACAAGCTATTGAAGTGGAGTAGAGTTTAGACAGCCATCATCACTAACAAGTAATGGCAGGTATCAATAAGAGTGAATTTCAGTCCATCCGTAGACTTCTTTGCGTCTGCATAATACCGAGTTACTGTCGCGGCCAATGTGACATGCCAGATTGGTGGGGCCATCTGGAGGCGCAAAATAGAACCTTGCAAGCAGAGGAAACGTATTCCATTTTTTCGCTGGTGCACATTCCCTTACCGATACTCGCTTGACGCCTTTGCGTATACCTGAATGCAGTACAAGGCCAAAACACACCAATATAGCTCATTAAGACGCACGAGCGGGCATTGCCGAAGCATGTCTCCTCGGGCACCTCCTTAATGCAGCTTGGAACAGCGTCCATTTTGAAATCGCTTTTCTGCAAAAGTACGATCGAAGCAAAAATGATTCACAATGTTGCTAATCATGGCGATTCGAAGTGCCAGACACTCATATTCAATTCTGGTCGATATTTTGTACAGCAACGGTGGCGGATGACAAGGCATGACTGAATGTGTGTACAAGCAGACGAAATGTTTGTGGAGCAGCTGAGCCTGACATCACTTTTTTCTGTGAAGAAGTGGTCAGTTGTGGCACTATCTGTAGGTGACCTTGAGATACCGCCACTGGTAGCGCTCCTAGCTCTAAAAAAGATGGGATTGTCGGTCGTTTTCAATCGTGCTAAATACCAGTGATATATCAATAAAAGTGATATTTATTTGTTTCTCAGTTGCGTTATAGGTAGCGAATCACTACTAGAGGGTCGATAGCTACTCGTTGACATAAAAATCCTGACATGAATAAAGTTTATGTCAGTGCTCCTTTAAGGGGGGACACGGGTCTTAAAAGGCCAAAAATCGCGAAAAAAAACCGACTGTTTGAAGTTGACATTTTCGGAATCTGCAACTATTTTTGCACTTATCTGAGAAGTTTCAAGCTTCTCGCACCATTATTTCTGGCACAAAATCAATTTATAACACCCCTGTGAGATGAATCTGAGCACAAACAGATGCTAAAGTCGCGCTTTTTTCACGCCGAACTGTTGCCATTACACGCAAGTTATCGTGGGCATCTTGGTCTTGTTTGGAAGGGTCGTTCTTCATTTTCAATTTCCCGCCCCCCGTGGCTCGCCTTGCTCATTGGTTTTTCAGCAAAAACGCGTCATCGAGAAGCATCACCGCGCGATTCTATAGGCTGCTTGGGGGCACATGACAAAACCTAAGCACCCGATTGGCCAAGTGACGTTTCCGGCGTCTTTTTCATCGTGACGCGCACAGACATGCGCCATTTTGTCATGGTGCTGTCAACTGCCTGCCGCAATAAAGAAGTTCCTCGCCGCACTAATTTGTGAAGCGGGTGTGGCGATCGTTCGTTCGCTGTGAACTTCCAAAAGAGCCCCGCTATCACTCGGGACAGGGAGGATAGCAAACTCGCGGCATTCAATGGCGGTCGCAGAGCCACCGATGTAGGCCTAACTCACGAACGAGCTCGTCAGTTGTCGACAGCGTCGCTGAAAGCGGCAGTGTTTTGGAGCTTCAACAGTTACAGGACGGCAAGTAAAAAAGCAGAAGTGAAGCTACGAGAGATAGCAATCTTTGCAACGATGAAACGGAAGCACAATCTTATCGCAAAACGCGCCGATGCCGCGAGTTCCCCCGTCGATTGTGAACTGCGTGACAGGTCGTCAGAGTGGAGTTCGCCGCACGTCGGCAAACAAAAAATCAATCCGGTTACGATGAACGTGCTCGCCGCCCACGCAATGGAGGCTACTGGCAACAGGTAGAGTGCTTGTAACGACGCGTCTGCAACGATGAAGATATTGCACCATGGCCTCCACTCGAAAGTGTGGCAATCTTACGTGAAAAGGAAACTTGACACCTCGCTGCTCTTGGAGTTGATGAGCGAGTGCACGAGTTCAATCTGCGACGTCAAAAACTCAATCTGGAAAAGCCGGAAAACCGCTACGATGGATCGCGGATTACGCGCGCACATTCGTTGCACATAGGCGTCACCAAACTGATAAGCGGCCTAGTCGGCAGATGAGCACACGGTGACCGCTTCCGCTCACAAGTGTGCCTCTGCGGAAAACATGCAGCGGGCATTGAAGAAACGCCATTTAGGTGACGCAAAACAGAAGGACTACATGCCTGGTGCCTACTGAGGAAGCTTAATTTGCAAATCATTGTGAATAAACAGCTTTTCCATGCTACTGTCTGCCCAAAATGGACTTGTGTTATTGCCTGATTTCTCAGGATTCAAATTTTGCTGTAGTTGCAAACTTGTCTAAAAGATATCTCTGCCTCCAGAGCAGCTAGGACTGTCATTTTTGCTGTGACATGTCGCTGTATTTTTAGTTTACACAATGGTTGGTGTGAATTTTTGACTGAGATTTTCAAAAAATTTAATTTTTGCCAGAAATTGGAGCATAAAGTGGGTGTGTCTGTAACACTGAAATGCAAGGTGTGACAAACCTTGCTAAAATTATCAAATCAAAAAAAGCGCTCCTACCGTTCTGTAGCTTATGTTCATTATTACACAGGCATGTGCCAATAGCAGCTCTGCAATACAAATTTCTCGTGTCATACTGACACACAATAGGTAATTAATTTTATGATATCTTAAAAACTAATTTGTTTAGAGGAACAGAAATTACATTTTTGAAATCAGCATCAGAAACTCAATCACACAGTCAATTTTCTTTAGAAACACGTGAAAATATCTGGCATTTCGTCTGAAGAACAGTGTCCACCTGTAAGGGGAGATGCTACTCGAAGACACTTTTCTTTAATATTCACCCTAGAGCAATGAAACTTGAGCTGTTTATGAAAAATTTTATGCTGATTTCAAATATATAATTAGTTTTTTTGCAGGTTACACACTTTTAGCTCTGCAACATGACAAAATGAAAACCTTAACCCTTTTGCCCTCCCTCTTTTCATCCCTAAAATTCTGTAATTTATTACCATTCATAGTTCATAATGTTTCAAATAAAGTGTAGAGTGTAAATAACTAATTAGGAAGCACACACAAAATATGTAATTCGCGTGAAAAATAATAGATATAAAAAGTCCATTTTTCACCTATCTTAGTAAAGGTATGCATACAATTTTTTTATTATACAATAAAATGTTGGAATTTAAACACGATAATTGCATTTGTCATACTTTGGAAAAAATTTGGGCAAAATTTCATGCAGATCCGAGCACTAGAAGCGCCCGAAAAAGGAGGAGCACATTGCAAAAAATGGCAAAATTTGTGTTTTGAGAATGACGAGTTTTAAAGTTAAATTGAGTTTTTATTTATGAAAGATATTATTAAATCAGATGAAATTTGCACACCAAAAAGAACAATCCTTCTTGTAGTGGCCACTGCGACTAAAATACGCCAGCACCATGAGTTTGTCCCTCTCGGCGTTTTCGAGCTGACTCCTCACAGACATTTCGCTCACAGACAGGGCCATGAAACGCTTGCCAAACTTCCACTCTATCTGGCAATCTGGCAGAGCTTTGTGTCAACTGCAAGCTAGGGAGAAGTTCGACAGAACTGCGAAATCCAAACTAAGTCCAGTGTCATGCCATTTTGCAGCCATGTTTGTCCCACATACCGTCGTACATAAACGGCAATCTCGTCCCTGCTAAGTTCTCTCACTGCGAGCTTTTTAGACCTCTCAAGATTGGTGCTGATGCCATCCATTGCCGCATCACGAACTTCCCGGCTGACGGGTGTGAACGACTTTAATGCATTGGCTTTTGCAAGCCAACAACTGCCGCAAATCGGACCAGTGGCTTCTAGCGTATTCCTACAGAGCGCGCTCGCACAACGGCTTTCACTTGCGCGCAATGCCTTTTTTCATTCATAATGGAGATAATTACACGAGAAAAGCATTGTTCAGCTGCGCTGCTCGACAAGACATGGACCCCGCAAATAGATTTCACAGCACATACAGGCGCGCAACGGCCAATGGCGGTCCCCGATTCGTACCATGTGATAAGCCAGTCGCGGCGCTCGAAAAACGCGCAGAAGAGTGAATCTTTTTATTATTTCTTGCGCTGCATCAGCGAGACAAACTGTTGTTATTTGAAGAGTGAAGCTCGACTCTTCGACTCATGCGATCAACAATGGCTAGCGACGGCGCATTATCGGCGGCAAGGTGCTCAAAGACTGCACACTTTCGACCTTTTAACAGGCACCTTGTGCTCTTTAAATGCAATTTTAAAGCATTTCCAGTCAAGTATCATCCTGTATTATTTTTTTCATTACAGTAGAGGTACTAATATTATCAAAACAGGCGAAAATAAAAAATCGGTAATTTTGAAAAAAATTCTCGTTTTTCGACCCGCATCTCCCCTTAAGGTACAACGATGCTGCCCCATCCCCAAGCCACAACAATGAAGGACACTGCATTTGTAGTGTTCCTGACAATATTGTACCATACTGAAAGATGCTGTTGTAGAGCAGTAACTGCAATGCCGATGTACAGCTGAAACTGAATATATATATCAATGTCGAGATTGTGAAACAGTTCAATATAACCAGACTTCAGCATATAAAAATCGTGTTGAAAATTGCATGACACTCTGGTGCACATCAATCATGGAACTAAAAATTGATTTACAGCCTAGTTTTATAAGCCTTTAGAATTATTAAATGTTCATTTCAAAGGTGCATTTGCAAAAGTAAACAGTGATTACAAATTATGTAATACGAATTGACAAATGCAAACAGGGAACTAACTTATCCAAACTAAAGCCTCACTCAGCAACATTGATGTCTGAGTCACCAAAACTCAAAGGCACCAAGAAATCTCTCCAAAGTAACTTCAAGATCCGTTTCTTTTTGGGTGCATGTAGGTTTGAATGTCAATACTACCACACTGTTCATTTGCATTTCAACTTTTAAGTGTGCATCCACTTTACAAATCCTTATATGCAATAAAGATGTGAACCAGGCAGAAACAGCAAATATAGTTGCGTACATACACTGAGATAGCACTGCATGCTGATGAGCATGCTGTTCCTTTTTACAGCGAAAGCTGTACATGGCTAGGCGAAACAAAGAATTGTTCACTACGAGTTTCGATATGATAAATAGTGCATAACATAGCGAACAAAAAGAGGGGATAAAAGAGAAGAAACAGAGCGATGAAATGCCAAGGTTGGCAGTTCAGCGCTCTGTCTCGTCTCTTCTATCCCTTCCTGTCATTTGCGCTGTTGAGCACTATTTATCATGTTATACCAACACGCCCAATCCTGCTGTCTCTTTAGTTTCGATAACAGTTGACATTGGCTGCACTACCAGTTTTATCATTCTCCGAGTCACACCCAAGTGCATGCATCACTGGCAGCCCCGTCATTCATCCCTTCAAAGCCGTGCCATCAAGCTCGCCCGCCTTAGTTTCAGCTTGCAGCTTGCATATCGGCTGGCTATGGATCGTATGAATGCCTGAACAGCAGACAACTTTTTGAGAACAGCGCCAACAGATGATCCATGAGAGTTCAGGTTCCCTGGGTAGATGCAGCAGCCTGCGCATAAGAACAAGCCCGCGTGGTGAAGTGCAAGCAGCTAGTGCGCACAGAGGATCTGATAGCCTCGTGAGCCGAATGCAAGTGACCACGGTGGGTGAAGGACGTGGAATCCCACGCAGAGCAGCGTCAGTGATCAATAAACTTTTTTAAGCCCAACTATGTTGGTGGCACACGCAGGTATCAAGGGGGGAGGTTCCCTATCACGGAACCCATATGTTCCCAGCAGCTTCTCGTCCTTGTCCGTCAATGCAAGCAAAGTTGGTAGGGCGAGTCTGGAAAACAAGGTGTTACAACTAGAGGTGATAAGCACTCGCGTACGAAGGAAAGGGCATCAGTGGCTCACACACGAGTTGCCAGAAGACAGTAGTATTCACTTTCTGGACATCAGGCTTTCATTCCATGATGAAGGCATCCACTGGAAGTACGAACCTTGTGCCAACAAGCCACTGCTTCCCTATCAGTTGGCGCACTACAAGTTGGGGAAGAAGGAAATAGCGAATACTCGCTTTCTCAGCGTCTTATGCAAATAAAAAGTGAAAGTTGCCATAAACACATTGACTACCTTCTGTCCATTGATTACTCTATGTAGGTGGTAATCGGCATTTCTGTGAACCTTCTCCAATTGAGCTCGCGAAAAAACACTCCCACCAGCCCACTTGTGGCTGATACAAAGAAGGTCGCAGTCATTCCTTGCATCCATGGATTATCGCATTAACTAAAACAGACAGAAGAACAAGCAAATGTTAAAGTATTGTTTTCGGCTCCCACAAAATTGCAGACTCTGTGCAGACTAACCAGACCTGCCTCATCGGAAAGCACAGGTGCCAAAAGAAGCACGAAAAGAGGTTTATAGAATGTAATGCTGCAGAATTTTATAAGCTTTCATTAGATGTGGTGATAATCAGATGTCCATGATACTCCAACGAGTGTTTCAAGGGGCACTGACATAAAATTTTTCACTTATCGTTTTTTTTATGCTAAATGACAGGCCAAGCACCTGAGAGCATAGAAAGTGTACCGGTAAGCATGAGTGCAGCCTGAAAAATAATTACAGCGTGATTTTAAAAGCTATTTTCTGTTCGTACTGTACCTTGACGCCACGACATGAGTAACATGTGTACGCGCAAGGTTTTGTGATATATCCTCATCAGCACGCCGCTTCTTCGATCGTCTGCTGCGTGCTGCATTTGTGGCAACTGTCGCGGCAGAGAGGCTCAACATTTGGATGGCATCCCTTCAGTGCTGGGCACATGGTGCACATTCGGATGCGATTTGCCACACGGCTGTTCGTGCCAACAGCAGCATCTGCGTGGAAGCGTGACAAGGGGTCGTCGGTGGTTTGTTCCTTGCTGCCCTGACTGCACTGATATTTGCGGATATCGTCGTTGCCGATGGCATAAAAAACATAAACATGGGATAAACTGTTTATAACATGAAATAACTCATGACTGAACAAAGTGATGCCTGAAGTGCGCTATTTCGGCAAGGCAACATCCGTTTCCGAACCCCAAACGTGATATCGAGCTGTGATAGCAGGCCATTTCGCAGGAAAACAGTGACACCGACCGTTTCGATCAACCGGCCCGCTTCGTTCCCACCTTTGCTCTTTACATCGAGGCCGTCAAAAAAAAAAAAAAAAAAAAAACAGTTGCACATGTAGAAGCACTATGTAGGTGTACAATACTTTATCGTGCTGGCAAAAAAGGAGTGCTCAACAATGAGCTCACGTTGGAAAGTGAGCAGCCCTGCCGAGAACGTCAGCCTTGCTAGGCCTACGCTTGGAGTCGAGAATGAATGTGGGCTGCGACGATGCTTATCCCTTGCAAAGGCCTAGCTTTGTTGGCAATATTATTAGACAATGAACCATGGCTGTGTGAGGCTGCTTATTTTGTGCTTAATCTTAAATGCAATGTGTTCTGAGGATGCAAGCTGAGGTGCCGTATGTGGGCGGAGTCCGAGTGCTGATGGCTCATTCTCCCCAAGTGTCGTGAATCGTTGAACGCCACTTGCACCGTTACATGCGGAATCAGATGCTGAATCACAACATGTGTCCAGCACTTTTAAAGCACAGATTCTTCCTCGACAATGCAAAGTCGGTCAGCAACTGCATATTTTGCATGTCTGGAGCATAGAAAGCAAACACTGCTTGTTTGGCGTCCAGTTTCCGCCTCGGCCGCAGTGCACGAGGTCGACCCACGCTTGGCTGGGCGTCGGATCTGACTGGAATCCGTGGAACTTTCACCTATCCCTGTTTCACTGGCGCACGCCAATTCACATAACGAAATATTGGTGCCATGATGACAAATTTGAAATCAAACAATTCCTTTGCCATTTGAAATGCGTATATATTGTATTTGTGCACACGTACGCTATATTCCAGACTCAGCTAGCTCGCTTCGCACATATGCTGGATGACAGTGACCGCACGACGCGACCAGACAACCGAGAGGGCGACGCGCAAGTGCTATTTTTTAATTTTAGTGCTTGACACCATCAGAACGTTCCAGACTGCTGCCTGAAGTTACCAGGATTAGTACTGTAGCCTGACGTCAAGCTGGTGTCAATGTTGACAGGTGCACTGCGAGAAATCTGACTTTGATATCAAAATAAAATATCCAATTAGCATTTGTTGAGTGCCACACTTGCTCAGAGCCATCGCTGTATACAAAGGTTTGTATGACAGAGTAAACTTGCCTCCGAAAAAAGCTGTCAGTACCCCTTTATAGGAACACTAATATAACGTGAACAAAAACAGGGATGCGTTCCTTGATCAAAAATCGCATTCTTTCAAGTACAAGTGACAGTACTCATAGGATGACAACTTTCTAGGAATGTTCAATTATCAGAGCCAGCAGTTGTCAGCTAAATTTATCGAGGCTGAATTGATTGATAGGCTGGCAGATAAGTGCATCTACGAACTGTCGGCTACTCTTCCCTCAAAGGAGTTCGCCTATCTACGCAAAGATAGCTGCATTTGCAGAGTGCTTGTTTGCATGGTTGAAAAGTGATGTTTCCTATATAATTGGTTCCTGTTCCCGAAATAAACATTCTTGCAAGTTAGTGCCTGTGTTTATCACGTCTTTCTCTGTCCATGTGTTTTTTTGCGCTATAAAACTACAGCAGGACATACCAGCATGCCCAAAACGCTAAGATACTGAGCTTTATTAGAGAAAAGTGCGGGCCAGCTTTCATTTACCAGTAAGTTAACACTAATAATAATTGTTGAGGTTTCACGTCCAGAAATCGAGAGATGCTGGAGTGGAGGGCTTAGAAAATTTGGGATTTTGTTAGGGGGAGCGTTGTGGCTTTGAAAGACCAACTTTCTTAATTAACCCTTTATGGGACAGTGGGACATTTACAACCCACCTTTTGACTGCAGTTTAAAAGCCGCGCCACACCAAAACCACCGCCGCTGTTTAGCTGAGACTGCTGTCGCCATCTGGTGAGTGTCTAACCTAACGTTTTTAAACATTATTTTTTACGAAGCTCTAGGGGGCAGCACAATATAACGTTTCATTCGAAGCGTTTCGAATTCGTTTACCGCGCTCAGTTTCGCGGGTATTTTGAGTCGACGTGCACTAAATACACAATGACAAGTAAGTGTGAAAGTTTTATTTCTCGTGTGGGTTTCTATATAGAATCACTGTATTATGTTTTCTGATTTCATTGTCGTACTGGCTACCCGGAAAGTTGTGCAACATGAGTGACGCAACTCAGAGCTGGCGAAATTTCCTAGACCTAATTTTCTTCTCGCTTACGTCGGAATTTTAGCGCGCTATTGCATTCTCTTTTCATTCCAGGGAGGTCGCTATCAGTTGAAGAAGCGGTTGAGCTTCTGTTCAGGCTTCCAGATGATCCTCGAGAAAGCGACATCGAGAGTGAACTTGCAGACAGTGAGAATGAAGTTGTGCCCGCGCTGGCTCCGGTCGAGGAAAGTGACTCAGATGACAACGCGCTTGATCAGCCATCCACAAGCACAGGAAAAAGGAGGCGATCATCGTACGTCAGGAAGAAGCCCAAAAAAAGGAAAAGACGCCCGAGAAGTCCTGAGCCAGTCCAATCGGATAACTGACAGCCGAGATGTTGCCTCGGAAGGAACCGCTTTGTGGTCTACAGCTCTTCCGGTTCTCAACAATCGCTCTGTGAGTAGCCTGGAACCGCAGTATTCAAGCAAGTTGTCTTCATCTTGTACACCATCCGAGTCATTCAGCCTGTACTTCAATGATGATGTACTTGAAATGATCGTGCTTGATTCAAACCGCTATGCCAGGCAGGAGGCTCGAAGAGGGTGGCACGATCTAACAAAAGGTGAACTGAAAGCCTATTTGGGCATTCTTATTTTGATGAGCGTAAATCCTGCGCACCATCTGTACCTCTACTGGAGTAGCGACAGCTTTTTCAATGTGAAGGAGATATCCAGTGTGATGACATTCAAGAGGTTTCAGGCCATTATGAACTCACTGCACTTTTACGACAATGAGAAGATAAAAAGTAAAGGTGAAGAGGGTTTTGATAGACTGGCCAAAATACGACCTCTTGTGGACACCTTGAACAAAAAGTTTCTTCAAGAGTACAAGCCTTCTGGCCACCAGGCAATTGACGAAAGTATGGTGCGTTTCAAAGGACGATCGGCTTTGAAACAGTATGCCCCCATGAAACCAATCAAACGCGGGTACAAGGTATGGTGTAGAGCGGACTCTGTGACTGGCTACCTCTGCGAGTTTCAAATATATGAAGGGAAGTCTGCAGAAAGAGAGGCTGGTCGTACACTTGGAGAACATGTCGTTCTTTCTCTTTGCAACAATGTTGACGAAGACAGTACGCTCTACTTTGATAACTTCTTCACTACGACCAAGCTCATGGAAGAGCTTTCAGAAAAACAAATTATGGCAGCAGGCACGGTTAGAACAAATAGAAAGGATTTACCTCATGAAATCAAAGTGGACCAGAAATTGAAGAGAGGGGACTATGTTTGGCAATCAAAGGGCCAATTGACGGCGTACCAGTGGCGTGACAACCGAAATGTGACGATGCTGTCAAACTTCCATGATCCATCTGAGGTGGTTGAAGTGAACCGGACGCTTTCTAATGGAGCCAAGGTGGGCGTGACATGCCCCAAAGTAGTCTCTGACTACAATAAGTTCATGGGGGGTGTCGACCGATTCGACCAAAAGCGCAAAAGCGTAACGCATATATGTGCGACCGTAGGTCGAAAAAGGGTTGGTACAGACTCTTCTATTACCTCTTAGATGCAGCTGTAGTCAACGCTTTCATTCAGCATTGCCACTTCACACCAAACGAATACTTGTGGTTTCGTCTTGCCCTTGGAAGGGAGCTTATCGGCGGTCAGAGCTTCAGGAAAAAGACGGCCATTCCCGCTTTTCAGCACAAGAAGCGTGGACGGATCAGTTACTTGCCCTAATTAATTACCTGGAGGGAAGATCTCAGAAGGCACCAACTGTTTTAGTAAGATCGCTGTCATCATATTGCTTACGGGGCGGAGTACTATACAAAAGAAACTGCTCTTCGACAGGATCTGCGTATTTGCTCGTCATCCCAGCAGCCCTTCGCTCCGAAGTACTCGAAGCATGCCACAACGAGGTGACTTCAGGCCACTTAGGTTACACAAGAACGTTGACCAGAGTACGGCAGCGCTACTTCTGGCCAAGACTGAACATAGCTGTAAAACACCATGTTCGTACTTGCCTCGACTGCCAGTGACGGAAGTCACCGCCGACTAAACCCGCTGGCCTCCTGCAGCCCGTGCAGGTCCCAAGAACACCATTCGACCAGATTGGCATGGATATTTTGGGCCCACTTCTTACTTATACTGCTGGGAACCGCTGGGTTATTGTCACGACTGATTACCTTACCCATTATGCTGAAACAAAGGCTATCCAGAGAGGTACAGCAGCGGAGGTGGCACAATTTTTCATCGAGAACGTTGTCCTGCGGCATAATGCACCAAGCGTCGTAATCACAGAGGAACCGCATTTATGGCAGCTCTTTTGGAACAAGTCCTCATGCTGAGTGGAACAACCCATCGTAAGACCACCGCCTACCACCCGCAAAAGAACGGGCTTACAGAGCGTCTGAACAAAACAATTGAAGACATGCTTTCAATGTACGTAGACGTCGAACACAAAAATTGGGACGAAATCTTGCCGTATATCACGTTTGCATACAACACTGCCAAGCAAGAAACAACCCGGATGACCCCGCTCAGCCTAACTCATGAAAGGGAAGTATGAACCATGTTAGATGCGATGCTAGCGCACGAATGCGATGACACCAAACCGGACGCCGAGATGTTTACAGAACGAGCGGAAGAAGCAAGGCAACTAGCACGCGTGCGAATCCAGCAACAACAAGAGTACGACGCGAGCCGCTACAATTCTCGCCGCAGAACAGTCGTTTACCAGACTGGCGACAGAGTATGGGTTTGGACGCCCATACAAAAACGAGGGCTCTCTGAAAAGCTCCTAAGGAGATACTTTGGGCCATATCTAGTACTGCAACGACTGAGTGATGTTACTTACGAGGTCGTCCCCGACAGTTCATATAGTACGAGGCTTCGCCAGCACCGTCCTGAACTAGTTCACGTTGTGCGCATGAAGCCTTATGAAAGGTAGTGACTGCGCAAGACACTCCTTAAAGAACAGACAAAAAAAACTGCACTACTGGTTTAGCATCGGGGCGATGCTCATTAAGAGGGGGGCAAATGACGCCTGTGTACTGGTGGACCAAAACGACGATAAGGGGATTTGGCGGACACCAGGTAGTGGAGCTCTGGGTGATCGAAGATAAAGAAGGTGATCTTGCTGTTCGGCTGCTGAGAGTCGCCGTGACAACGTTTATCTGCCTTTGGTTTGCGCTGTACCACGACAATATTGTCACGAGGTTGTGATACACGCAGCACTTGAGAGGAAGAACGCAGGAGTCAGGGCGGTGTCAGGCGAACTGTTTATTGGGCGAACTTGTGCCCAGCAAAACAAGGCCAAACACAACTCACAGCAACTGCGGCGTGAACAGTCGTCGGCCGACGGAAAAAGACTGACCAGTGGCGCACTGCGCCGGCTTTTATACACGCGTCGTAGCGCGTTCCAGAGTGGCATACAAGATAAACGCGGCCTGCGTTGCGCTTAACAGAAAGTGATAGCGGCTTCCTTCGTAAACCAAAAGAACCGCACGTGTCAGTCTTTTATACACGCGTGATAACGCGTTCCAGAGTGGCATACAAGATAAACACGGCCTGCGTTGCGCTTAACAGAAAGTGATAGCGGCTTTCTTCGTAAACCAAAAGAACCGCACGTGTCAATATAAAGAACACAGATATAATGAAGTTAATACAAAATAGCCTTGTAATAGGTACAGTGACCGGAATAAACCTTCATAACAAATTTTCAGATATAACGAACTCACTTTAGTGAAAGGTGCAACTTTGTTATAATGAGATTTGAGTTGTAATGAGAATGAGTGTTATAATGAGATTTGAGTTATATTGAGATTTGAATATTTGAAGTAAGTAGAGTATTTTATATTTTGGTTACATATTTGGTCGCATATGTTAAAGCTGGGAACTTCTGATTTTTCGCCTTTATGTTAAGTTGAAGTGGACCATGCAGTGATTACTGCGACTTCGGCATGAGTGGCTGCACGAAAATGCACGGCAGCGTGATGACGGCTACTGATGAATGCACTGGAACACCATCATGACAAACAAAATACACCAACGATGAACAGTCTAAAGAATGTATGAGTCATGAACTGCCTCCTCAGCCATACGTATTGCTCAGCTGTTTAGCGCTATTACCGCTTGTGTACTGTTAGTGTACCCAACGCCATTCGCTGCCACACCCTCGTACCCAGGACGGCTTCAATAAAAGGTGCATCACTCGTGGAAATCAAGACAACTTGTCACCGCTGAATTGGCCCAACAATATTATCATTGCATCTTTGCACGGTGCGGAGCTGATCAAGCACAAAGAAAAAATGTCACTGCGCAAGGGCAAATGCACGCGTACATTACAGCAAGTGGCACTGATGAAGCTAGCTTAGAAGCAGCTTAGAAGCAGCAGCTGAAGTGAGCTTAGAAAGCAACACACTGCACCCAAATAGCTAGAGACCCTTGGATTGGCGACGCAGCAGGTAAAGTACATCTTGCACGCATCTTTGGAAGCAGCGGCACAGCTGCCAGAAGCCTGACTAGTCTTCTGGCAGCTGTGCCGCTCTGTCAACATGCATTCCCTGTCATTGTGTCGAAATTATTTGGTGGTAGCGTGTGACTGTGCGAATGACCTGAAGTGCTTGTTTTTTTGCGAAATAACAAACAAATAAAAGGCCATGCACTTTCGGTAACAATACAATGGCATCATCACATATATTTCTATGTTGCTAACAGCTGAGCATGTAAGGTGGCAGAAATTTGAGGCAATTGCTTTGTAGTTACGCTGTGCATTCCAAACAGCGCCTTTGCGAATATGTTACATAAGTGTATCACACTCGCGCGACAGCATTTTCTGCAATAATTCTGAGCAACTCCGTAGCTGCAATCTCAATGTTTTGCCAACGTTAGCTTACTGAATGGAGTACATGGTAGTGCAAGCTTGGTAAAAGACCGATATGAGAAAAGAAATAAGAGAACGCGTAAAGGTTGGACGCTAAACTTCCAGCTGTTTATTCAAAAGAACAAGCCACCAGATCCCAACTCTGCATATGGGTGCATCGAAGCCTGTGCCTCTCTTCTTAATATGAAATGCCTCCAATGGCTCTTGCACTTATGTGTCATTGTTTCTGCCTATTATCTTGATCTCATGAAGCTGAGGCTTGCATCTGCAGGCTATATAAGTGCACATTTCCTCTATTCTTTAAAGATAATTCATGCTCCTGAGCTCGGTTGTTAAGACAGTGTCCAGTTTCGCCCACATACATCTTCCTGCACGACAACAGTGTTCAATACAACCACTGCCTCGTATTTCACATTAGGTTTGGTGTCCTTCTTGCGGCATCTGAGCTTTTGGTCACCACGTCTGACCCGCAAACAGAGTCCAGCTATCTTGCGTGGTGCCAAGAAGACTATGCAAACTGTGCCTATCGGCAACCTTCTTGAGGTTGCGGGTTGGTGGACGTATGGCACCTCCAAAGGCTTGCCTCCATTCTGGACAGGGTGGACATTATCCTTTAATGCCCCTCACCTCCTTTTCACCTCCTGAAGAAGGGTTTTCGAGACGGTCACTGAGATGGAGCTTGTAAAGCCGACTAGTTATCAAAACTAGCCTGCATGGAGTCGGGGCACGACTTCGTAAGGGCAGACTCAAGGCAGTTGGTAGCAATTGTTCTCTTGACAATTTTTGAGAGAGCGGAATCGTACGGGAGCATATCTTTCTGTGTGCGTAGGCTCTATGGCCAACATGGTTTTTGTCAAATGTTAAAGACAAATCTAAAAACAGAAGACTCCTCTGAGAAAAGGGATTCGTGTGTAAAAAGCATGCTCTTCCCATGTAGCCGAAAGGTGGCTAAAACATCGTTAATGCTCCCGCCAAATGTATAAGCACGGTTAGTTTTTTTACATACCGTTAGTTTTTTTTCTTTTTTTCCACCACTCTGTACATTCTCACAAAAAAAAAAAAATTTCGTCATGTAATATCGTATTTACTCACATAATTTTTGCACTATTTTTGGCGGGAAGACCGATGCAAAGTTGGGGGGTGCGGGAATTATGCGAGGAAAGCTTTCCACAAAAACCTACAGAGCGAAAAAGAAAAAGAAGTGGCCACAAATCGGGATTCTCACACCAGCAACTAACAGCAAGCTTTGAGAAGCACTACTTAAAACTTCATTAAAAAGTAAAAGCACAGGTTCAACACAACACAATGCAAGATTTATTTGAGACACAAAATGTGCGAGCAAATACTCGAGAATTAGAATACCACGCGCAAAGCTTGTGGGCGTAGCGGTAGCGTTAGTCACTCAACAGGAGCCCTCAAAAGATAAGAGTGAGATGTTAGTATTGGGCTGATGGCTATTTAACATAATCGTCCGCAGTTTCCTTCTGAAGAAAAAAAGTTTACCATCAATCACAGTCTTAAGCACACGGCAGGCCCAACGTGTCTTAGTGGCTTTTAGCTGCCATCACCAGTAGTGAACGCAAAACTCGTCGACTCCGAAGGGCCTACCGGCGGCCCTGTTGCCGTTGTTTAGTACATGATCAATCACCTTCAACTTGAAAGCAGCCGTTTAGCTTCTGTAACGCCCATAACGTGACAAGATTACAGACACAACATACAAAACACGCCGCAACGCGCACTTGCCGCTTTGGCTTGGCTTGGATTAGATTGAATTTTTGTGCAATAATAGTACGATTGATGCTTAGGAGATGGTGCCAGATAGCGCGCGCTATCATCATCAATAGCTGGATTGAGCAGACGACATTATTGTGGCAATTTTCGGGAGTGCGATAATTACTCGAGGAAAAAAAAAAAACTTATTTTTGTTGGGCGATGTGGGGGGTGCGAGAATTATGCGAGTGCGAAGATTACGCGAGTAAATATGGTACTTGCACCCTGCAACTTTTCATTGGTTTTCCGCGAAACAAAATGCAAGAATTACGCAAGTAAATATGGTAATAAGACCATATGCTGAAATAATTGCACATCTTTCTTGTGTTCATGATGTCATGATTGTAATTCATAGTCTTGCTTCTTGATTACAAATATTCAATGAATAATTTTATAGCAAGAGGTTGATTTTGACAGAAAATGGCACACAACATGACAGCCTATGCTTTCTTTTCAAATAATGAACAGTGAAGGCCATGACCCTGGTGGCCCAGGAATAAAAATTGGTCCCCCTGCTTTATACACATTCTTTTGTTACTCTAGCCAGTAAAATGCATTGTTGAACAGCTGGTCACAGAAGCGCCGATCTACGTGGTTTTCAATGTTTCAGAGCACTCATATACGCTTGCGGTGATACGAAGCATGGCTTCAAGCATGTCTGAATCGCATCCTTATATTTGACTCCGAAGTGCTCGGCTGTGTGATTTGTGGAGCCAACACGTGATGCGATTGGCAGCCACGTTCGGTAATAATGCGTCAAATGCACAGTCACGGCAACGAAATATCGGCTTGCAATATGCTTTGGTCCCGCATTTTCGAGTGCTCACACACGAACTTGCTAAGCTGTTGCTCCCAGCAGTCTGTGGCCGTGGGGTCTGCTTCCGATGCTTAAAATGCCCATTTGTGGTTTCGAGTAGACTGCGAGTAATGTGCTATATTGCTTGCAAAGAAGCACGCTGTTCTTGTCCGGGAAGTTCGAGGTTCATGTTGCCGTTAGCCATTGGTCAGCAAAACTTGTATAGCTCACTCAGACTCACTCATGAAAGATATCTTGCACTCAGGACTCACCGAAATTTTCCTGTCAGACTCACACATATTCACACTGAAAAAGGGTTCACTGGCGACTGTTGCGACGGTGGTCCTACGAAGAAACACGATCGTGCAAGAGCAACGGTCAAGCAGATGCCGGCGATGATCAGCACGAGCCGAGCGAGCGAAGCCCAGCACCCAGTACCCAAGCGGTGGCGATGTTGCTTGCCAACGATGCTCTTTCTTCTTCACAATTTGCCCCCGCCGAAAAAGAGCCATCCTGGCGACCTAAGAGTCTGGAGGCAGAGGGCTATGATATGGCTTAAAGCGGGCGACGTGGACGATGTCACGTCCACGCCGGCGCATGTCGTCAGATGGGGAAAGTGGCTCGATGAGAAAATTCACCGGCGAGGTTTGCTCCAAAACGCGGTATGGGCCCTCGTACTTTGGAACGAGTTTTGAGGAAATGCCGGGGGTTTGGTAAGGAACAGCCAGCCATACAAGTGATCCCGGGGAATAGCTGGGGCTTTGTGAAGAGTCGGCGCTGTTTTCTTTCTGGCGCTGTTGTTCTTGTGACGCAAAGGTGCGTGCGAGTTCACGGCACTCTTCCGCATTTCGGGCAGCTTCGGACACAGATGGGCATTCGGATGCGTCAGGACGGTATGGAAGCAGAGTATCGATGGTGTGGGATAGTTCGCGTCCATAAAGAAGAAAGAAAGGTGAAAATCCAGTGGTAGACTGTGCCGCGGTGTTATATGCGAACGTGATGAATGGAAGAATGCGATCCCAGTTAGTATGATCGGATGTCACATACATGGCGAGCATATCGCCAAGGGTGCGGTTAAATCTTTCCGTGAGCCCGTTAGTCTGCGGGTGGTATGCCGTGGTCTTGCGATGAACAACATGGCATTCAGAAAGCAGAGACGTGACGACTTCTGATAGGAAGGCTCGACCTCGGTCGCTTAGTAGTTCTCGAGGTGCACCATGTCGTAGTATGAAGCGATGAAGGATGAAGGATGCTACGTCCCGCGCAGTGGCACTTGGAAGGGCGGCGGTCTCAGCGTAGCGTGTTAAATGGTCCACAGCGACTATGATCCACCGATTTTCATCTGATGTTGTCGGTAGAGGGCCATAGAGATCAATTCCGATCCGATCGAAAGGTTTGGCAGGGCACGGAAGCGGTTGAAGCGCACCGGACGAGTGGAAAGGCGGTGATTTGCGGCGTTGACAGTCAGGACAGCCCATAACGAATTTTCGAACGAAATTATACATTCCGCGCCAATAAAAGCGATGGCGAATGCGTTCGTAAGTTTTGAAAACTCCGGCATGACCACATTGGGGATCGTCGTGAAAGGAGGCGCAGATTTGTGATCGCAAGCTGCGCGGGACAACCAAGAGCCACTTACGACCTTCGGGGGCGTAGTTGCGTCGGTGTAGCAGCCGATCACGAATGGCGAAATGAGCAGCTTGACGTCGGAGAGATCGTGGTACCGCAGTGGTTGACGATCCAGAAAGACAGTTAAAAAGGGAAGCGATCCACGGGTCCTTGTGTTGTTCACTGGTAAAGGAGTCGAGGTCGAGAGATGCGATGGAGTTGGTACCAGTGGTTCCGCAGGCCGAGTCGGGAGGTAAAGGCGAACGCGACAGGGCGTCGGCGTCAGAATGCTTGCGTCTGCTGCGATAGATGACACGAATGTCGTACTCCTGGATTTGCAGTGCCCACCGAGCTAGGCGGCCAGAAGGGTCTTTCAATGTGGCGAGCCAACAAAGTGCATGGTGGTCCGTTACCAGGTTGAATGGGCGACCGTACAAATAAGGGCGGAACTTGCGAAGCGCCCACACTAGCGCCAAGCACTCTTTTTCAGTGACGCTGTAATTGGCCTCAGCTTTAGTAAGTGTGCGACTCGCATAAGCGACGACGTATTCGGAGTAGCCCGGCTTGCGTTGGGCGAGGACGGCGCCTAGACCAACCCCACTAGCGTCTGTGTGAACACTTCCGTTGCAGCTGTTGGGTCGAAAGGCCGAAGAATTGGAGGAGATGTTAGCAGACTACGGAGCGTGGCAAACGCGACGTCGCAGTCAGAAGACCAGGATGAAAGGTTTGCATCACCACGTAGGAGGTTGGTCAGTGGTGACATGATCGATGCAAAATTTCGCACGAAGCGCCGGAAGTACGAGCATAGTCCGACAAAACTGCGTAATTCTTTCAGTGTAGTAGGTTTCGGGAACTCAGCGACTGCTCGCAGTTTTGCAGGGTCGGGTCGAACACCATGCTTGGAGACGATGTGCCCTAAGATGGACAGCTCTAGCGCGGCGAAGCGGCACTTTTTAAGGTTCAGTTGGAGCCCAGCGTTGGTTAAACACGTCAGAACCAGTTGGAGCCGAAGCAGATGCGTAGGAAAATCGGGAGAGAAAACGACAATGTCGTCGAGGTAGCATAGACACACAGACCACTTCAGTCCACGCAGTGTGTTGTCCATGAGTCGTTCAAACGTGGCAGGAGCATTACAAAGACCAAATGGCATTACGTTAAATTCGTACAGGCCATCTGGTGTAATGAACGCAGTTTTCTGGCGATCAGCGTCTGCCATAGGAACCTGCCAGTATCCAGATCGTAAGTCTAAGGAGGAGAAGAATTCGGCTCCTTGGAGGCTGTCAAGGGCGTCGTCTATGCGCGGTAATGAATAGACGTCTTTCCGCGTCACCTTGTTTAATCGCCGGTAGTCGACGCAAAATCGAATCGATCCATCTTTCTTTCGAACTAGAACGACAGGAGATGCCCAAGGACTGTGCGATGGTTGAATAACGCGACAGCGTAGCATCTCTTCGACCTGGTCGTTGATGACGTGACGTTCTGCAGCAGAGACACGGTACGGTCTTTGACGCAATGGCTGGTGCGAACCGGTGTCAATGTAGTGGTGCACTGCGGAAGTCCGACCCAATTGTGGCTGAGAAACGTCGAATGAATTCGCGAAGTGCTGGAGGAGATTAAGAAGCTCGGCGCGTTCATGGGCACTTAAGGTGTCGGCGATGGAACTCGAGAAGGTGTCACTCGATGAGCATTCCAGTGGGGAAAGGGCATGAAGTTCGGTCGAGGCGCTACTGCACGATTCGTCTGGCATGTTAAAAAATAAAGAGGAATCGAGGTACTCCACTCGACCGAGACATTCGCCGGCAAGTAGCGTAAGCGGTGCAGAAAGGGGGTTATGGACGAAAATATTGCTTCGGCCCGCAGTGACGTCGAGTGTAGCGAAAGGCAAGGAAACGGCTCTGCGGCTCATGAAAATGTCGGAAGGTGTAAACATCACTGTGGCATCATTATAGTCATCGCAGCAAACCGGGACAACGGCAAGAGAGGCTGGCGGAATTTCAGTGTCCTCACGCACGGCAAGTTTTGGCGACCGCTCAAGGGTTTCGTGCAAAGGTTCGTCACACAGGTGCGAAAATTGAACTTCAGCGCGTGCGCAGTCGATGATGGCATGATGATTTGACAGAAAGTCCCACCCGAGGATAACGTCATGCGAGCACACCGAAAGGACGATGAACTCGACAACGTACATAGAGCCTTGGATGAATATGCGGGCCGTACAGGTGCCGAGAGGTCGAACTTGTTGTGCGCTAGCTGTACGAAGCGATAGTCCAGAGAGCGGCGTGGTCACTTTGCGTAGGGAGTGGCAGAGCTGGGCGGCTATAACAGAAACGGCAGCACCTGTGTCGACGAGGGCAAAGGTAGAAACACCATCGACAGATATAGCGACAACGTTAGCTGGTGAAGTGCGAGGACTTGAGCATTTCGACGACGGCGCAGTTCTTGCCTCTGGAACTGCGGCGTTCAGTTTTCTCGGTTGGAGGAAGCGGGTCTAGGACGCATTGGGGACAGTGATCGCCTGCGAGGAGATGGGGAGCGGGGAGAGTGAGTTTGAGGCTGGGGTGACCGAGACTCAGGAAGGTTAGTGTATCCATACTGCGGTGAGGGATAGGGAGCAGGTATGTGCATGGGCTGTGGGTCATACGGTAACGGCCGAGTAGCGTCGTGGAGTGGTTGGAAGCGACGGCGACAATATCGTGCCACATGTCCTGGAGTACCGCAGGCGTAGCAGATCGGTCGATTGTCAGGAGTGCACCAGGAATAGCTGACTCGTGGTGCGGCCCAAGGTGTCGAAAAAGGGGCGGAGTGGGGAGCGACTGAAGACATGGGTGGCAAATGCTGCTGGCGGGGTCTGCTACGTACCACCTGAGCATACGTAAGAGGCGCGGCCACGGGCTGCATAGCCGGCGCATGGGCAACAGGCATGGCCACAGGCACAGGCTGCTGGTGGGCAGCGACGGGAACAGCCTGAGCTACCTCTTCGGCAATAACGTCGCGGAGTGGTGAGGGCAGACGAGAGGACGGTGGCTGCTGCGTGAAGGGAATCAACGACAGTTGCCGAGCTACTTCTTCATGCACGAAGTCTTTAATCTCTTGCAGGGTTGGTGAGTGGTCGGGAACAGAAGTGAGACTGGAGAGCGAGTCGGCGTGTGAGGAAAATGGCCGAGTCAGGGCGCGCTGCTTGCTCAACTCGTCGAAACTTTGACACAAAGTGACAAGTTCCGCAACGGTGGCAGGATTACGGGCCAGGAGCAGCTGATATGCACCGTCATTTATCCCTTTGAGGATGTGTTGAATCTTCTCCGACTCGGGCATGGTGGTGTTCACACGGTTGCAAAGACCAATAATGTCTTCGATGTAGCTGGTGAAAGATTCCGTTGGCTTTTGGGCGCGAGTCCGCAAGCGTTGTTCGGCTCTGGCCTTGCGGACTGCGGGTCGGCCAAAAACGTCAGCAAACAAAGTTTTAAAGATGGACCACGTCGTAATGTCGTTTTTGTGGTTGTTATACCACATTTCGGCCACGTCAGTGAGGTAAAAGATGACGTTAGTCAATTTGTCCGCGTCATCCCACTTGTTGTTTGCGCTCACCAGTTCGTAGTTAGCGAACCAGTCTTCCACGTCGGTCTCATCAGCTCCGCTAAAGACCTTGGGCTCTCGCAAACGAAGAACGCCGGGGTTGCTGGGGGATGGAGTGGAAGAGCCAGGTTGCGCGTTGTTGGTAGCCATGATGGGAGGTAGCGTTCGGTTGCGCAGCTCCAGGTTCAGGCGACGGCGAATGGCAGCACCCAGGTTCAGGCGACGGGGAATGTCAGCACCCTCCACCAATTGAAAAAGGGTTTACTGGCGACTGTTGCGACGGTGGTCCTACGAAGAAACACGATCGTGCAAGAGCAACGGTCAAGCAGATGCCGGCGATGATCAGCACGAGCCGAGCGAGCGAAGCCCAGCACCCAGTACCCAAGCGGTGGCGATGTTGCTTGCCAACGATGCTCTTTCTTCTTCACAACACAAACAAATTTTCTTTAACAGTACTCAATCGGCCTCAAACTCACCAAAACATAACTCACCCAGACTCACGACTACTCGTGACTCGATCAGAGTCTGAGTGAGCCAACTGAGTTTACTCATGAGTCCGTAAACTTACAATTAGCTTTTCCGAGCATCGTGTCAAGGCACAATATATGAGCTACCCTATTTACTGAAAAACGCGTTGGGCACGAATAGAGGTTGACCTCTGCTTATAGTGTTCTACGAGAAAAAAAACTAAACAAAAATATAGCTTGAACAATCTGTTTTTTTTTTTAGTTTAGAAACAGACAAGTTGAAGCGTGGCACACCTTTATTTACACAACTCAGCGCCCTAATCGCTGCCGGGGCCGTCATCTTATCAAATGTGCAAGATGATATTATCATAGGATTCTTCCCAAGCATTCGCAACTTCCCAAACAACGTCGTCTTGCTGCCACCGCTGCTGATTGCTGGGTCGTGAAAGGCACAAAGACGACGTTTGCATGCAAACAGACGGTCACGCTGCTTTTGGCAACCCCTAATCATCTCATTTACGCAGAAGTCACTCTGCACAGCACAATTGTGCTCGAGTCCCCGGTAAAAAGTACCACTTGGTACTTGAAGTCACCTGTGTAACTCTGGCGATGTGACATTGTTGCAATCGCACACAACCAAGTGATGGTGGTGGTTAGAAAAAGGCGCCTGATTTCTGCAGCCCAGTGGGGAGCACGGCACAGCGCATAAAGCAAATGCAAACCATTACCCTGTCACTTTAATTGTACAATGAACAAAGCGTGAGGCTTCGGGCCAGTAGTGCGGCTGCAGGCCAAAAGCCCGTCTAGGGATTAAGGACTTCACGTCCAATACCTAGGGAAATCGTGGGTTTCATCGCAAGCACAGCAGAGTGGCTGCATTTCGTAAGAGCGATACGCGACTATTGCACGAATTACTTCTTTTTCAATAACTAAGGTAGTCGAAAAGGAAGAGGGTGGTCCTTATTTCAGATTTTATGGTATATAGCTTGTGTATGCAGCAAGAACCGCTTGAAGAACAGTGGGCGCGACAGTTGAACGCCATAAGCTCGGCGTTTTTGGTTGGTTTGATCGTGAGTATAGGTCGAGATTCTTTGGTCACGAATATAAGTCAATAGCTGGTTATGAACAACATTTAAAAAAAGAGGTTGATCTATCGTCGAATAAATACGCTAATTGGTGCTCTTTTTGGCATGTTTTGATATACTGTATTTACTCGCGTAATGAATTCACTAGCATATTGAACCTATGCCCACCTTGATTTTCCAAAAAAGAAAAAAAAAGTCACAGCTTTACCACAAAGGCAAAGCATGGACACAATAGCAACTGGAAGATCATGCCCAAAATGGCAAGGAGATCGAAACGTGCCCCGCGTTTCTCACGCACAAATGACGCATGAAACGTACTCACAGGTACAAATGAACTCGAATAAGCGTTTCAGTTTTTACTTCACGGTGTCTGAGAAGCGGGCCCTTTTCACAAATGTAGACAGTGCAATGATCGCAGTGACCTTTGTGCGCCAGGACGCTACAACAGAATTGCTCCAGTGAAATCCCAAGGCCAAACAAGGCGTACGATCCTACCCACCATAAAACAAGGACACGCAAGTGAGCGTCCATGCCCCTTCTCTGCACGAGGCAAAATGCGCGTGGGAAACGAGGGCGCGCGCCGTCGCGTCGTGACATGGTGGCTCATTGCAGCTCATTGCATTACATTGGTAATGCTGAAAACGCGATAGTCCCCCCCGAGATGCCCATCAACAGCGATAAGTGGTAGATATAAGTAGCTTGTCCTTTGAACGTTGAAAAACATGCATCTCCATGGCTCAGTGATTAACGCCTTGCACTCACGTTTCAGAAGTCCAAAGTTTGATTCTGTGCGCTGGAGTCTTTTTCTGGATTATTTTTCTTTCTTGCGTTTTCATATACAGTCGATCTTGAATACATCGAACTCGACGGGGATCGCGAACTAGTTCGATATACAGTCAAAACCCGCAATAACGAAATCGCAGGGAAAACTGAAAAATTTCATTTTCGTGAGAATTTCGTTGCCGCGAGTAAGAGACATAAAAACAGTGATACAGCCAGCAGAACAAAAATTTATTGCCAGAAGTCAGTCAACTTACTTCGCCGACCCTTGCCATGCAACAACTTCAAAGCTCTCCCTTTGCACTGGAAATAGTGGTCCATTGTTAGGTTGTCGTCACGTGCACCGAAGAAGGAGCGAAGAATGTTCAGCGCATCCAAAACAAACCGCGGGTTGGGTTTCTCCGCATGTGTCTCTTCTTAGTCCTCGGTGTCGTCAGCCTCATGCATGCTTTCGATAATGGCCTCGTCGGTCACTTCCTCGTACACGAATACGTCCTCGTCGGCGCGAACGAACGCATCAACAGTGAGTTCATCTGGGATGCCGATGGAAACAGCCACACACAACACAACTCGCGGCGCTCACGTGTGTGAGGCTACAGAAGTGACGAAATGACGGAAGCAATGCACGATGGGATTGTGTCGCCCCCTAATGGTGTCGCTGCAAGGCTGCTTAACATCATGATGATATTGTTGCCGTTCTTTTTCCGTGATCAACGGAGAATCCGCTTCTGGCGTCAAGCTTTTCTCAGGCGCCATTGTAACTTCGTCTCGATTTCGCCACCAGTTCCAGTCTTCTCTTTGTCGTTTTGATTGATTCCAGCTGTTGGTGTTGCTTCGGCCTGTTGAGCTCATCCGACGGCACCATCTGCACTCCGGCATGATCAATTGCCATCGCCTGCTGCTGTGTGGCCAGGCATGTTGCCGGACACAGACTCCATTGCCGATGAAAAATGAAAAATGGCGGTACCCAGGCTAGCGCGGCAAAAGCAGAAGTTTACAAACTTTGAGTGCGCACAACACGCATACGAGCATATTTTCGATAATTTACCTTTGGCGGGAGGGTAAAATAAGGCCCACACCGTGGTAGAAAATTCTTTATTGCGGGATCGCTGTCCAAAAACATTTCGAACGTTCGCCAGAGATCCGGAAATATTTCGTTGCGGCGGGGATTTCGTACTCGCGGGGTTTCACTATTGCGGGTTTCGACTGTATCAAAAGTTCGAAATATAAAATATGCATATTTAGGGCCTAAATTGAAAAATTTCAGGCCTCATAAATTGTTACAAGAGCTAACATAAAAATTCGCTCACAAACAAGGTGCGAACTGGAGGTTACCCCACTTTATTTAGTCCAAAACTTGCCTTGCTTTTCTTGCACGTCGTCAAGTTCCGGACATCCTTAATATCATTGAAACTTTTCAAATAAGCGAACTTAGCTCCTTTGGCCACAAAGTTCATTGACGCAGAACGCCAATGCAAGCTTTATAGTACGAGAAAACCTTGGTTAGCAGTGGAAACGATGGCGTTGGCACATTCATAACTGCCTGTCTACACTTCTGCGGTATCGGCAATGGCAGCCAAAATCTCAGCATTCATGCAGTTAGAAACGTCGTCGTCTGTATTGATGAAGTTGCTACTGTCCGATATGCTGCCCGAAAACGCTGATAAGTCACAGAATTCACTAAGGCATCGTACGCCGTTGTCAGCAGTTATTGCACCCGAAGTCGTCACCAGGCCCGCAAGGAACGTTTACGACAGTGTTTTACTACTTTACGTCGCTCCAAGCGCCAGTCATAACTTTTATCGCTTCGTGCGGGTCAATGTTCAGTTCAACTACCAAATGAGAATTTATTAGGAACGAGGCGAGAAGGCCACAAGGTGCAAAAGACGCAACGCCGAGCTCGTCGGAGTTCTCACTGTCGACATGTTGAAGATATCAATGTCACTGTGGCTTTGTAGCTGGCAGCTGCTGCTTTTAGAGGCTTTGATGCAAAACGATAACAAAAAAGCGTAGCCTCTGGGACATGCGCTATGAAACCAAAAACACTTTAAAAATATGTCACAAGGTTGCACATCTCGAAGGCCCTGCTTTTCAGGCTTGCATGCCATTGTGCACTAACAAACACGGAAGGGAATGCGAACCATATGCGAACAATGCACTGAGATCACCGAGTCATTTCGGATTCTCTTTCAGTGCCTTCGGCAATCATTCTTTAGGAAAACACTAAGCCCGCGCGTTAAGACCTGCAGATCGCGTATCAAACATACCGATGTACACGCAAGTGCCGCGCAGCAAACCAGATCAGTGCGATGAAATGAAACCGTTTTTTTCGTCGCCTGCACGCGAAAAAGGATCGGAACTTGTTAGAATGTGGTCTAAAATTGATTATATTTGCTAGGAAAAATGCACTTGCTGGGCTTCGGTGCGGCGCAGCGTTCTATATACGGGTGCACCGGTCCCATACTTTTTCATTGGAAATTCAAGAAGATTTTTCAACTGTTTGATAGCGAATAAATCTATATATCCGAGTTTGATATATCCAGGATTGACTGTATATAGATATGTATACATATACAGCGAGTGACGGGAACGCCGATGTCGACACCTACGGCAAATCCAGCCAAGAGTGTCCATATAATTACTATCGCAATAAAAGTTTTTTAAAATGTATCTGTTCATTTTATTTCAATGTGCTACAATGTGCCATTGCTGATTGAAACAACGTTAAATCCAGTCATTATATCACAAAATAATGACGAAATAAAAGTCGAAGCATTGTTTCCCAACCTTGCCAAATAGTTGCGAGCAGCGCGACTGTAGACGTCAACCGAACTTTAAAGTCGTGCCTTCTGCGGCAAAGCTCTATCTGTCTAATGCAGGAGAAACCTCTTTGCTTATAGTGCCACACAAACACAGCAGCCTGACAACAAAGGAAGTAACAAACACATGGCCTCCGAGATGGCAGGCGTGTGGTGAGTTTCTACCTCGCGCGCCCGCCATCTCGGAGGTCCGCGACATTTGTGCGACGCTATCTGATGCTGCATTTCTGTTGTCGGGGTTGTAGTAGTGAAGTTCGTTGAGAACATCTGCTGTGCATGGCGCGTTTGGCTGGTATGCTAGCTACACGGCTGGATTTAAGCTTAAAGGGGCCCTCAAACACTTTTTCAAATAACCATGGAATGAATTCGCTGGAAGAGTTTATTGCCTCACGAATTCAATGCCGCAAAAGTTTCAAGAATCCATTCTGTGCAAGTAGAGTTACAAAGGTTAGTTGCATGCTGTAATCACATTCTCTCTTCTCTTGTCCCGACGAAAGGGCTGGAAGCTAAGCAGGGAGGGATAGTAGGGCCCCAGAAAAACGTGACCTTGAAAACTTTTTCTTTTTTTTTCCTTCGAATGTGCAAACTTTTCAGTGTGATCGCGCCCGCACGTGGACAAGTACTGGCTTTTCGCGGCGATCTGTGTAACGAGCAAGCACGCCATGTTCAAATCAGCCAATGGCTGATAAGTGGGCTTGATAAGTGTGATTTTTGGAAATAATCCGTGATTTGTCAAGAGAAGAAAAAGCAATTTTTAGCTGACTGATAATTTATTGTGAATTGTGCGCTATAACATTTGTTGTGTGCTATAATATTTATTGTGTGCTATAATATTTGGCTCGCGTGTTGTCGCGAGCCTCTACTACTGATTGGCAGCATTTTCTGACCATGCTCAAAAGGTGTTGCAGGGCACCTTTAAAGTTGGTCGAGCAAGCCCTGGAGCATGGAAACAGAGCGGTTGGATGACAATCTGGCATTGATCCGTGCTTGTTCGTTACCGGAGAAAACAAGAGCTTCAAGCTACAATAGATTTGTCGTGCATTTCGCGGGCCAGAACAAGCAAAACCGTCATGCCAGACGGTGACCTTTTCTCCTGTGCAATGAATACTCCCCCCACATGGGCTTCAACTTTTCTGAAGAAAAGGTGGGATCATTATGCGAGTAAACACGGTAGTACATTTGAATACGAGTTATGAGTGCTCGCGAGACAGTAAAGTAAATTTTTTTTAAGGAAATGACAACATAGGATATATTTATCTAGAACTTCCCATGAAGAGTTCGCAGGAGTGAGGGTCAAGATTACTCTCCTACACAATGCCACTGACTAATGACCAATAAATATTGAAATGGTGCACGAATGACACTGCTTTAGATTATGTGTGACTAGACGTGACTGTAAACCTGAATCTAGGTAAGGTTAATATTACCTGAATATAGGTAAGGCTGATTATCTAGGAAAAGGCCATGGGTTGGCAAGAGAAGTGTAAGTCACTCAGACTTCCACTTCTCTTGCCAACCCATGGACTTCCTCGGACTCAAATTCACATAAATTTCCTACAAGCGGACTCACTCGGACTCAGACACGCCAAAATATTACTTGCTTGACTGATTTGAACTCATGGCTTGATCTGAGTCTGAGTGAGCCCGAGTGAGTCGACTCAGGCTGAGTGAGTTTGCTAACCTATGCTGTCAGCAGAGTTGGGCCTATTGACGGCACAGAACATTGAAAGCACCTTTTACGAGCGCAGCGCACCATTGTAACCTGATTGAGCATTTGCTTGCAGCTCCTAACCAAAAAGTAATTATATTTTAAGTGATCGTCGAGTCGTGAACACGTCACAAAGTAGTGTTATTTTCGACAGCCATGAGCTCCCAACATGCAAGCAGCAGACAGCGGTCTCATGGAGCGAGGTAATGACAAGGTGAGCTGGGGCAACATGACGTATGCAGCCAATCGGAGGCTTTGAAATGATCTTTAAGTATTCGCTTTCTGTATGCTTCTTTCTGCCATTTTTGCGATTTTGCCACTTTTTGTGATTCAAAAGCTGCGTACACCCTTAAATGTGCACCTAAATCTAAGCCCACAGACCTTGAACATTTCAGACTCCACTGAAAAGGCAGCCGCAATGGCTGGGATTCTATCAGTAGTCGAGCACCCCAACCACTAACCTACCATAGTAAATGAGGGACATGTGTATTACTCATGTCCCCCCATTTTAATCAGATGTAGCTTGTCAATACAAAAGAAGAAAACCCAAGGTCATTTCATAAAACACAGAAGGCTCCAACAGTAAGAAGAAAACAGCCACTGACATCGGCTTGTCTGCACAACAGTGCCAGTAAGAGGAGGCACACACCTCGTCGGGCAGTGAGCGTCGTTTGAGGCAGGAGGGGTTGAACCGGTTCAGCCGCAGAACCTGGATGCCTCGCTTCATGCTCAGGTGGTGGAAGTGATTGGACACCTTTAGGCGCAGCAGGTCATCCTGCGATGCAATTCAGCACAACAGAAATGCTCAGAATCCAGCAAATCGTGTCGCACACAAATGCACTGACTTCCCATCAAGTCCAATGAGGGTTGCTTCAAGTACATTTAACCTTGGTATTCACTAAGCACAAAAAAAAAGTGGGATGCAAAAAACAACAGGACGAGGCGTTTCTTATGTCCCATCATTTGTCTTAATAAGTTTTGATGATGAATGCAGTAGCAGTGAATGCATTTCCAAAGTAGTACTGTTCAGTCAGAAACTAGCACTTCCCCATTGTCTGTGGCAATGTTGCAGTTCTGAAGAGCTGGCCAAACCAAAAGCATGCCATCTTTGCTTGCAGCGGCCAGCGAAAAAGTTTCCGTGGACTAAACAATGAAGCATTTCCTAATGAGTAATGAGAACTCGCAGACTTTGTGCGGGAGCAACGAGCTGCACATCTCGCTGTTTACATCGAGCTGCTACAAGCGAAGGCAAAGGAGATCACCCAAGACAAGGACATTCAGCCAGAGGATTTCAAAGCGAGCAAGCACTGGGTGTCTGTCACACCGGTCCCGTTAATTAGGGAGGCGATCGCCGGGCTAATTCCAAGGGCCGAAGTATCGGCCCCCCGAACCGCACCACGAAAGCGTGGACAATTTAGAAGTGGTCCTTTTTGGCGCGCCAGCGGACGCCAGCTGTGGCCTAAAGAACAAGTCAGAGCCGAGAGTTCATAAACAAACAAAACTATATTCTCAATAATGGCAGATCAGAAAAACAATACACAAATATGCTCACTCCACAATAGCTGAGTACAATATGCCACCGATCAAACAACGTACTACACAGTACAATTAGCCACACTCCAACAACGGACACAGACAACAGTACACACTACAATGCAGTCGCATGCATTGAACAACCAAGACACTTAAAGACTAAAGAGATAGAAAACCTATTCAGTCCAAAGTCCTTGGAACAAAAGTCTGAATGATACTCTTCCGAGAATCACTCACTCAAAGTCCAGCGTTGTTGCCGTTCCGCTGCCCCCTGAAGTTTCTCTTCCAGGAAACCTCGCCGAAGTTTCTCTTCCAGGAAACCTCGCGTCTTCAATCGGCCACTCTCCAAGCTTCAAACTTCTCCGCCGGAAACACGTCGGCTTCCCACACGCAGCTGTTGCCGCGCGTCTTCGCTCGATAGCGGTAAACACACGCTCTTGCCTGTAGCTCGAGCCTTCACCCCTCAGGTGGAAATCCTCTTCATCTCCTGCTTTGTCGCTACGGACAAAACCTTCACCGACTACACGGCGGGATCCCTTCGCGCTCTGGCGCTAACCTCCGTCTTCTCCTGATCTCTCATCTCGGCTGCTCGGTTAAATACCTTGCGCGCGACATTCCAGAAGGTTCTCGTCATTTCGTCGGCGCGATACGCAGCGAAGGCTGGGAAGAGGGCGAGACGGTTGGAATGCCCTCCGCGGTCGATGACTCAACTCGGTATGACCACGCCCCTTTCGTTCTAGAACTTTCGCGGGCTATCTCGGCCGCCGATGTGGGGTGAGGAGGTTCGTCGGCGAAGCCACGGTTCCAAGAGGAGAGCGCGCGCCCGGGGAGCCTTGGATGTTTGTTTTCTTTTTTTTTTCTTTTGACCTCCCAGCGTCTCTTCCGCGCGTTACCGCAAGAATTTGGCGGCGCGCCCATTTTTAGCGCTCGTTCTGTGACACTGCCCCCCACTTTAAGCATATTATCTCATAATATTCAGAACCACACAAACGAGCGCGAACAGTCCCCACACACTCAAAGACTGTAACATAGTCCGTCGCTCATGACACGTCACATTCGCAATAGTTCACTCAATACAATTGTACATTGTAATTCAATTACACCACACATGAAATATAACCACCGGCACATGAGTACAACACTCCACCACACATTCCCAAAAATACAAATGTACAAAGTTCTCTCATTACAACAATTATACAACACTATACATCACATCACAGCACAAACACTTCGACACTTGTGACACAGGATAACACAACATTAACACAACATATGGCACTCAGCACTGCCAAACACATTCTGATTCGACCTCAGCACCTATCCTGTGTATTTCGAGCTGCGCTTGCGTCCTTTCTTGCGGTGCTCGCTCGATCTCTTCTTGTTTTTCCTTGTTCTTTTTCGGCGAGCCTTTTCCAACGACGGTATCTGAGGCAGCGTCTCAGCCATCGTTGTCACTTCCGACCCTGCTAACGGGTCATGACGTTCGACGGGTCCGGTCTGTTTATTTACCAGCTTGTTCATGTCTCTACATTTGGCCTGGCTGGCCGACTCTGTCTCCTTTACACTGTCGGTTGGTTGGGGTCGTGCCGACGTACGTCCAGCTGCCCAGCGCGTGAACTCATTCAACACGATCGTCTTCTCATTCGCTGTCTCTTGCGCCGCGGCTTCACCTTGGGCTCTAGTGAGATCCGTCACGGGATGCTCCTCCACTGTATCTCGCGGTCGCTGGGTTGGCGAGGGCTCTATCTTAGGGTCTTCTCCCAAACATTCCGGATCCTTCGGTCCTCGCGCCCCGGCGATGTTTCCGATGACAAGGTCGTAAAGGGGGGTCGTCATGCATAAAGAAGTAACCTTCCCGCTGAAGTACGGGGTTTCCACCTCAATCTCTGCTTCGGGAAGCATCCGAACCGTACGGTCAATTAGGCAAACCGGTTTCGTTCTGCCTGTCAACTCACTTTCCCGTACCAAATTTCTCCGCACGATAACCGTGGAGCTACCGGTGTCTCTTAGAACCGTAATCTTCTTGCCTGCAACCTTTCCAGGCAGCGTTGGCATTCCCTTCGTAACACCGGTTGGCTGTTTTGACATTACAGCACCCACAATAGGAATTTTCTCCCCATTCTTCAACTCTACGAATCCATCGGTGACGGCATTATTATCAGATTTCGGTGCCACTTGCACACAGGATACCTGGTGAGTTTGACTCACTCCGTTCCGACAAGCGTCTGCTTTGTGCCCAGTCTGACCACACTTGAAACATTTTACTGCCGTAGGGCTCGTAAAGATCGTTCGACAGTTTTTCGCGCAATGACCCACTCGGTTGCACAGAAAACATCGCGGAATGCTCTCTGGTGCACGCTTCTTTTCTTCGGGAGCCAATTTCTTCGAATCATCGGGACACTCCTTCTTGACCTTGGCCAAATTAGTTCCACCTTGCGTTTCCGAGAATTGATCAGCCAATTCAAGCATGTCTTCGAGTGAGTCAGCCTTCCTCTCTTTCAAGTACAGCGACAGGCTTGGGTGGCAACTAGTAAGAAATTGTTCTCTAATTAGGAGCTCTCTAAGCTCATCGTACTCCTGCGCTGTCCCTGAAAGTTCAATCCATCTGTCGAAATAATGGCAAAGTCGGGCGGCATACTGCGTAGCCGTCTCACCATCAGCTGGCTTTCCTGTCCGAAATCTGTCCCGGAATCCTTCTACAGTAAACCTAAATCGCTTCAGCAAAGCAGCTTTCACCTTTGTAGAGTTGGCTGCATCGGTCGGCGTCAGCCTACCGTACACACTGAGCGCTTCACCACTCAAGCAAGTACTCAAAGCAGTTGCCCATTGATGCTCCGGCCAATTCTGGCTCCTCGCAATCGTCTCAAATCAGTGAAGGTACGCGTCAAGGTCGTCCTTCCTTTCATCAAACGCTACGAGCAGCTTGCTTGGGTTCAAGCGGAAGCCGTGGTCCTCCCGTTCGCTGCTTTCAACTCTAGCTTGGACGGGAGTTTCACTTCGCTGTTGCAAACGGAGCCGCTCGAGTTCCATCTCGTGCTGTCGCTGCCGTTCCCTTTCCTCTATTTCTTCTTTCGCCCTCTCAGCTGCCAGTCTTTCTTTCTCCAGCTCCAACTTCAATTGCAGCTTTCTTTCTTCTCTCGCCCTTTCGGCTGCCAACTTTTCTCTCTGCAGCTCCAACTTCAATTGCTGCTCTTTCTTCTTTCAGCTGTCGCTCCTTTGCTTCTCTTTCTTCCCTCGCCCTTTCAGCTGCCAACCTCTCTCGCTCCAACTCAGCTGCTTTTTCTTCCTTGGCCCTCTCAGCTGCCAACCTCTCTCGCTCCAACTCAGCTGCTTTTTCTTCCTTGGCTCTCTCAGCTGCCAACCTCTCTCTCTTCACCGCCTCTTTCTCCTTCTGGCTTACCCACTTCCGTAGTTCGGCGCCAGAAAGACCCATCTTCTCACCAAGAGCGACTAACTTTTCGAGATCCATTGTGTCTCGCAACTCGCAAATAAAACCTTGCCGCGTGCAAGAAATATCTGCCTAAATCAGTATATCGGAACACTCTCCTGCACTCGTTAACGAGAACACTGAACAACACACAAAATCGTTCCGATAGCGCTATCAACAACTCGAGGCTCTTTCTCACTACTTTGGACACACTGTGCACCAAAAGGTCCTGTGTTGCGGACGCCAGATTAATTGTCACGCACAGGTCCCGTTAATTAGGGAGGCGATCGCCGGGCTAATTCCAAGGGCCGTAGTATCGGCCCCCCGAACCGCACCACGAAAGCGTGGACAATTTAGAAGTGGTCCTTTTTGGCGCGCCAGCGGACGCCGGCTGTGGCCCAAAGAACAAGTCAGAGCCGAGAGTTGATAAACAAACAAAACTATATTCTCAATAATGGCAGATCAGAAAAACAATACACAAATATGCTCACTCCACAATAGCTGAGTACAATATGCCACCGATCAAACAACGTACTACACAGTACAATTAGCCACACTCCAACAACGGACACAGACAACTGTACACACTACAATGCAGTCGCATGCATTGAACAACCAAGACACTTAAAGACTAAAGAGATAGAAAACCTATTCAGTCCAAAGTCCTTGGAACAAAAGTCTGAATGATACTCTTCCGAGAATTACTCACTCAAAGTCCAGCGTTGTTGCCGTTCCGCTGCCCCCTGAAGTTTCTCTTCCAGGAAACCTCGCCGAAGTTTCTCTTCCAGGAAACCTCGCCGAAGTTTCTCTTCCAGGAAACCTCGCGTCTTCAATCGGCCACTCTCCAAGCTTCAAACTTCTCCGCCGGAAACACGTCGGCTTCCCACACGCAGCTGTTGCCGCGCGTCTTCGCTCGATAGCGGTAAACACACGTTCTTGCCTGTAGCTCGAGCCTTCACCCCTCAGGTGGAAATCCTCTTCATCTCCTGCTTTGTCGCTACGGACAAAACCTTCGCCGACTACACGGCGGGATCCCTTCGCGCTCTGGCGCTAACCTCCGTCTTCTCCTGATCTCTCATCTCGGCTGCTCGGTTAAATACCTTGCGCGCGACATTCCAGAAGGTTCTCGTCATTTCGCCGGCGCGATACGCAGCGAAGGCTGGAAAGAGGGCGAGACGGTTGGAATGCCCTCCGCGGTCGATGACTCAACTCGGTATGACCACGCCCCTTTCGTTCTAGAACTTTCGCGGGCTATCTCGGCCGCCGATGTGGGGTGAGGAGGTTCGTCGGCGAAGCCACGCTTCCAAGGGGAGAGCGCGCGCCCGGGGAGCCTTGGATGTTTGTTTTCTTTTTTTTTTCTTTTGACCTCCTGGCGTCTCTTCCGCGCGTTACCGCAAGAATTTGGCGGCGCGCCCATTTTTAGCGCTCGTTCTGTGACAGTGTCTCATTCCATGCATGGCACTGGGTTCTCTCTATGTCAGCGCATGTCGAACTCACAGAAGCTACCGAAGAGCTACGAAGAGAACCTTGTGAAGTTCTCCAGTGCATAAAAGAAAAACTCTTTTTCTAGTTTTGCTTTTGTTGTTCCTTTTTTGCCTTAAGGGGATGCTTAAAGAACCTTTTAATTGCACTTGAAGCACTTGTAGTTTTTGACATGGCATCGATGTCATACGTAACTGCCCCTTGGAAACATCAAACTTTTACGGATTCTGATGAGTCTGAATGTGAATTTTGTGAAGGTGATAGCAGCGGAGACATGGGAGATTACTTTTATTCATCAGACCTTAGCACAGATGGTGAAAGTGCATCAAGAGCCCTGGAACGTCGACAGGTAACCACCGGTAAGTTCTGTTTTCTACTACAAACCATTTCATTATGGCGGCCATCAGATCTAAAGGCATCAGGTGTCTTCTAAATAAGGCCCCTAGCTTTCCGCGATTCCGCAATTCTGCGAAAAATCACGGAATTTACGTTTTTCCACAGAAATATGAAAAACAGGTCGATTCCGCTAAAAATCATAGAATTAACGTTTTTTTCTTCGCGGGAATGCGAAAAGTCCTTAGTTTGTTTGCAATGCCAGCTAAGAGGTTTTCGGGCGCGCAATAAAATATCGACATCGCTGTAGCGTGTGAAATAACTTTTGTTTTTGGTATGAGCTTTGATTATAAAATGGGCGAGGCACTTCTTTGAGAACAGATATGACTAGTCTAGCGCGAAATGGGGCTGTGTGACGAACTTGCAACCATGCTCGCAACCACTCTCCTTGCTCGCAACGCGCTGTTGCGAAGGCGGTTTCGGTTTCGTACTCGATGGAAACGCGGAGGCAATCTCTTCGTACTCTTTTTTTTTTTCCACAAAAGAAAAGAAAAGTTCGCGTTAGATGTCGGCGAATCAATGCGCTCCTATACTTTATTAGTTATTAGAAAAATTATTCAGGTTGCTTCATCGTCTTTTAGCAGTAGGAAAAATTTGAGCCGCCACTGATAACAAGGCTTAACGGTAGCCGTAAGTAGCCGTAGTCACCCATCGATCCAACGTACTCGCTTTTGCGACTGCACGTGTGCCGTGTGCCTTGTTCTTGTTTGCTTTGGTCGTTCTAGCCACCACAGCTTTGATTGAAGATCGATGCGTGAATAGACATGGCGCCTTCAGGGTCACATTTAAGTAAAAAGGCTGCCAGAGAACGCACTCGAGAATACAAGCACGATGAGTTTTACTAAGATGGAGGTGTGCTTTTCTGCCGGGCTTGCGCAAGAGCAGTTGACCATCGCCGCAAATCAACTATTGACGAGCACATCGAAAGCAATCGTCATCACAAGAATGTCGGAACAAGAAACTCCTCTAAGCGAAAAAGTGGCGAAGAACCATCGGAAGATGGAGCCGGAGGTTCAGGAGCGCCGAGAAAGCAAAGTAGACTGCAAACGCTGAAATCCGCAATCACCGCTAGTGAAGTGAGGAACAATGTTGTGCTCAAGTTCTTGGATGCATTGATATCTGCAAATATTTCCCTTGAAAAGGTGGACAATTCGAAACTGAGAACGTTCCTGCAGGCACACGTTCGGAATGGCGGATCGGTGTCTGGATCTGACGCGCTCCGCCGACGACTTCCAGAATTGTTCGAGAAGCATGAGGCAAATTTTATAGCTATGTTTCAAGGCACCACAGTTTCTGTAATTATAGACGAAACCATCGACGACCGATCAAAATCGGTTGTGAACGTGTTGTTCGTTCAGTCGGCCAGAACGGGGAATGCTGCACTACAACCTGTACTCGTGGAAGTGAAATTCGTGGATGAAGTGAACTCAACCGTCATCGGACGCATCGTGACAAGAACACTCACGAGGTATGGAGTTGAATTTGAGGATGTATCGGGCTTTGTTAGTGATAACGCCACTTACATGGTGAAGTCCTTTAAGGAGTGCATAAAGCCACTTTGTGAAGGTGCTGTGCACATTACGTGTGTAGCCCACACAGTGAACATTGTTGGTAGCACACTGCAGGCATCTTTTCCCTTAGTGGACAAGTTTGTCGCTTGTATGAAGAAGGCCTTCTGCCTGTCGAGCAGAAAGAGAGCTTTCTACAAATCGCATCTGGAAGAGTGCGGAGTTCAGTATGCCAAAGCACCGCCAGCACCTGTCCAAAGCAAGTGGAATTCATGAATTGAGGCTGTAAAACAACATTCTGCCTACTTCTAGCACTATCCTTCATTGCTTCAGCAAGTTCACCAGAAGTATAGTGAAGCAGCGTGTGTTGATTCTCTTCTGAAACTGCTTAGTGAAGACTCGACTGAGCTCAGGTAGAGCATGTGGTGCATTGCAGTATTTGGGAAAAAAGTTTCCAGCTTGCTAAAAGCAGCAGAAGGTCAGTGCGTAGCCTGCCACAAAGCGTACAATGCATTGTTTACACTTTGGGGGTACCTTGAAGCAGCTTCAAAGGAGGATTTTGCAACGCAGCTGAAGAGAGAAAATGTTTCACATAATGAGCCCAATCAAATTGAAAGCAAGATGAAGGTTGCAATGACCAAAGCGGCTAACAAAGCACAGGTATACTTGGAGAAGTCTAATACACGTCAATTCTTCAAAGATGTTAGGTGCTTGGATCCTCTGCAAGTTTGGTGTCTTCCACAGAAGAGGACAGAGTTGACAAGCGTGCCTCAGCTTGCAGAAGAATCACTTGCTCTAGCTGCCGAATGGCAGATTTACCTGAAGACTGCACAAGAACTGAAGACCAGTGACAGGGACCTGGCTCCATCATTTGTGTCCAAGCAACAAAATCCAGGAGTAGACTTTGATATCCTGGCTTTCTGGGCAAGGATGGAGCAGCTTACTCCAACCCTTTCATCAATCCTCTTGAAATACTTGGCAATACCAATCAACTCTGTTGATGCAGAGAGATTATTTAGTCGCTATGGTGACATTGTCTCCCACAAGCGTCACTCTCTAAGTGAAGAGAGCACCAAGCACCATCTGATGCTGTGCCACAACAGCTTTCTCCAATTTTAATTATTGCAGGCATGTTGCGAGCCTGAAAGTGTGATAAATAAGCTGTTACGTGTGCCTTCTTGCATTTGTTCATTATTGCCACAGAATTTTGCATGTTTAGAGTTGCCGCGGAACTTCACAGATTTCTCTATCTCGAATTGCAGAATTCCAAATTTTCCACCGCATAAAGTTAGGGGCCCTAGTTCTAAAGGTAGCGATTCTTATCCGCAGGGTGTCATTGTCGTTTGGACAGGATCACTTGTCAGCGGCAGCACAAAGAGCGGACTTTTGCTTGAAAAGACGGCCGAGAGTTGACCTCGGCATCATGCTCCACAGTGCCACGCGGCGCTTTGTAAGAGCTGTGGACTTCTCTACACAGTTTCTCACAATAGAAATAATCGCACAGAGATGCAACATGACTAATAAATATGTGTGGATGCATATTTTGGAGAAACAGTCATACAGTGAGAGAGCCAGATCATGGAAAGAAGTGACTCCTGAAGAGATAGAGAAGTCTACCTGTCTTCTCATTTACCTGGGTATCCTGCAAGTGCCGCGCTTGCACTGCTATTGGAACATACAGAAATTATTTTCTAGTCTCATTCCACCTTTGGTAATGCCAATAAATCCATTCGAAGCACCACCTGCAGTGTGTTCGACCTCGAGAAGACAACTGTTGCATCTCATGGCAAGCTGCATCGCGCAGCTTCACTTCTGAAGCACATCAACGTCTCATCCGCTCAATTTTTCTAACCTTATCAGAGCCTCTCAGTTCACAGGAGAATGGTAAAATCTAAAGGCCGATCTGGAATTCGGCAGTACATGCGAGACTAAGTTATCAAATGAGGATATAAATTGTGGGTTCTGTCTGACTCTAAATCTGGTTACACAGTTCAATGCAGAAGCTAGAAAAATACAGAAGCTGCAAACTGTGCTATCAAGGATGAAAAGTTGAACAAGGAACGAACTTTTTTGCGAGACATGCTATGCAAGCTTGTGCTTCACCACGTCACACAAATGCTTTGCGCGGTGGCACAATAGCCACAATGGCTAACATTTTTTTTTTTGTACAATGTTAACTTTTACAGACAGAAACTTTATATTTGTAGTAATGTCATACACAGCCTTCTTCTTTGAGATGTAGTTTATATGGAAATTTATTTAGGTTGCGCTGGTGCAAAGCAGCATCAATAGTTTTACGGAGTTTTCTGGTATTTGTTACAAATTTTTTTTGTCAGGTATTTCTTTTAAAATTTTTTAAATAAATGTTAGCTTGCAAATAATACCCTTCAAAAGCACAATACTCCTGCTACAAATTGAGACTGTACATTGTAATATAAAACATTTAGTGCAGCAGTAAAAAAATTGTTTCCTAGACAACCCAAGAACTGCGTGAACTGCTTATTAAAGCTTATTAAAGTTAATAATAATTATGTATAATCCAAAGACAGACATTTCAACAAACAAGAAGCATGCGGGCAGTGTATATTATTCATTAGAAATATCTTAGGATTGCTATTTAGGCAATCTACTGTGCACAAGCCAAGCAGCGTAAGAAGACACTATTGCAGGCACTCTTGTGAGAAAGTGCCCTCATGTCCATCCGACTACAAGATGGTGGCCTCTTCTTATCGAATTGCAAATGGCACTGCGTCGTCCCCTGCGCTCTTTGTTGACGCATACATACAACCATATTTTACGTGAGGTCCCTTTCAGTGATTTCATTGTGGACTAAATACTGCCGTCTAGTGTAGCTAGCATGTCAGGGCCTGATAACGCTCACACACTAATGTAATGACAGCACCCCTGTGCTCTTAATGCATGTGCCCTTTGAGGAAGGAGCTTTTCTTTTAGAGTAGCCTCTATACATTGTGGCACCACAATGCAACACATGGCGGGCTTCCAAATATGCAGTGGCGAAGTTGCGTGCGTGTTGGCAAATGCAAATCTTGCATGCTGCTTAAGCCACCCGCCATCTATGTGAATGCTATGAGCAAGTTTATAATTCTGACGCATAGTGTGCATTCTTGTGTGAACTTGCTTTAAATGTCCATGACCAAATGAAGCTGGACTGTGTAAGCTCTACCAATGAGTACAGTACGTACCACAGTGAGGGCGTTCAGCATGGCTCCATCGACGAGTGCCTCGGCAAAGGCATCCTTGTACTGCGGTAGGCCGACATCGTCGAGCCAGCGCAGCACCCACGCTGCATCCAACGCAGCCGCTGCTCGACTCAGATCACTCGCTTCTGGCCTCAAACAATCGACGGCCAGCAGAAGCTTCTTGCGGTGCAACGGGTGCCGCATGCCCAGCTCCTGCACAGTGTCACCAGGTGACAGCTTCCTTGCTAACACTCAATGCCCAGACTGTGGTAAAAGATGCAGCCTCAGTGACAACACAGGTCTTCCTCTAACTTCCTCGGCACTGGCACTGGGCCCCAAAGAGACAGATGCAGGAGGTGAACCGGAATACATTACAAGGATTCTTCCTCATTATGGCAAGTGTCGAGTACCAAGCTACATTGATTCAGCGGTTCGTACAGCAAGAAATGGCATTAAACTGCAATTCCAACGACACAACTCTGTTAACTTTGATCTCAACAAAAGCTATCATGATTTTGACATTGGAACTAGGTGAGCAATGATACACTAGCTAAAATCTAATAGCGACTGCAGTAATAGACTTAGCAGTAGCAGCGTGATCATGGTGCAAGATATTAAGGTGAGGAAACTTGCGAGACATGATCGACCAGATAAAGTGACAATGCCAAGTGGCCGTCGGGCCGCTGACAGCAACAGATATTGGAGGGATGACACAACTTCAAGACAGAAACGTGTTCCCGTTAAAATTAGTGTTTTATGAGAAATCCACTGCACCCTCTGCGGTGGACCACACCCCACTGCCGATAAGGACTGCAAACGTAAATTTCAAGTTCCGTACATCGTACGCCAACGACGACGCCGACGCCGTCGACGCGGTCGTAGCCGCTCCCGAGGATCGAGTGGAGCCAGCTCCCGCGATTCCAGCGCCACCTCGAGCACCTATGCGACATCCAGGCGAAGCCGCTCCCTCACACCGACAGCGAGACGTCGCAGTGCCCAGCGCAGCCACTCCCGCTCCAGGAGACACTCCCCATCTCGCCAGGCTGAGCTGACATGGGCGGACCGAGTCCAAGGGAAGAAACCACCGCTACGGAGCACGCCGCCAGTCACAAAGGTAACGCGGCCCTCATTGCCAGAGCATGAAAGCGAGGTAGTTACAACTCTACGAGAAGAACTAGCAGGTCTTCGGGCAACCATACAACAGCTCACCACACAACTAAATGAGGCGAGGCACCAAATACAAACTCTCACAGCTCCTAAAGATCCCCCCTCATCCACTGTAGATGTTAGCAAACCTAAACGCAGAGCCCCACCACTCCGCGAAGCGGACACGAATGACAGCGACTCACCAGAAGACACTCTAAACGAAATCTTACGTCTCACGCGAGAAAACCACGATAACATCGACACGCTGTCACGCCGGGTGGAAGCACTAGAGCAAAAAGCCACCATAAAAGCTAAAACCAAAGCCAGAACAGTAGTTTCTGTGGATCCTACGGCAAATCTGCCTGGGCCACCAAATTCAATGTAATCATCATGGCTTCCACAACCCAAAACACGTTAGAAATTTGGCAGTGGAATTGCGCTAGCTTCGCGACCCGTAAAACCCCACTGCTGCAGTACATTAAAGCGCAACCCAAGAAGCCTCATGTAATATTACTGCAGGAGACCCTTTGTGATACTCTCACATTATCGGGTTACCACCCCATCTCACAACGAGGGGATACCAAGAGAGGTATAGCCACGCTGATTAGCAAGAAATTTGCTCACATAGTACATGAGGTATTACCCACCCGCAGCCGCCTGGAAGCGATACTCGTCGAACTCGTACCAAACCGTTTTTTAAAACAAAGCGTTTTTATCCTTAACGTTTACAGCTCCCCGACAGACTACAGACAGTCCTTCCACGCGCTCTTAACTAAAGCCACAACGCTCGCGCGAAACTCTCCGCTTGTTATAGCAGGCGACTTCAATGCCCCCCACCCGTCATGGGGTTACCCCCAGGCAACGGCTAAAGGCACTAACCTCACGCGAGCAATTGACGACTTGTCCCTCACACTCATCACAGATCACCGATTCCCTACGAGACTTGGAACATCGGTACAACGCGACACTACGCCGGACTTGGTATTTACCCGTAACGTCACAGGCCACACCTGGACCAATACGCAGGAAAACCTGGGCAGCGATCACTTCATCATACGAACCGAACTACCCAACGCATCAGCCCCACCCCGTACATTCACGCTAACGGACTGGGATGCCTTCCGCACCCTCCGCAAAAACAACACAAAGGAATACAACACATTCATCGAACTACTCACCTCACTTCAGGAAGACATAGCCAAAACAACGAAAACAATACAAACAGAACTCGAGGTCCCGAGAATGGACCCACACCTCGCACATTTGCTCGAGGCAAAAGCGTCAATACTCGCGCGCTGGAAAACACAACGACTAAACAGACGCTTACGAAAACGTCTATCAATACTGAACCAAGACATTGCCAAATATTGCACGGAGCTCACACGACTCCAATGGCATGAACTCTGCTCGGCGGTCGACGGCCGCATGCGAACTGGGGGTAAATGGAACCTCCTAAAATACATGCTGGACGACTGCGAAACAAAAAACAACCAGAGTCATGCCATAGACCGGCTCCTACACTCGCACAAAAAGATGGGAGGAACAAACTCATCCTTTCTTGAAGAAATCTCCAAACGTCACCTCCCCTTAAACACAGCACAACCCACCGACTACCCAGAAATAGAATGCGAAACGATACCCGAACTCGACGAACCCTTCACGGAGTCAGAAATTCGGGAGGCATTACACAACCTCAACAGCAGATCAGCCCCCGGTCCTGACAAGGTAACCAACCGCCTGTTGCGAAATTTAGACGACCAAGCCATCACACTACTCACAAAAGACATTAATTACATGTGGGAAACTGGCCAGGTACCTGAACAATGGCGCACGGCCACGGTAATCCTTCTCTCAAAGCCAGGTAAACCACTCAACTTCGACAATCTACGCCCGATTTCCCTAACCTCATGCATAGGAAAAGCAGCTGAACATGTCATCCTAAATCGTGTATCGCGCTACATAGAGGATCACGAACTCTTTCCGTTCAACATGGTCGGGTTCCGTCCGCACCTTTCAACACAAGACGTCATGCTATTACTAAAGAAACAGATCTTCGACTCAAAAACGAGAGATGTTCGTGGCATTCTCGCCCTAGACCTCACTAAAGCATTCGACAGCGTCTCACACCGCTTTATACTGGAATCCATTGCCAGCCTTGGTCTCGGTAAAAGATTCCAGGCGTACATTCGTTCTTTTCTGCAAAATCGAACAGCTCAGCTGCATTTATCGCAACTTACATCCGATACTTACACATTAGGTTCCAACGGGACACCACAAGGGGCAGTCATTTCTCCACTCCTTTTTAACATAGTAATGAAGGGACTATCTGACAAACTCCGCGACATCCCAAACATAAACCATGCTATATACGCAGATGACATCACCATCTGGTGCCCGGGAGGCTCATTGGCGGAGTTGGAGCAAGCCCTTCAAACTGCTCTCGATACCACAGAAGCCTACTTAAAAAACACTGGACTTCGTTTGTCGCCCTCAAAATCAGAGTTGCTACTGTACCGGCAATCTCGCCAAGGCGTTCGTAACTTAACACCCTTAGGTGATCTACCCATAGCGCTACACGCCAAAGATGGGCAGCGAATACCCCGAGTGGACTCCATACGCATTCTCGGCCTCCTCGTCGAGGCCACTGGCTGTCATGCAAGAACAATTAAACATATCACAGCAAAAACAGAGAACATGCTCCGACTCATTCAGCGAGTCTCGGGTCGTAGACGAGGCCTTGGAGAGGCCAACCTTCTGCGCATATACCACGCGTTCCTAATGAGTCACATCAATTACGTCGCCTCTGCCCACAACTGGACGAAGGTAGAAAAGACTAAACTAAACACACTCATGCGCAAAAGCATTAAACAAGTCCTTGGTTTGCCTCAAAACACGAGCACTTCCCGTCTCGACCAACTAGGCATGCACAACGGCATCGATGAAGTGATCGAGGCCCAGACCACGGCCCAAGTGATCCGCCTCTCCTCCTCCAAGGCAGGCCGCCGACTTCTAAGCGAGGCCGGCATGTCCCCACACCCCTGCCTTGAACGCGCAGTAACCCTCCCCAGAGTTGTCCGAGCTACTTACATGGTAACCCCATTTCCGCGAAATGTCCACCCACAACACAACGAAGGCAGACGGCTGGCCCGCGCTCGCGCGATCCTAAACCGTACCGCCGCGAATCGCAACTCTACCGCATTCGTCGACGCAGCGCAATACGGTAACTCCTCCTCTTTCGCACTCGCGGTAGTAGATGGCGACGGAGCCCTACGCTCAGCCGCCTCGGTTAGGCTATCAACAAGCGCCATAGCCGAACAAGTTGCTATAGCTTTAGCGATGACCGACCCCTCACTCACTAATGTCTTCACAGACTCTCGCGCCGCCATTCGGGCTTACGAAACCGGCAACATCGCTCCAGAAGCAGCCCGCATTTTACAAACACGGAAATATACGGGCTCGCACTACCTCTCTTGGTTCCCTGCCCACATGGGCAAAGACGTTCACCCACAACAACCCAACCTCAACGAAATGGCTCATGATCGAGCACGAGAACTGACCCGCCGTGACGATCAATCAGCCACCGAAGAGCTGGGCCCAGACGTGCAGTTTAATGACCCACTACTCACCTTCCATGAAATTACCTCCCACTACCGACACAACAGAAGCCGATACCCTTTACCCCATTCAAAACTAGAACGCGCGCAAGAAGTAGCCTTTAGAATGTTACAAACGAGATCGTACCCATCACGGGGCCGACTCAGCCATTATAACTCAGACATAAATTCACAGTGCCCAGATTGCACAGAAGTGTACTGTTCACTCGCGCACATGCTCTGGCAATGTCCCGCGTTACCTCAGGGACCTCTCACCAGTGAGTCCGACTGGGAGGAGGCACTCAGGAGCCCCAATCTCCGAAACCAACTTAAGGCAGTCCAGAGGGCCCAAGAACTGGCGGAACGCCACCACGTTCCCGCCCCGACTCGGGCGTCGCCTACGGTAGCGGCTGCTAGGATGTCCCACGTGGGCACCCTGGTGGCTTAAACTCCTCAGGACCATATATTAAAGTTCTTGACTGACTGACTGAGAAATCCATATTTTCTAGACAGCAAATGCCGCTACGGTACACTAGTAACTAATGTTCTAAGTGCTTATCGCATCTTTTAAGAGCGAAAAATGCGACATGCGTTAGCCACTGGCACTGCCATCGACCTTGTCAGTACACACCTGATCATGTTCTAACAAAAGAAAAGCACCATCGCGAAAATTCACCAACCGCCGTATATTGCCGGTTATAAGACGCCTCCAATTATAATCTGCCGCCTAAGAATACTCTTTTGTGGTACTAAACAAATAAAGTTTCGCTTTGTAAAAATAAATGTCGTGGGCATCGTCTTTCCCTTGCTGCCAGAAATGTAAATGAACAGCTTGTTTTTCTTTTTTTCTTTTGCCAGAAGATCGGCTGTCTATTCACTTCCTGCATTTGTTTTCATCTTTTCAACCCATACAACATGGGTGCGTACTCGATTTGGCAACATGTTACCAAGGAACAAATAGTGCCAGTTGAGCTAGAATTTTTTGTTGTTCTATGCCTTAATTGAACCAGACCGGTAGTAGCTCAACCACTTTTGTCAATTTCTTCAGGGGCTGAATAGACAGAAGTCAAGTGCCTCACATTTACTCGAAATAGCAGCATCTACGTAGAAGCTCGAACTGCCAGACAAACGTGTTCACAGACATGTCATGCCACCGCACCTATGCTGGTCACGAAAATACCTTTTGTCCTCATGCAGGCTGCCCTACTCTGGATCACTGCATATACACCCTTGTTCTTCCGAGGCAAGGATTGCGACCTGGTCTTCCAACGAGATGTTTGGCGACAACTCACCGGCTAGGTCAATGCAAGCAATGCTGTTCCCTCAACCCCCGATCGTTACCACGTCTGGCATACAAGTGAAACGTTCTGCGCAGCCGCACCAGGGGGACTACAAATACAGCCTTCGCTACAAGCACTTGAGGCATGCCACCGCACTTATGGTGGTCACAAAAAGGCCTTTTGTCATCATGCTAGCTGCCCTAATCTGAATCACTGCATCGACGCCCTTGTTCTTTCGAGGCAAGAGTTGCGACCTGGTCTTCCAACGAGATGTTTGGCGACAACCCACCGGCTAGGTCAATGCAAGCAATGCTGTGCCCTCAACCCCCGATCATTTCCACGTCTGGCATACAAGTGAAACGTTCTGCGCAGTCGCACCGGAGGGACTACAAATACAGCCTACGCGCTACAAGCACTTGGGGCATGCCACCGCACTTATGGTGGTCACAAAAATGCCTTTCGTCACCATGCTGGCTGCCCTAATCTGGATCACTGCATTGACGCCCTTGTTCTTCAGAGGCAGTGATTGCGACCTGGCCTTCCAACGAGATGTTTGGCAACAACCTATCGGCTTGGTCAACGCAAGCAATGTCGTGCCTTAATCACTGCCTTCAACCCCCAATCATTTCCAAGTCTGGCATCCAAGTGAAACGCTCTGCGCAGCCACATCAGAGGGACTACAAATACAGCCTATGCGCTACAAGCACTTGGGGCATGCCACCTCACCTATGCTGGTCACGAAAATGGCTTTTGTCCTCATGCAGGCTGCCCTACTCTGAATTACTGCATCGACGCCCTTGTTCTTCCGAGGCAGTGGTTAAGACCTGGTCTTCCAACGAGATGTTTGGCGACAACCCACCGGCTTGGTCAACGCAAGCAATGCCGTGCCTTACCGGTGCCTTAAACCCCCGATTGTTTCCACGTCTGGCATCCAAGTGAAACGCTCTGCGCAGCCGCATCAGAGGGACTACAAGTACAGCCTACGCGCTACAAACACTTGGGGCATGCCACCGCACCTATGCTGGACACGAAAATGCCTTTCGTCCTCATGCAGGTTGGTTACTTGCCTAATTCGACCTGCATTTGCTCCGACAATGCATTTCTGCTTGCGGTGTCGTGCCTCACTAACACCATTGATTGGTACCGGATGGAAATTATTGCCAATTATTTGCTACCAGTGTATCAATGCCTATGTCGTTTACCTTCTGCTGGTATTAGCGGGGGACGTTGAATTGAATCCTGGACCGAAAGGAAATAGTACCCCTCAGCCTTCGCTTGAGTCTATCGCTATAGCCATATCGCGCATTGATAGCTCGCAAAAAACTGTGCGAAGCAAACTTGCGCTGATTCGCACTGCTCAGTCAAATGTTGAGGAATCAATTTCTAATCTTTCTTCTCGAGTCGACGCCCCCTTTAAAAAATAGCACAAATAAATCAGTTAAGTAGCCCAAGCTCTGTAGCCGACTCAACCACTGATAAACTTAACTCAGATATCAGGGTATCAGGGTAAAGTGCAACGATGCTGAGAATCGTCTAGAAGCTCGAATTCTCTGTTTTTTGGTTTTATCCATAAGCAGGATAAATCCTGGTCACAGTCTGAGTCGCGAATCCTTTCATACTGCTTGCTCTCAGGAGCTCGACATCATGATTAGAAGTGAAGATATTGAGCGAGCACACAGACTTGGACATTTTCAGTCAGAAAAAAAAAAGCCCAATAATTGTGATATTCATGAGATTCAAAGATTAAAAGGCGAATTTGTCCGTTGCTTCAAAACTAAAAAACTCGCCTTTTTCGATCCAGGAAGATTATTTCGTGCGTGTGCGCTTGGCAAGAGAGAAACTTTTTTTCATTTGGGCAACACAGTTCTACTTCCTTTAAATACCGCTTTGACAAGCTCATTATGAGCAACAAACAGTTTGTTTATGATGCTGGAACTGATTCCGTTGTCGAGCTTAGTTCATAGCGTTCACAACAGTTACCCATGTTTTTGGTACGACAGTCTTTGGGAACTACCATGCTTAAAACCCCTGCCTCAAGAGATACATCAGTATCTGTTTTACTTACTAATATATGAAGTTACTTCCCAAAAAAAGACACTGTCGAAGCTGTATTGAAACATAACGGCACTGACATTACCATATTTACTGAAACTTGGTTCACAGCTGATATACGGAATGACGAACTTTTGCAAGATAATCAATCGTTCACTTTTTTTCGGCGTGACATACTTGATCGCAGGGGAGGTGGCGTGATGGTTCTTGTTAAGGGTACCCTGATTTCTTCTTCTGTCCGAATTGTGAGTAAAAGCGAAATTCCTTGTGTGAACATTTGATTTGCTAATTGCACCACTATAATCACTGATCACTCCTTCATTGAAGACCTCAGTTGCATTCTACTTGATGTGCAGAAACAGTTTTTCAGAGCTAACCTCATAGTTTGCGGTCTATTTTAACTTTCCAGCCATCGATTGGGTCAATATCAATGCACCTTCGCGTCATTCCAGAGATTTTTTGGATCTTGTTCTTTCTTTCAATCTTGCTCAATCTGTTGAAATACCAACTCATGGTAGTAACACTCTTGATCTCGTCCTTGTGTCGAATCCTGAGCTGACCCAATCATAATCATCTACTGATCGTCTTAGTGACCATAATTTAGTAATTTTCAGCCTTGCAATTTCAATTCTTTCACGACAGCGTTCAGTAAAGTACATTTGTGACTGCAATAAAGCAGACTTTTTCAGAACCAATGAAGAAATGGCAGTATTTTGTCAACACTTTGAACAATCGGCTCCTTACAGGTTTGTAGATGAAAATTGGTCTGTATATAAAAAAATTATCTTGTTAATATAATCATATGTACCTTTAGTTTGCATTCATGATGATGCCGGGAAACCATGGTTTACAAATTCATTAGGAAAGATTGTTCAACAATAAAAAGCGACCATTCAGGGAAGCGAAGCGCTCCTTTTCTGCAACTAAACGGGAAAAATACTTCGAATGTCTGAATGAATATACTAAACAGCTGAAGAGCACTAAACGGCGCTTCACACAGACTTATTTGACATCCTCCGAACTAATCCAAAAAGGTTTTGGACTTTATTAACTCCCTACCACAGTGTCTCGCCCCCATAAGATCTCTTTAGTAAATCAAGATGGTTCTGTCATTCCGAAGGATTTTCGTTCTAACGTTATGAATGCCTACTTCACCTCAGCTTTCACCCACGAAGCGGTTGAAAGTATTCCTGTACCACATGATCCAAATTTTTCTCAAATGCTTCCAGTTAGTATTACGGCAGAAGTAATCTGTAAGTTGATTGACAACTTACAGATATCTAGTGCCACTGGACCTGACAATATATCTGCTAAAATTCTTAAAGGTACAAAACTACTGTCTAGTCACGTCCTACAAATAATTTTCACAAAATCTATTTCCAGTAGCGAAAGCACGTCCGAGTGGAAGGTTAGCAGAGTTGTACCCGTCTACAAGGCAGGAAGCCACTCTGATGCATCTAACTACTGTTCTATCTCACTAACATGTATTGCATGTTAACCTGTTGAGCATTTTTGCTACTTTCACCTGGCAAAGCACCTGAACTAAAATTCATTTTTCTTTCAAAACCAACACAGATTTCAATTTGGCTATTCGTGTGAATCTCAACTTGTCGAATTCACGACTGACTTGGACTTAAACCTAGACTCATCTTTTGTGACCGATGTCATTTACATCTATTTTTCTAAGGCGTTTGACTGCGTTCCTCACCGGCGTCTCAAGACTAAACTTTCTTGCCTTTCAATCGATCCCCTGATATTGTCATAGATTCACTGCTTTTTAACTTATCGCTCCCATTACACCGTCATTGAAGACCATCCACCTGTAGCTACAAATGTTGTCTTCGGAGTCCCACAGGGCTACGTTCTTGGCCCGTTTCTGTTCCTAATCTTCATCAATGACCTTCCTGCTCAAATTTAATCAACCATCCATTTGTTTGCGGATAACTGCGTTCTGTACCGACGTATCTCCACTACTAACGATCAGGCGTTACTGCAGGATGATTTAACCTTAATCCAAAACTGGTGCTCGACCTGGCTCATGCAGTTGAATGTATCGAAATGTAAGTTTATGCACGTCACCCGTAAGAAACATCACCTACACTTCCTATACACGATAAACAACTTCATGCTAGCACAGGTGAAATTTTATAGGTATGTCGGCGTAGAAATCACAAACATTTTAAGTTGGTCTTAACACATCACATCACTTTCTGCAAGCGTTTCCAGTTCATAAGGTTTCATCAGACGGTCACTTATATTTGCATCACCCACAGTTAGACAAATGGCTTACAAAACCTTCATACGCACCAAACTTGAATATGCGTCACCTATCTGGAACACCCATCAAGAGTACTTAATTCAGGAGTTAGAGGCAATACAAAACCGAGCTATTCGTTTTATAAGTTCAAAATATGATCTTAGACTAAGTGTCACTAGCATAAAAACTTCGATTGGTCTAAACTTCCCCTGGCATCCCTTTGCAAAATAGCAAGTCTTTGACTTTTTCATAAGCTGTATTATAACTTCCCTTAGCTACGCGCGAGCCTAATTATACCTCCCATGAAATATCACGACGTCTCTTTGATTGTCACAGTGTTCAACGCATCCACGGTTCGACTAACGCCTTTAACAAATCATTTCTATCGACTGCCATATCATATTGGAATGCACTTCCCGACGATATTGTTACTGAAAGAAAGTATGTTAAATTTAAAGATTTCTTGTTGCCACATAACTGTCAGCAGGCCGAATAGCAGCCCTGTTATTTGCAAGTTTATTTGCCTCCTACTTTTCTTATTTTCTTCTTTTTAATTCTTTCTTCTTGTTTTTTCTTGTGCTTCTGCTTTGTTTTTCCTAGCAGTATTTATGCCTCCTTGTGTGTGACCGGGAGTTACTTATTATTACACCCCCCCCCACCTTATGTAATGCCCCATGAGGAGCACTTAAGGGTAAAAAATAAATGAAGATGATGACATGTGTGGCGAGAGAGTGCCGTACCTTCTCAAGTTCGGAGGCTGTGACCTTGAGGAGGCGGCTCCCATCTCGCAGGAAGGGCTTGCTGCTGTCCCCGTATACAGCCAGGCCGAGCCGCTCCAGCCATTGGGCTATCATGTCGGGACCCCACTCACTTACGGGCTTGTCCGTGCTGCAACAGCAGGTAGACCGATGACTCAATCAATCCATCCACATACACCGAGATTTGTCAAGGAGCGGTAGTGCACAAAACTAAGAACGACTTTTCAGCATCAATGAGACTAGAACACAGGGATAACAAAAGGAAGTCTCAGAAACCTCAGTCATGAGCCGCAAAATGCAAGCTGATCATAAACCAAAGGCTCAAGAGTGGTCGTATTGATAAAGCACGACTATAGATGGTATAGTGCAACCAACCAATGGTACACATAAAAGATACACACAAAAGAGCCCTCTGCTGTGGATGTATCTTTCCTCTGTCCCGTCACTGAGTTGTGCTATGCAACCTACAACGACAAACCTATACAATCTGCCCAATCTTCCGAGCACAATTCAGATGCAGTCCAATCAAACAGTATGTTCCTGATAAAGCATCGGCCATTAAGCTTCCTTGCCTGTTGCTTTAATTAAGCTGTGTCCAACAACAAAAAGAAAACAAGCCATTGAGCAATGCCCCCTCTTTTGTGCATTCACAGCAAGGGTCTCATTCCTGCAGACCTTGGGCACTATACAAGGGCTTATCCGTCGGCTTCTAGCTCGTAATAAGAGCATGCGCTACGTGGTGCCAATGGCCAACAAAAAGACTAATCCAAACTCAGCGGCACGGCTGCAAGCGGTGCTGGCTAGCACTGCCGTGATTACACAAACATAAATGACCAATGGGAAAGCAACTGCCACTGCAGCTACTCAATTAGTAGAGCACCACATGAGCCACCCAATGGTTCAATCCCTACCTGGGGGCAAATCCATGTTTTAATCCAGTTTAATTGCTTTCAATTTAGTCACAGTTACTATAGTACTACATGCAACGCCCTGTATGCCTCCCTTAGCATCATTTTCTGATGGCTCATTAGGCTGCGCCAAGTACTTGCAGAATCTTGAGACTAGCTAGCCCAGCTGCAGAGAGGAGAGAACTATCTTTTACAACTGACGTCTGAACATAGACTTGACATCTGGTGAGCAATGGCGTGTATACTTGTGCAATGAGCGACACCTGTGTATAAGCCGCACAGAAAACTCTGTTAAAAATGAAAGCCTATATACAGGCTATATACAGGACACCATACTATATACAGCTATATACAGCTATATACAGGACCCCGTATTTACTCGTGTAATGAACGCACCTTTTTTCTAGAAAAATAGAAGCAAAGTTTGGGATGCGGTTATTATGCAGGACAAATTTTATGAAAAGTTTTTTAGTATGAGCAAAAAATGCAGTATACCGTGTTTACGAGATTCTAAGCACCCCCCCCCTCCCCGTTTTCACTATAAATATTTTGAAAAAAAGTTTGCTTGCGAATCTAAGCACCCCTCCCATTTTTTTTCTCCTTTCTGCGAACATGGCGCAGTCAAGGCCACCAAGCGCGCCCTCTCGTCGCTAATCTCGGAAGCCGCCATGCCGTATGTTGCTAGGTTTACACTAGAGATGGAGGCACAAGAGTCGACGGCCAATCCAATCCGCGAGTCCGGACAGGTTGCGCTGGCGGTTGGCGTGCGCACGTTTCTTTATAAATTTTTTTGATAGCCGTGACAACATTCAGAGTGAGCGGGCATTCTACAACTTGTAGTTTAAGCGAGCTGCAATCGCGTTTGCTGAGTACAATGGCAACCACAGTGCTGCTGTAGAAATCGGCATGGACTGAGCCTGTATCACCAGGTGGAGGAAGCAGCGGGACCAGATTCTCAAGGACGCCTGGACTCGCAAGAAGTTCACGGGACCGCGCAAGGGCCGACACCTGGAACTCGAAGAAGAAGTCTGCAAGTTTGTTTGCAGCAAAAGAAACAGGGGCTTCGCTGTTACTGCCGATACCCTTCAGACGAAGGCGATGGAGATCGCGAGGAGAATGGAGATTCCCCAAGCCGTGTTCTGTCCTAGCCGTGCCTGGGTGGAGTGCACAATGTGAAGGAATAGATTTTCTTTGAGACGCAGAACCACGATATGCCAAAAGCTGCCAAGCAATTTCAATAACAAACTCGTTGCTTTTCAGCAACATGTACTGAATCTTCGCAGACTCAACAGCTACGATTTTGGCCAGATCGGCAACGTAGTGAGATGCCCGTTTTTTTCAATATGCCGAGAGCAAGCACCGTTAAAGAGAGAGGAGCCCGGGAAGTGAGGCTGAAGATGACAGAGTACGAGAAGCACCGTGTCACAGTTATGCTCTGCATTACAACTGACGGCCGCAAGCTTCTGCTCTACATAATTCTGAAGGGAAAAAAATATGCCAAAAAATGAGTGTTTTCCGAAGGATGTCATCGTCCGAGTCCATGAGAAAGAATGGATGACAGCCAAGTTAATGAAAGATTGCATTCCGGTGGCATGGCAGCAACACTCTGGGGCACTGCCTGGGGAACTTCAGGTACGCAGTCTATGCTTATCCTAGATGCTTTTCGCGGCCATCTCACACCGAGTGTGAAGACCGAGCTGCTAAAGAGCAACTGCGACTTGGTCGTGATTCCAGGAGGAATGACACCAGTGCTGCAACCCCTGGACGTCTTGGTAAACAAGTCATTCAAGGCCCTCCTTCGACATGAGTACAAAGAGTGGATCTAAAAGCCCGACCAAAAACGTTTAAACGCATATGGGAAAGTTGCAGAAAGCGTCCCCATCCACCATGTCAACATAGATTTCAAACGCATCGAAACAAATCAAAGTCGACGTCGCAAAGTCGTTTAAGAAATGTTGCATCACGAAGAACTTGAACTGCACTGAAGACGATCTGTTGTGGGACATAGAAAGTGATGGCTCGAATGATGCGACAGACTCGAGGGGTGCGACGGACATGAGCGGCAGTGATAGTGACTGACGTCATCACAAGTGGTGGGTTGACTGTGTGAACCTATTTTTCTTTTCATTTCTTTTTTAAATTCAAATACGATTTCTCATGTCAACCTCGTTGATATGTTGTTGCAAAAGGGGGTGAAGCTGTGCGGTCATTTTTCAATTTTTCGAATCTAAGCACCCCCCTAACGTTTATATCGCGATCGTGAAAGAAAGGGGGTGCTTAGAATAGAGTAAATATGGTGATACAAAAAAAAAGCTTTTAGCATTTGACATACGCCTACAATGTTTGGAAACAGCTTCATTGTTGCAATTTACTCATCTTTAGTGGTTGGTTGCGCTATCTTCTGCAAGCTGTCCCCGCGTCCCCCGCACACACCATAAAAGTGTTTTGCAGCTATCTTTTCTCGCAATTGTTTAACTGCAAGTGTGGTATCTGCTGTGATCTCGAGGGGCGCCCATAAGCATGCACTACGATACTACGACGCACTTTGCCAACTTCGTGGCAACATCGCACGACGACTGCGATGAACCCGTCCACATTGTAGCAAATAACCACCATTGTAGCAAGTGATCCCCGAAGCATCAAAACAAACCGTCGATAACAAGATTAACGACAAAATACAACTGTCGCCTCGCTTCCACATGAGAAGTTTCTGTATGCCCAGAGACCAAGCAAAGCGAGAATTAAGAATGCTCCCATACTGGGGAAATCGTCACAATCTTTTCTGGATGACAAGCAATTTTTTCTGATTGTCCATAAACCTGCGATGCGTATGTGACGAATAACCTTTAGCGAAAGCAAATGCTGTTGTCGTCGCTTGAAAATCGCATGCATGTCGTTGAGCCTTAAAGTTTCGTATTTGCAGGAAGCAACCTTCAATTGGCGTGGGCAGTTTTGTGACCTTCGCTCGCTGAGTGTTTATCAGCTGCAAAGTCTCTTCACTTGCACTGTTCATGAACCCTGTTGTCGCGCACAGATAAAAAAGACGGGGCCATGCAAGGCGAAGGGACTGCAAAGTTACATTATGCAAATTATGTAACTCGCACCTTCCTTTAAAGCAAGAAATGTCAGGTGTTTCATGAACTAGAAAAACTATTCTTTCCGGCATTATACAATGACGTGCCTCCAAGTGAGGAGAAAAAAAATAAAAGAAAAAAAAACATCCATGATTAGTTTTTCTTAAGCTCCTCCAAGTACAAACGAGTAATGCAGTACTTCCAGAAATGAAAAAAAATTTCTGATCTTGTTCTCCGTGTAATGGCCAAACCCACACCTTTCACTCTAAATTGTGCATAGAAACCCGTGGCCATTACATGAGCACATATGATAATGCCTTCACACTGGGGAACATTTCTGTGGATATCTTCAGTTTGTTGCCTTAACTTGCATGAAGAAAATCTTGGGAGGCGTAGCCTACAGATGAGAGACTGAAGAGGCCATTTCTTCTGCACCTCTCGACATGAAGTCTAACCTCAGGAACACTCACAAGCAGTGGTTGTTCTGCATGGTGACCGGTGTCCAGCCCAGTCGTGGCCCTGCAGTTGCTCGCAGTCCTCCCCGCTGGAAGCTGTCCGACACGTCCATGGTGTGCGAGTTGCTGCGCCTCAACCTGTACATCGACAAAAGCCACAATGCATACTAGCAACTCAAGAAAGGAAGAAACTGACTCAAATCCAGTCCACACAGCACTCACATACACTGCCCCTTAAGATAAGCACAACAAGATAGGCAGCAAAGCTTAAGTGACCCTGCCTCAAGATTCCATGCAAAGTTTTATTTCATTTATAAAGGTTTTTGATTGGCCTAGATGGTGAAGATCCATAATAAGTAATTACAGAGTGCTCTGACATGCAGACAAACAAGACGCACGCGGACAAGCTGACTTGAAAGTGAATGTTTTTTCGATGGAACACACATGTATACGCAATTGCCATGTGCGAGTACATGCAGCCGAAAACTACCGTTGACAATGATAACATGTAATCATAAGTAAAATAAAGAAGTTATCAATGAATCTGAATACCTTCACAAATTTACGATCCGGTGAGCTTAAAAGCCACAATCTCGTCAAGATATAACAGTACCAAATCTCAGGTAGTCTTTTCCTGTGTCATGCACACATTTCTCAACATTGAGTGACATAAATGTGTTATTATTGGGCCATTCTAAGCCGAAATTCTACATGTTTCTTGAAGTCTTAAACTTGTCCTGCTTACTTTTTTTTCTACCACCAAAATTTTCCTGCCGATATTTATGAGAGTCTGTAGTTTTCTACCGGCTGAGCCAACTTTTATTATAACCTGTTCAGTTTAAAAACTTGGCTGCGTTGGGCGACGTCACTGCAGTGGTGACTGGAAGTGGGGCTGTTGTCACAACAGGCTTCAGCCAGTCTAGCAACGTGCACTGGATAGTGTGCGTTTGGCTAGTTTGGCTGCAGTTGCGCTGCGTCTGCGTTTTATAGTACGCAAATGAAGAGATTTGGTGTGCTGTTGTGTTCTATGTAGCGTGGATGTTTGTTCATCTGAAATGCCGACTTGTTTTGTGCCTGAATGCCAATCGGTTAGAGCACTAACAAGTGGCCGAGACATTTCTGGCCTCCACGTGATTCGGCTATGCGTGCAGCGTGGGTTCCCACTATTTCTCGTCTTTACAAAAGACTGTTGCATAATTTGCGAGTTTGCAGTGTGCATTTTTATACCGAGAACACCTTGAAGACCTACAGCCACGTTGTCCGTGAAAAAAGATGTCAAAAACGCTCAGGATAATGAAGTGGAGTCTTGCACGGGAAAGTCTGCCGAAAGGTTTTCCTAACCTCCCATGGTATCTTTGAAGCTGCAAAAAATATTCCTGACCGAGGAAGGATGGTTGAAAAAAAATGTTTGGAAGTTTGTTAAATCACCACGCAATCCTGACAACTGTGTGGATATGGTAAGTGGTGCACTCACTTTGAGTGATATCAAAAGTGTTCATTTGCCGTCTGCTAGTTGGCAGTCATTTCATAGACTTTTGAGCATTAAGGACGGAAGAGCATGTACTAGTCAATGAAAAATGCATCATGGCTGCTTAAAACTTGTCAGAGAGTGCTAGTGCGCATAGGCGTGTCACAAAGACATTTAAATTTTATGCTATCACCCACACCTGACAGACATTCCTACCAATGTATTAAACCTAGTCATTCTCGTCATTTCATTTTCAAGCAATTCAATATTTGCACGGATAACAGCTGCATGCACAATTCACTCGCTCTTCGTCGTCTGCTACAAATGCTACGAAGACCGTCTTGCAGATGCAGCTCCACCTGGACTAGAAGTAAGTTTTGTGATCCTTTCAGAGCAGGGAAGTTTGGCAACTGAAGAGGTTCTATAAATGTTGGACTAAGCTAGAGGGCATAAAACAACAACTTTCTGAAAATACGTTATAGGAATGCACTCAATAAAAGGGTATTTGTAGCAATTAATGAAGTGGTGTAACTGTAAAAGTAATGACTAACTCACATACATCAATTCTTCATGGCCTTGGTGTACGAGCAAAACTAAACAAGTTGCCAAATATGATATTTTTTTCCCGAAAACATGGCAAGCTCAGAGGGCACAAATAAAGTATGTGCTGGTGGCCTGTTTGAAATGCTACAAATAAAGTATGTGCTGGTGGCCTGTTTGAAATGCTACAAAATAAAAATAACTTAGGCACTGAAAGTGCAGCAGATTGTGTTAAGAAAATTGCAAAATCCACTGTTTTTTTTTTTTTGAAGAGACCTCTGTATCCAGCATTAGAACACTCCATTTGGTAGTCGGATTCAAATTGTGCACAATATCCCATTGTGCACAAGCTTCATGTATTACCTAAACATCAGCGAAGTTACCTTACTACAGAGTATTACTTTTTAAACTTGATAAATACTTTTTAAAAATTATGTATCTTCCCCAGCTTCTGACCTACGAAACTCAAGCCACCCTTATTAAAGGATACAAGAATTTAAAAAACTTTGGGATTGTTGCTCGAAATAAAAGAACCATGCCAAGAAACCTAGGCCGACTACTGTGGTGCTTGGAAATGCATCGAATATATTGTTATCACCGCTATGTTACAAAGAAACTTTTGGTTTAGATATCAAGGGGGTGACTACTACTCAGTGACATGTCAGAGCAATGTGACGTCATGTGAAGATAGCAACCGGCGACATATTAGCGAGATATCCGTCGTCTGCTTATGGTGCACATAAACAACACTGAATGAATTGTAGTCCAGTGACACGGACAGCGATTTCTATGACTTTAGCTGTGCACAGGACAAACAGCTTAGAAATTAAAGAACTGTCTTCACTTGAGTTGAGTTTGAGTTTGAGTTTATTCAACCACGTGACAAGTACACGAAAATACACTGTATACGTGGTTTGTGCGAAGGAAAAAAAACTGCATTTCACAACTTGACTGGCCCCTTCACCCAGAAAAAAAAATCTAAACTACAAATTTACAAAAAATTACAAAAATTACAGGCAGCAGAAAGCGACAATACAAAAAGAAACACGCATGTGGCCCATGACAGCAAATAATAGAATGACAACTCTAAAATACATACAAAAATATTCATAACAAAGCAATGCATGAAAGAATAAAAACTGAATAACCATTAGAGAAATCACCCAACATTCATTTACAACACAATCAGCACATGCGATTTAACATTTCAGTTTTAGACAATATACGCAGATTATCAGTTGTTAGTTTTCATTTGTTCATCACACTTGGAAAGCGGTAACGTAGTGTCTCAAATCCATAGCTTGTGCGAGGACAAGGTACGTGCCAAGTTTCCGTACACCGAGTAACGCGACTGGCAGGATTTGGTTGCAAGGTGGCCAAGGTGCATAAAAAGATACTTCCTCTGCGTATTTCTGATTTAAAAGCTGACAAAAGCTGGTATTCGTAATAACAGGTAATTCTTAAAATTCTATATTTTGCAAATATTGAAGCAGTGTGTGCGTTATAGGATACACGTTCAATGCACCGCAAGGCCTTTTTTTGTAACACGACCAGGTTCTTTAGAGATGCTTTAGAGCCTGTAGACCAGACCAGATGACAATAGTGTAAATGTGAAAAAAAAAGAGCATTGTACACTAATATTTTTTGTTTCACAGGTAGTATGTTCTGGCATCGACGCAACACACCTAGAACTTTACAAAGTTTGTGACTAATGTGTTCTGCATGGTAATTCCATGCCATGTGTTCGTGAAAATGGACACCGAGAGTTTTAACTGTTTGACAAAGTTTAACTTCAACGTTATTAACTATTAGCTTGTGAAACGTTTCAAATGACCTGGCTTTCGCACGGAACAGTACAGCTATGCTTTTAGAGCAATTAATGTGTAGAGAATTTGCCACAGTCCAGGCATATATTTTATTTAGTATTTCATTAGCAAAAACAATGAGGTCATCAGCCGTTTCCCCAGAAAAAAATATACTAGTATCGTCCGCGTAGATTACATATTCTACAGAGCTGTCAATACGTACAATATCGTTGATAAAAATATTAAATAATAGGGGTCCCAAAATGCTACCTTGAGGTGCGCCATTCTTAACGTTCATGGATGATGATAGCTCTCGATTGATTGATACACATTGTTTCCTATTAGATAAGTAGCTTTTTATTAAATCTAAAACGGTACCGCGAACTCCATAACAGTGAAGTTTTTCTAGCAAAATATCATGGTTTATTCTATCGAAAGCTTTCGAGAAATCTAAAAATATTCCTAGGGTAAGTTTTTTTGCTTCTATATTTCTTAAAATCAATTCCTTTTGGTATAGTAAAGCACTTTCGGTTGAGAGGCCTGACTGAAAACCGAACTGTGATGGCGTAATAATGTTGTGTTTATTAAAGAAATTTGATAATGGAATGAAAATAAGTTTTTCACACCCCTTAGAGAAAACTGGTAAAATCGAAATTGGTCTGTAGTTTCCTAAATTGCTTTTGTCCCCACCCTTATATATAACCGTTACTTTAGCGTTTTTCATTCTCTGAGGAAACAGCCCAGTGGTGAACACGAGATTATAAATATGTACTAAGCAGGCGCATATGAGATCTAAAATGTATATTATAGGTTCTAATTTTAAGCCATCTATGTCCTCGCTTTTACTCAGTTTGAAATGCTGAAAAACGCTGATGACTTCTTGCACGTCTGTAGGATTTGCAAACACAGAATTATTTAAAGCAGGAGGCAAATAACCTGATGAATCACAATTATGACTACTGTCAACTAGTGAGGTAAAGTACTCGTTAAATTTGTTTGCTAGTACTGCGCCCTTGTATATTTTATTTTCGATCGCCAGCTCACTAATATCATTAGACACTTGTTTGGTAGATATAATAGCACTGCCGAGCTGTTGCCTTGTTGGGATATGATCCACTGCAACAGAGCTCAGTTGCAGATGCTGATTTGTGGGGTTTAACGTCCCAAAACCACCATATGATTATGAGAGACGCCGTAGTGGAGGACTCCGGAAATTTTGACCACCTGGGGTTCTTTAACGTGCACCCAAATCTGAGAACACGGGCCTACAACATTTCCGCCTCCATCGAAAATGCAGCAGCCGCAGCCGGGATTTGAACCCGCGACCTGCGGGTCAGCAGCCGAGTACCTTAGCCACTAGACCACCGCGGCGGGGCCAGTTGCAGATGCTCAGCAACTAAAACTTCCAGATAAAATAAATATTTCATACACGTTGTGTGACTCTGGTGTGTGGATATAGTTGATGCTGCATATCAAGAAAACGAAATCATTTTCTTTTGTGATGTCTTCAAATCGTGTCAGTGCTTCCGTAAGTGTTTATTATTGATTACAGCTGAGCACCCTGCTGGAAGCCAACGAGCACTTAGGTTATGTGGCTGCATTAATCAGCTGTGTGCTTTTCAATCTGTCAACCACATACACTCCACATCAAGGCCTCATAAAATATCAAAATATTTATATATGATTTCAGAAAGAATCAACTCACACTAGGAAGAGGCCTAAGAGTTATGATGTGAATTTCAAAGATCTCATGAGACGAATAAGTTTGCTGGATCAAGTATTTAGCTACGCCGAAATTTTCATCAAACACAAGTTTGGCTGCAACATATCGTAATACTTTGATGTGCACAGAGCTGGTCTACTCCTAGTAGCTCAACAATACTCACTAGACTAGTTATGTAAAGTAGGTATATTGCTGACAACCATCCTGCATCCTCCCAACATTGTCGCAATGCTCGGCTGCAGCTATGCATTGACTGGGACTCCTGCTGGTCTAAAACTGGCATAACTACAGCTCCTTGCAACATTGTACGATGTACTACTGGCAACATCTGACCTGCTGCCACAACATAATGCCATGTATGTGACAAAGCCTATGTGTGAATAACTGTGAGAGAAGCGATCGCAGGTTTTTGGAGACACAACATATGGTGACTGTTTATCTTTGTCAACTTCAGGAAATTGCTTTTCCCTCTTTTTTTTTTACAGATCCTTTTACCCTAATGAAGGCACAGTAATGAAGAGGCATAATGCCTCTTCAGTGCTGTTCAGCTCTCCCGAGGTAGAGCTGTACCACTTACTACGGTTACTAATACCAATACTGCTACTATTACGGCCACTGCTGCCACTGCCTTCTCGAGAAAGGGTGACAAGCAGCCAAGACTCACCTGCCGAAGATCTTCTTGAGGCCGCGGCTTTTGCTGTGCTTCAGCGTGGAGGCTGCTGAGGGAGGCGAGTACAGTGGGCAGCCTGAACGTGCCACCACCAGCTCAGGCTGGGCTGCACAGGAACCTCCGTTAGCACTGATGCCCGGAGCAACAATTGTGAGCGACATGCATGGCCGAGCTGTTGCCTTTCTCTTGTCCACCACAACAATGTGGTACTGGTGTGGAAACTGAGGTGTTGTGCAACTCAGCACGAAAGTGACAGAGCGAGCATCTTTTAATTGTCATTCCAGACAAACCAAAACTATCCAAGAGAATCTGCTTGTGCCAATAAGTGTAACCAGAGACTCTCTCACGAACATGCGCACCAGAAAGCTACCTACTCTGCATGTCTCGTCTTGTGTGAGCCCTTTATAAGCAGCGCCATATCTAACAACGAATACTTTTTCAGACACTGCTCCCTGGGTTCTCATTGTGCCAGAAGAGGCGGACAATGCGTTTCGCTTGCCCATTCACCACCGTCCAGCCCGTGTTTGACATGGCCCAAGTAGAGTTCAATTGGCCATAAAGTATGACATCAACACTACTTCTGCTGCCAAGACCACTCAACACTACTGGTGATCTGGCTTGTGCGAATATTCGAATGCTTTGGATATTCGAATGAATACAACAGTTCTTGAATCCGATAAAATTTTCAACGGTGGCATCAGGGTCTTCATAACCGCACCAATCTGCTTCCGCGGTATCGACAACATAAACCTTAATATCAGCATCGATGCAGTCAGAAACAATGACGTTGTCATCTGTACCAATGAAGTCACTTTCTGTACTCCCATCCGAGGTCGCGCCTGAAAATGCTAAAAAGTAGCAAAATTCACTGAGGCACCATGCGCCATTGTAAGCTAAGATGATGCACTCGGAGTCGTCCCCTGTCCCTAAAACCCATGAGAAAACTGTGTGCGACGAAGCCTAGCTTAACGTTGTTCCAAGGAGCAGTCATTATTTTTATTACTACGAGTGACAAACTGTTTAATTCAACTCCTGATGTAGGATTCAGCAGTAACGAAGCACGAACTATTGAAGTACACAAGCTGAAAATGAAAACGCTGTCATTGATATGTGGGGTTTAACGTCCCAAAACCACTATATGATTATGAGAGACGCCGTAGTGGAGGGCTTCGGAAATTTAGACCACCTGGGGTTCTTTAACGTGCACCCAAATCTGAGCACACGGGCCTACAACATTTCCGCCTCCATCAGAAATGCAGCCGCCGCAGCCGGGATTCAAACCCGCGCCCTGCGGGTCAGCAGCCGAGTACCTTAGCCACTAGACCACCGCGGCGGGGCATGAAAACGCTGTCCAGGAACAACAAATAATAATGTACCCCACCAGTGATATCTCGACAATGGCGATAAAAAATATACCTTAGTTGCATCACATATTCAATATGCCCCACAGCTATTTGTTATGCCTATGTTTGTTACAAAGCAATGAGGTTCAACTGCACACATTTTGCACCAGCAAGTACAAACAACTGTGTTTCAAGCACAGTATGTTGCTTCAGAACCCCATTTATGCTGTGTAATTTATTTTAGCACAAGTAAATACCATATTTACTCTCGTAATAAACGCACTTTTTTTCTCGAAAAATCGGAGCAAAGCTGGGTTTGCATTTATTATGCAGGGCAAATTTTATAAAACTTTTTTGGGATGAGCAAAAAATGCAGTAATGCAAAAAAAAGTTAGGTCGCTTAGCCTTTTGCAATTGGCATACGCGTACACTGTTTGGAAACAGCTTCTTTGTAGCACTTTACTCATCTTTGGAGGTTGATAGAAGCTATATATATCTTCTGCAAGCGGTCCCCATGTCGCCCCCGCAAGCCATAAAAGCGTTTTGCAGCCATCTTTTCTCACCACCGTTTAACCGCAAGAGTGGTATCTGCTGCGATCTCAAGAGACGCCCAGAAACGTGCACTGCGACGCAACGACGCACTTTGCCAACTTTGCGGCAACGTTGCACGATGACTGGGATGATTCTGTTGTAGCAAGTAACCAACATTGCAGCAAGAGACCCCTGAAGCATCAAAACAAGCCGTTAATAACAAGATTAACGACAAAATACGGCCGCCACCTCACTTTCCAACGAGAAGTTTCTGTACCCACGGCAAACAAGTGAGGCAAGTATCAGGGGTGCTACCATGTTGCGGAAATCATCACGATCTTTTCTGTGTGACAAGCAATTTTTTCTGGAAACCTGTAACGCGATAGCTTTGAATAACCTTTAGCAACAGCAAATCCTGTTGTGGTAGCTTGAAAATCGCGTGCACGTCGTTGGACCTTAAACTTTCGTTTTTGCAGGAAATGACTGTCGGTTGGCGTGGGCAGTTTCGTGACCTTCGCTCGCTGTATGCTTATCAGCTGCGAAGTCTCTACACTTGCAGTGTTCATGAACCCCGCTGTGGCGCACAATTAAAAAATACGGGGGACGTGCTGCACACAGATAGAAAGAAAATTGGCATAATAATAAAAGAACAGAAAAGATCCAAGGGGTAAGGAGGCCCCAGGTGTCTGTTAGTGGGACTGCAGCGGATGAATGTAGAAAGTGCATTTATTACATGGAGGGACAAAAATGCAAATTCTGATGACTGAAATTAGGGGTGCGTTTATTATGCGAGTGCATTCATTACGTGAGCATTGTTCATGGTAGTACCAATTTGTTTTTACTTAAGCTTGTGGATTCACTTTGCACAGCTTACAGAGCGAATGAATACAAATCTCCAATTAGATTGGAAGGGAAAACAAAAGCCATTATTAGCCAGTGTGCTAGAAAAAGTGGCTGCCGGCAATGCATAAAAGGAAAAGTTAGCCAGCTGTTGTCGCCATAGGGCCTGATTCATGCCATGCACCCACCATGCATAACAGAGCATCAACTGTAGCATGCATTGAAGAGTAGTACTGAGAAGATGCTTTGTGGATTATGACTGTAACACTATGTATGACAATACCACAACACAAATTCTGCACACTGTTACAGACAATATGATAATTCTATATATTAGTTCCGTCCGCCGCAACATTACAGACAACATATGGCATTATTGGAATACACAGAGAATATTTCAAAAGGAGAGGGTGCATAAATTTTCTTGACATGAAAGGCTTTGTTGGCGAACTTGAGCTTTCATGTATGTATTCAGTTGTTTTCCTCAAAAAGTTAATTCCTTTCACTCCACAAAAATGTTTCACGCACTGCGATGCCCCACACAAACCTTCAGGCCGCTACTCTCATTTGCAAACAAGGTGTGCGTGTGCTGGCTGAGCACCCTTCCTGCCCTTTTTTTCATCGGCTACTTTGAATCACAATGACAAAACTGCTACTCCAATAATGTTACATTTATGAGAAGCTTCATTAAAAATGAAATTTCTTGAAAGGTAGTGCAACTCCTTCAGTTTACACATCTGCCCTTAACAGCCTACTTTCGGTGTCCTGGCTCTCATTTCCTCTTTTTGCAATTTCCTCTGAATACTGAATGGCAGTTCATTAGGCATAAAAAGGTTTCCGTTTTCTAAAGCTCTGACAAACAGCCTTACAAAGGGCAACACTAAAGCAATGTGAAGCAGCAAATGAATGATTTCATTATATCTCCGAAACTAATGCGCCAACAGGAGAGACAGACTGCACTACAATTGCACTACAATTGATCTAAGCGGTCGTACTCTTCACCATATCTCCAAAACGAAAGTGTCAACAGGAAAGACAGACAGCAGTAAAATTAAGCTAAGGGGTCTTACACAATATATGCAGCTACGACAACATATGGCATTTGTCAGCAGTTTGATATGAGCATTACTTAACACCTGAGGTGGCACCAGGAACGCAGACATTATCACTTTGCTCTTTGCTTTTCAGATAAACTGTAAATTTCACAAAAAAAAGTGTCACATCCTTAAATATGCTGCAATTTGGTGAATGTGTTACACGTAGGTGTACGTATAGTGGCATGCTTCGGTGAAACAGCTTCACTACGTCTGGTGGCATCTTAAAGTGCAAGAACTCTGTTTGATTACACTGCTCAGAATCGTTGCGCTGGTACTAACAGCAAAACCTGACGCAGTGGAGCAAAGAATTGGGAACCCGACAGTTGGTTCTCAATGCCATCTCCCGGAAAGTGATACGGCCGTCACATTTCTGGGAGATTAGCTCCGAGTTCCCATGAAACTCCTAAGAAAGAAGGGATGTCCAGGGAAGAGGAGAGCCCCAGCAGTTTTGGAGAGTGTTCCATGCTCACAGAGTAACCCCATGCCCAGTTGAGAGACGAGAATGTGCACCGAGTAATAAACACTACTCTCCTCTGGGTGCACTGGCAAGAAACCTTGAACGCAAGCGAAAAGAGTGAAGGCTACCAATGGTCCTTCTCTATTGAATTAACTGCCTCTAATAAGTACACGATTCAGAATATCAGCCCACCATGCTGACCGAAAAGCCAAACCGCTCTTCCTATTGCCACTGATGTGTTCATCTAGTAAATAATCGGCAATGACAAACAGGGCAGCTGAAATACCTGCATGACCCTTTGAGACCCCATTTTGGGAGCTGCCTAATAAAAGGCTTGCAATTAACGAAAACTTACTTTGTTGGACACTTCACAACCTCCAGAATGGCAGAGTTTAGACTTTGCAAACAAAGAATTTTTCACTAGATCTTCTGCAGTTGCCATCCTCTATGAATGCAGTGAAAACAGCAGAAATATTACTTCAGGCTTAGGGCAGCATATCAGGCTGTCAGCAAGCAAGGATTCGAATGTTTCGAATATTAAAAAAAAAACAGTATTCAAATTGGCTTCAAATTGAATTTAGATAAGTTGAAAATTTCGAATTATTCAAAACAAACAAATAGATGCGTATTATCCAGCATGTAACACCCTGTAAAAGTGGTTCATTGTAACAAAGTGGTGCTAAACCGTGAAAACACGCATCCACAAAAAATCTGCACTGCCACGGAACCCCACTTCAAGGTTAGAAGGTATCACCATCAGATTGATTGATTTTTTAAAAGCTGATTATACTGAATTATATGTCCAATGTATAGCAAATTTTAAAGCATAACTTATTTGACAGGCTATCACTTACATTCTATCGAAAGTCAAATTCAGTTTTTTTTCATTCCGTTTCTCTTGATGTACACGAAAAAAAAAAAAAATAGAGGAGGCCCAAACAAATAGTGAAACACTGTTCCCTCGACGAAAGTTCGGGCCCCACTTACAAGTCATATTCAAAGTTGTGTCCACTTTTTTTTTTATGCAAAAAATTGCATTCTTACAGGCCTTGTTTCAATTAAAAAAAAACTTCCGTAAAGGTTAGTTTCATCATGCTTCTTTATAATATGCGATATATTCTAATTTGATTAGAAATTATTCGAACTGAATCACTATTCACTTTGAGCCTAAAAATTTCCTATTTGCACCCCCCCACCCCCAAGCCTAGTTCCAACACTCTCGGGTGATGTCATCAAGCTGACAGACATGACAAGCGCTGATAGTTCAGCTCATCCTTATGAACAGGCCCACAACTTTTTTACGAGTAAGTTTAAATCCACTCTTTAGGGTACAGGAGAACAAGTTAGGAGAACAAGCAATAGCTGCCCAGATGAAAATAGGTTCCTATGGCAAAACACTGACTCTAGTTGCAATTCCGCGTTTGACTTCAAACTGTCTCATCTGGCTATGTAGTCTAGTCACTCGTCGAGTGTCTCAGAACTGTAGTTCCCATTCAACCCTTCAGGAAGTATTCCAGCACCTGTTTCATGCAAAGATATTCTGACATGTTCTGATACAGCTGCCCTCAGTTATCTGTTCCAGCGACAGGGCAATGTTTATCACAATGGTTGGTGAACCAAAGACCAAAGGCCAAAGACCACATTCTAAAAGAGGTCAGGCAGGTATTTCGGTAGCACTGCATAGATTTCTGCCAGTTGCACGAGTGGAAAGTGCCCAAACTTGAAAAGTCATAGAGAGAGATAGAGAGAGAGGCCGTCACCTAGTTCGGGTGCAGAGCAGGCTCGGCGAGAAGACCGCAAGCGGAAAAAGCCTTTACCAAAGGAGACACCAGTTGAACTCTTTCGGCTGCGGAAGACGTCCTTGGATGACGCCGCCGGGGCTGGTGCAGCAGCAGCAGCGGCCTCTCCGGAGCGCCTCACCTGCTGGTTATGCGAGCGGGGCAGGCTGTTGCTGTACTGCCGCACATTGCTGAGCTGAAATTAAAAGCAGCAATTACCTTAATTTCTGTTACAGAAGCTTTTCAAGGAGTAATCTAGCTGATAAGAGTAGTCACTTGTGCCAGTAGGTCGGTCATGACAAGGGTGGGAAAGCCGTACCACATGAGCATGAGCCCTCACTTAGTAATCACCCACATCTGTACTATGTGCCTCATCACACGAACACATTCACAAGCATGCACAAAGGGGCACCAAACCCTCATGCCTTTCACTGCCAGATAGCCACAAGGAGGATGCAATAATAATCCTTCTTTGAAACCACAGTTTTTTTAAATTGGTTTGTTGAATTATAAATACAACTGAAAATGCACTAACAGAACAAAACAAATTTTTTCTGTTTTTGCAATCTATACTTTTCTTGGTGATTCGTTTGAAAGAACCATACTCCAAATTATCAAAAGGTCATTTTGCTACTTAGCGATAATAAAAACATCGCATTTCCGTAATTCTTCTGCACATATAACACGTCAAGTAAAAGAATGTCCTGTACTTTGATACATATTACTAAGCACATAACTTGTAATTTTGCAAAACCTTTGTACCAAATGGTACAATGAACTAACTAAATTCTTGGAAGATGCAGTAAGCACAAAAATATTTTCACATACATTGCAAACTTGCAACATATCACATTATCCCCACATGGCACACTTTACAAATTTGCCTTTATTTTTATTTTTTTTTGTTCAGGATAAATGCCTTTACCAGTGATCTTCAGTTACACTTGTCTTGCACAAGTAGAGTGCACCTAATGACTGTAAATTTTCTAATCTTAATCTGCCACTAACTGTAGTGACAAATACGGGCACTGCTGGAGCAATGACGAAGATGACGTTTGTTGTTGCCGATGCTCGTGCTGCTTCTGCCAAAACGAATAGCTGCTGTCTCGGTGCTGTCTGGCACATTAAGCGGTTGCCTTACCTGAGCGTCTCAAAGTATTCTTACATGCCATGTATAGAGAGCAATATTGCTCAATGCAAGAAATGCCACTAAGGATATGAAATTTCCATATTGTAGTCACCAATTCTACAGCAGCAAGTGTTACTTCAGCTCTGAATGGTCGTTTCCCTTTGCAAGTGTATGCAAGCATAACTAATCATGTTGAAATATGCATTTTCTAGTTCTGCAGGTCAGATTATTTTGCCTACAACTAAAGACTGCGCATGTCAAAATTGTACTCTGAGACTCAGTTGAGTTCGCCCAATGAAGCTCGTTGTGACTGACAATTTTAAGAACTTGTAAAGTGCAAACGATGAAGGCGAAGCATATTCACCAGGACAAAGTGCCAGTCCTGTATGTGTTCTGTCTTCATCATTTGCGCTTTCCAAGTTTTCTCAAATGATGGACCGAATTGCCTAAACCAAAGTATTGTGACCATTTTGGAAGTGTTTTTTTTTTCTTCACTGTGTACTTCTACTCCTTTTTATGAAGAATGAATACATCACTAGAACATTTAATGAAAAAAGACTCTGTGACCAAGATTAAGGAGTAAATATTTGAGCGTCATGTTGCTTGAAACAACTACAAACAGAGCTAGATAGTTGACAACGACTTAGAGAACACGTAAGTTTGGACATGTTGGTATTCTATTTCTGCAACTAGCGCACAGAAAAAGACAAGAACAGTATAATAACTGGCATTGACAAGCACTAAATTGCAAATATGTTGCAAGATAGCACTTGTTATCATCAGCTTTCACAGCGTCCTTGTCTTTTTCTGTGGGCTAGATGCAGAAACGATAAATGAACAGACACAAACCGAATGTGACCCATCGTCGCTGTTAGGCCGAGACGACAGTTGCAGTGGTGTGCTAGACCGGAGCGCAGACTGTGATGATGGCAGTGTGGCTGATGCACTGCGCGAGGGGCACTTGGGCGGCTTCTCCTGCAGGTAGCCTTCACTAGGGAGCTGCACATGACAAACATACACCTGCTGAATCATGATGTAGCAGTGCACAGTAAACTCTGGTTAAAACCAACTCTGTCACGTCACATTACTGGGTGTACTGAACAATGTAGGAAGGATCCCCTTAACAGTACACACTGCTTTGTGGTTAAAGGGGTACTGACACTTTTTTAGAGGCGAGTTTACTCTGCCATACAAATCTTCTGTATACATAGACGACTCTGAGCAAGTGTGGCACTCAGCAAATGCTAATAGGACGTTTTATTTTGATATTAAAGTCAAGTCTCTCGCGGCGCACCTATTCACATCGACACTAACTTGACGTCAGGCTACAGTACAAATATTCGTGACTTCAAGCAGCAGTCTGGCAAGTTGCACTGACGTCAAGCGCCAGAACACAAAATATGGCAGCTTGCGGGTCGCCGTCTCGATCGTCTGCTCGTGCTGTGCAGTCTCTGGTGGTATTTAGCTTGTGCGTACATAGTTCTTTATGTTCCCATGTTACTGGATATTGAATAGAACCTACCCATACGCAGGTATTTACAGAACGTAAATCTTTACACAACGTAATCTACCTGCCAGACATACTTTACGTTTGCGGCCCTATCTTGCAAATCCACTTTCGTTCGTAGGAACTCCCGGTATCCCCATTGCGAAGACTCCAGCCATCGAGTCAAAATAAGCCGAAAAGCACGAGCACCAATACTGATTACATTGTTTCATCTGGATTATTAAAGCTAAAATGCACTAGAACATCAAAGTCGAGAACATCAAAGTGAACCACCGACTGCTGGAAGGGTGGCGCCATCTAGTAAGGCAAAAATGAACCAGGAAATAAAAAAAATTTTATTGCTGAAACATTGTGCATTGTACGTCTCGCGTAGAGCCATGCAGCAGTGTTATTAGGAATAAGTTACCTTTTTAATCATTTTCAGCTCAAAAAATTACGCGCAAGCCAACATGTTCATGACTGTGGTTGCACAAAGTTTCACAAGATGTCGATATTATTGCAGTAGTAGCCTTGTATTTCTTCACCCTGTTGCACATACACGAATACTGTACTTGATAAAGAAACGCATCATAATTTCGCCTCAGAAGTGATTCAATCCTATCTGAGTTAAAAATAGTTTAAATACAGTTAGCATTACAATTTGTAATTTGCGAAGACATAAAAGCATACGCTTGCTTATGTACGCAAACATTTATGTATGGAGAGCTAAAACGTTGAAAAACAGGCGTTCCAGTAAGACGGTAAGCGCAAAGTGGTATCTGGTAGCACGTTAACATAAAGAAGTATACGTGCAAGCTAAAAGCCCCTACTGTCATCCAACATACCTGTGAAGCATACTAGCAAAGTCTGGAATAGTGTACATGCATGCGAATTCAAGATATATGTTTATCAGAGGGCAAATAAGTGATTTAATTTCGGAATTTTCATCATGCTACCAATATTTTGCCCCCCGGATTGTCTTGCGCAAGTGATACGAAAGACAGTAGTAGGAAGTTCCACCGATTCCAGCCCAATAAGGTGCTGAGACAAGCCGAAACCAAGCGCTGTTTACTCTGTCTGCTGCACTTGCCTCCGGACACGTACATGAGCAACAATATGCAGTTGCTAACTGACTACGAATTGTTGATGAAGAACCTGTGGCTTAAAAGTGATGGCAACCCAACATTGTGCCCCCCTGTCGCGACAGTTACCTCATGTGCGGCGCACAGCAGACAAAGCAGACGATCGAAAAAACAACATGCAGACGAGGATGTGCCAAGAAAACTTGTGCGTGCACATACTACCGCGTGGTGGTGCTGCTTATACCAAGTCATGACGTGAGGGTACACTAGAAACCACCACTAGCCTTTAAAAGCATGCTGTAATTCATTTTTCAGGGTGCACTCACACTTACTGGTACGTTTCCTACGCTCTCGTGGCCTTTGACAAGCATGTGACGCAAAAAAATGAGAGTTATAGCTTGTACAAGTACTTTTTTATGTTAACATGTTACCGGATACTGGTTTGCGTTTGCTGTCTTACCGGAACGCAAAATTTTTTGACGTTGTAGCTCCTCATACATAAACGTTTACGTTAGTATGTAAACGTCTAGGCCTTTACGTTTTCGCAAACCATAAATGGCGATGCTAATTGCATTTAACTTACATAGGATTGAATCACCATTGTGGCAAAATCACCAAACGTTTTTTTATCGTGTACAGTATCCTTGTATGCACAAAATGCTGAAAAATACAATGTTATTGCAATGATGGTGTCGACATCTTGTGACACTTCGTGGAACCACAGTCGTGAACATGTTGGCTTACGCTTAATGCTTTTGAGATGGAAATGATTAAAAAAGTAACTCATTTGTAATAACGTCACTGTGCTGTTTTTGCACCAGCCGTACAATGCACGATCTTTCTGCAATAACAATTTTGTAATTACCTGGTTCACTATAGCCCTGCTAGATGGCGCCAACTATTCAGCATGCCGGGGGCTTTCACGTTTACGGCTTCTATATCCTAGGCCATTCTAGCTTTGCTAATCAAATGTAATCGCTATTGGCGCTCGCACTTCGGCTTATTTCAACTCGACGGCTCGAGTTGGCTGCAATAGGGGACAAGCAGTCTTCAGGGTCTAATGCCTTGATATTACATGCATCAAGTGGGGAAACATGGCCTAACGAAATGCCTTGAGGGAAAACTTTGGTCGAACTACTAAAGTTGAGGATCGGAAGCTGAACGTAGTTGTCCACATTAGTCACGATGGTATGCAGCACAGCAACACTTTGGGCCAAGAGCACATCCACTAATGGAGACACTGTGTAATCACCGTCAGGAAGAGCTGGTAATATCGTTAAGGCCACAAACGTGGTGGCTTGCGGTGACAGCAGAACGTAATCAACAGCGCACAAGCGGTCTGACGATGAGGACGACACAGCCCCAAGTTGAGGCAGTTCAAGTTGAAAAACGCCGGTTGCACAGTCGATGAGAGCAGCATGAGCGGACAAGAAATCCAATCCAAAAATCAGTTCACTGGGGCACTGCTGAATAACTGCAAAGAGAACAGATGTGGGGTGATCAGCAATTGTGATGCGTGCTGTGTACATTCCTGTGATGGCAAGACTTCTTCCGTCGGCGACACGAATAATGCCAGGAGCAGCCGGTGTGAGAACTTTCTTGAGGCGGCAACGAAGTCAGGCACTTATCCCAGAAATATGCGCCCCGGTGTCAATAAGTGCAGAAACAGTCAGGCCGTCAACGTCGACGTCGATCAAATTTCGTCGTGTCGGCAAAACAAGGAGAGGATTTGAGGTCGGTATCGAGGATGCAGCTTCACCTCTAAGAGTTGCACCGCTTAGTTTCCCTGATGAGAATTGAGCGGGAAGTCGGGCGTCGTCGTAGAGGAGAAAGGGACGACGGGCGGTGTCCAGGCGGCGAATGAGACTGATGACGTCGAGGCGATGGCGAGCGGCTGTGCTGCGTATCAGGGGCATCGAAGGCGTAGGAATCTAAGGGTGGAAGGCGGCGGTAGTTGTAGGGGATCACCGTAGGAAACTGGAAAAGGCGGTAGCTGTCGGCGTGGTTAGCATTGTTATACTGTGTTCGGGACGAAGACCAATGGTTGTGGCAATACCATGCGACGTGACGTATGCGGCAGCGGTTAAAGCAGATTGGCCGATCATCCGCAGTTCAGATCATCCGCATCTAAGGGTGGAAGGCGGCGGTAGTTGTAGGGGATCACCTTAGGAGGCTGGAAAAGGCGGCAGCTGTCGGCGTGGTTAGCATTGTTATACTGTGTTCGGGACGAAGACCAATGGTTGTGGCAATACCATGCGACGTGACGTATGCGGCGGCGGTTAAAGCAGATTGGCCGATCATCCGCAGTTCACCATTCGGCCGGATTGCGAGAGCGAGGATAAGACCGTTCCTGGGGCGGTGACCTGGGACAAGGTGCCGACCTTGAACGAAAGCCAAATTGGTCAAGACTGAGCAACGGCGCAGACATCGAAGCCCAAATTGCCGAGTTCTTCCCTCACAATCGACTGTACGAAGCAAACCTGAGATACTTGCGAATCGACGTGGCCGTTGGTGGGAAGAGCAGGTGTAATTGCTTTGATTTCCCACCGGACGATTCGCGTAATTTCAGACGCCGGTGAAGACTGCTGACGAGAGGTCAGTCCATCTTCGCAGGAAGACGTCGCAGTGGTGTTCGGCAGTCGAGTGAATGATCTTGAAATACGCCTGCTTTTGGCCAGTTCAGAACGCTGGCATTTCTGAATAATTTCCTCAACAGTCGCGCAGTTCCGGCACATTAGCAGGTGGAACGCATCGTCTGCTATTCCATTCAGGACGTGGCCAACCTTATGTGACCAACGAGATGTTGTTGTCGACTTTACGACATAGAGCCAGCACATCCTGTATATACAAGATATACGGCTCTGTGGATATCTGAGCACGTATAGACAACTCCTTCTTTGCAGCCGCCTTTCGACCGATGGGTGTCCCGAATAAGTCGCAAAGCTTTTCCTTGAATGTGTCCCAACTGCTGATCTCCTCCTCATGGTTCTCGTACCAGACTTTGGCCATGCCTTTCAGGTAAAACAGCACGTTGGCCAGCATGAGAGTTGGCTCATACCGGTTGAGCGCACTGGTATGTTCGTAGTCAGCTATCCAATTGTCAACATCAACTTCGTCCGTACCGCAGAACGTTCCTGGATGCTTCGGATACCTCAGCAGGTACATGGGTGGGGGTGGGGCCGGTGGAGGCGTTGCCATGGATGGTGCAGGCGTTGCCGAGGCTGATGGAGAGGTGGCCGTGGGATCAGTCTGGTGTTCCATCATAGAAACTCCGATTTGACGACCACTGTGGAGCTCCGTTGTGTAGCGCTCCGTCACCGAGAACGTCTGCCAATTCGTTACGGGAATTACAAGTGCACAGAAGAGAGAAACGAGTGTATTTCCAATATTTAAAGGTAGGTGTGACAACCCTGGGCTGCTAGCATCTCGCGCGCCGAGTCCACTTCTTTTTCATCGATTCGTCTACGATGGTGGAGCCATGCCCACTGCCCCGTAACAATATTATAAATAATGCATGAAAAAATTGTATTCTTTATTTTAATAGTAAATTAATCAAATACAGTGGTTCATTACACTGTATATATCATTAAGCTCACACATTTTTTACAGCATATGGCCAGAGAACATGGCGGCTAGTCGTAGCACGATCTGTACATGTGTGCGCTCGATGTTCACTACTCTAGTGAGTTTCTGTGAAGTGTCCCTATGTGAATGTTAAATGAAATAGGTATTTTTTAGTCAACTTTATCTCTGGAAACTGTTGCAAGTGATGCCCAGCATGTTTGAGTGGTTTTTATTGCTCTACTTGGTGCGATGTTTGGATACGTGAGCGCCGACCAAGAGATGGTCCTTTTCTCAGCTCTGATTCTTCCAATTGGAGGCAAGTGTTGCACTTATATATTCCGAGTATAAGTGAACACTTGGCCCGAATGTGCATGGGCTTCATTAATCATGCTGTCATGCTATCTGACTGAATGCAATTATATATAAGCGATTGATTTGTGTAAGCAGCCTTTGTCTCCAATAATCCTACGGTGGGCATGCCCCTATGCAACAAACGCCGGTAGTTACATATGTTTTGGTTAATTCATTTTACGTCTATTAGGAGTAGTCTAAGCTCAAAATAAATAATCGCCTCATACCCACACAAAAAAGAAACAAGTTGGAAATGGTGAGCACCAGTGGCGCAGCCAGGGTGTGACATGTACCCCCCCCCCCCCCCCCCCCAATTTTTTCGCCGTGGTATACAGGGCACAATAACACTCAACCACATCGTCCGGCTGGGCCTCCATTTCAGATCAAGGAGGTACCCTTCCTCCCCTCGAAAATAATTTGTACCTATGCCCCTGCATGTGTTGTTCCATTCCTTGAGGGAATGTGGTGAATTTTCATTTTGTTTTTGCTTATCTGGTATTTTCTCTCTTTTTTTTTTTTTTTTTTTTTAAAGAATGCCTGACCTAGTGGAGCAGGACCAAGCCCTGAGGTGTGACGATTGCTGTCCACGGGCTACAGAAGATATAAAGAAGATATATGAAGCAGGCAAAAGACTAATATCGAAGGCAGTAAATATTTTGCTAAAACATGACCACCTTATTGCATCAGGACAGGCACCTTTTCCTTGAGAACATCATGCTTTTTGATTTCGAGTGCCCCCAATTTCTAGCCAGAACGACTGTCAGTTTCTGCATAAAAACTACACGTTTCCGGCTGGAATGACTTCTATTTGCAGCGAGAACCGCTTTTATTTCTGGCTGAAAGGATTCTGATTATCAGATAGAACCGCTTATAATTCCAGCCAGAATTATTTCTATTTTCGACCAGAATGATTTCCATTCCCCGCCATAACGGCTTCCATTTCGGGCCAGAACGCTTTCTATTTTCGGCCCGGAAAAATCGGGCTGGAAACCATTTTCCGTATCATAATCCAGCCGAGACTGGAAATGTTTTCCAGCTGGGATGGGTACCAGTGTTAAATGCCCCTCAGCTGTGTGAAGTATGAAAATCGAAAAAAAGATGAAAAAAGAGACTGAATAGAACAATGCGATTGCTCGAGCTCGGAACCCTTGGTCATTTATTTTAATTTTATTTGAAAGTGTGATTTAATTACTATATAAATAAAAAATACAATGCATATAAATATATGAATTGGACACCATGGCCTGATATATCCTTGAGATTTTTCTGTATTTATGTCACTGAGTAGAATACTAGGACGATAGTGTAAACAGCTCACTTTTGGTTTAGTTTAGGTTCACTGGATGGTCACAGGGTTCAACTTCATTCTTTTAAGGTCGAAGCTTCTTAAGGCATCACCCATTTGACCCCGTTATCGTTTGTAACCACCGGTGGCACACACCTATTTGTAACAACAGGTGGCACACACCCAAGAGAGCACGTGTGTGCCCCAGGAGAGAACCGTGCGTCCTTGATGTATGTAGTAGGCAGCCACCTTTCGTTTAGTTCTTGGAACGTCCGCTATATGGCACTACTTGTATATAATCAATATATGATGAAAAGATGCGAGATGGTGGTACTTGGAGTGTTCACTAGACGGACGGACATACAGACATACAGACAGACAGACAGACGCACGGACGAACATTATCGACCCACCGTGGACATATCCGGACGGACACTTCGGCCCACTGATCATCATTCAGTTCGTGGATATGCTGTAATTTTTTAGTTTGCTAACATCGTTTCGGAACAGGTTTGGAGCAGTCACTAGCGAATATTGCACTTTGGAGCAGCATGAAGTAGCATTTCTCTTTTGGAGCAGTTTAGAGAAATTGGAGCAACACTTCCATCACTGTATTGCAGTAATTGCTTTGCCGGTGAAATTGATCTTTATTTTTTTCAGTTTTTATGGTTCGACAATTTCCATCGCAGAGCGCGTGAGGTGCTCAGCGGTTTTTTGGCAATGAAGCAGCGAGGTTTTCACAACAACGCCGTCGTCTTTATAGTTTGCCTATCAGCTTTGCTGTTAAAACATATATAGAGTCGCGTAATGAGCTATGTATAAAAATGCCACCTTAAACAAGATTTATGCATAAACCGAAATACCACGTGACTGAATTAATTTGATGTGGTGTGTGTTCCAATACTAACCGTAGGCAGCTAAATAGACAGCTAAGTTGACGGCGGCCTTCTTAAGTCCGATTCAAACTTTCACGTAGCTGGCAAATAGACAGCTTCAAGAAGACCGCATCGCAAACAAATACGATGCAGGCTACTTTGCTGTCCACACAAGATGGCGGCTCAGCGAATTGCTCGAAAAGCTTGGATATCGCCTGTGTTGTTGTCTGCACTCAAGCATACACTTTTAGAGATTTTACAGATGCTCAATGTGAGTAATGTTCAATTTTTTTTTTTAAGATTTGAACACGAAATAAGCTGGAAAAAATAACAGGCTTATTTGTTTATTTTATATTTCTGTTCTCAACGTGAGGTGGCACCTCGTCTGCCTGAAGAGGCTGGGAGATGGAACATAAATTTATATTTTTCCTTGTTATAATAAGATTGATTTAATCGAGTTAAAAAGGCATTAGGCCAATATAAAAAGAAGGTTTTCTTTTTATTTTATTTTTCCTTGTGAGTCTGGTGGCACACAAGTCCCTGACCCGTTATATAGGGTATGCTAATAGCATCCATTTATCCATCCAGCCTTCTCTACGTGTTCGATTTCTCAGACAACATGGGCTTGATGCTATCCTCTAAGCTGTCTGTGTAGACTTTATATGATGCTGTCTTAAAATTGGAACACAACCATGGATACGGTTGCATCGTTTTGCAGCCCATGCGATGATAAAACTAGACTAATTTTGGCGTTGTACATGGGAATTGCCATGTGGGTGCAGCAAGTCAGATTGGCACAAAATAGCGCAGCACTTGCAGCCCTGATTTTTTGTTGTGAAAGTAGAGAAATGAAACTTCTGAATGTATATGACAACAAAAAATATGTAATCTCCTTTGAATAACAAGCATTCAGAAAAAATATTGAAGGCCACAAAGCTATGATACACATTGGTGCCTCTCGCAAACACACTTGTCACACTGGGCCTTGGAATTCTGCCACCACTGCAATAACGGGAGCTCTTTGCTGCAGATGACGCAGTGACTCATGAAAGAAAAGTCATTCACCAATTATGGGCATTAGGTTGCAGGCCTATGCAGTTCACATGATATGATCAAATGCCATAGCAGATACCCACATGCTTTCATCGTACTGTCAAGTGGATGAGTAGTGTACCCACCGCCTGCCTGTCGCTGTCACCAGGAGCGGGTGAGCGCTCCTTCCAGTCAGCCCCTGCGACAACCATCATGTACGGAGATCAACTACAGCTGCTGTAGAGGTTCCCTTTTCAACACATCACTCCCCAACCTATATTAGCTAACTCACAAACCAGTGTGATGCCCCAACTGTACCAAAAGTACTGATTGGAAACCAATTATACATTTCACTTTTTTTCCTTCTTGCTGCAGTGATGAAGTTGCCGTCTTTTGTAGGTAACTTTATTGCCAATAGGTGACGTGAAAAATAGACTCCAACATTTCAGGCTGCAGCATGGCAGAAAATATATCATACACTCTTGTCATGTCGCCACACCTAAAGACTGCAGGTGAGAATACCACCACAAACACTTGAGATACAATCACTGTGCAAAGCCCTAACGTAGACCAATCATTATAGTCTTATCCAACTACAAGGTCATGCAACATAGAAGCAAAAATTGAAAAGAACGCAAAAAGTCTTGTCGTCATGGCAACTAGTGTTCTGCTTGTTTATTGCATGCAGAACAGACATGAATCTTGCCGACTTGTGAGTGGCAGAAATGGCATTACTTTCTGCTAATACTCATTCACGGAATACATTTGAAAAGCCCACCAAAGTTTGTATATTTAGGAGCTCTTAAAATTGTGTTCATTAACCCAGGAAATCATGAGAAAAAACAAAGGTGTCACACACAAAAAAAAAAAAAAATGGCCCTGTCCCTTTACTTGTTATGAAACAATCGTGTGTGCTAAAAATGACAGCACGCATTTCGTACAGGAAAGGATTGCAACCTTCCAAGTGAGAGACCTATGATTGAATATTCATCTAGCCTGATTGAAGTGGGATCATTTCAAAATAGAAGGCATTTCCTGTGCTTCCTAGAAAATGTGCTGTGCGATTGTAAAGGTTCTTATATTGTGTGCTAGAATGACAACCTGGTTACTGTAACTACTTGCTGTTCAGGACCACCCGTTTATGCAAAACAAGGCAGTGCTCTGACAAATTCCTAACAGTAAAAAAGACACATCAAATATGGAAAGAAAGATACTCTGCACCATTCGATCTGAACAAATGTCCATTGTTTCTATTCGTATGCATATGCTTCACCCATCAAAGAATTAGAACTTACTATTCACTATTCTTTCACTATTCCGTGCACTTCATGCGTGATTGTACAAAGCATGAATTCACGGCTCAAATACAGGACTTGAAGCCACCCAAGCAATAGTTCAATTCCAAGTTAACTTTTGTAAAAGTGTGTACAGTAAAATTCAATAGCCAATTTCATACCACAATCACGACCACACTGAAAACGAAAAAACACATAGACAGGATGGGCACTAACTTAGAACTGTTCACTCGTTCAGGAATACAGGCAAACAAAAATCCACTCAACGCAAACGCAAGTGCTACGTGTGTGTGTGATCACCTACTTAATCACACTATAGGACACATTCTCAATACTGCACTTTCCGACTCATACAGGGTGACTGAAGTTCCGCTTGTACAATCACTCCTTTATATTGGCATGAAATACACCTCCCGAATTTCCCATGCTATCTTGACTGCTTTTTTCCAAGATCCAGTCAAGGAAACACACTCTCACTGTAAGAAATAAAACAGTGTGCATTAAACGTGCATAGGACATCATGCACCAGCTTCCAACGTCAGTCCAGCTACAAAAAGGACCTGCTGATTGTGCACAACGGGATTTTGCAGCCTGTGCATGCTCTCAAACAAAATCTGCATTCTGGAAGGTGAATGGAAAAGCAGTAGCTTTTCACACTTTAGCTCCGAGTGTCATTTCTTGCCGTAAATCCCCCTGATATGTTTTTTTTTTCTTGCCGTGACATTGTGACCAAACAGGTATCGATATAGCTCAGTACCGATGTCGCATAGGCTCCTTTATCCAAAAGGTGCTTCATGGGGCCAAGGTGCGTCCACGATTTCGCAATGTTGCTGCCTTGCTCTTGAAGTGCTGCCCTTGCGGGCGAATCATTGATGCACTGTTTTGTCTTGCTCAGCTTCTTGTGTGTGCTGGTGACGTTGAAATGAATTCAGGGCCTGATAAGATGGACTAGATTCTTGATGCCGTGAAGGAGGCTAACTTAGCACGGGAAAGGTTTCAGAAGGAAATGTCGGGCAGAGTTAAAGACATTCACGCAGGTATTATCGACATCAAGAAAAGGCTTACTAAAGTGGAAACTGTGCTTGGTGAGTTGCTTAGCAACACGACTTCCATACCTGATGTCACAGAATCCATCAATGCCATAAAAAATGACCTTTCGACTTTTTGAAATAACAATGCTACTCAAGCAAATTTGGTTCAGCTTGTCGATGACATGAATAATAGGATGCACTGCAAGAACTTGATATTCAAAGGGATACCAGAAAAGGAAATAGAAACATGAAGTATCGGAATCGCTGGTTGTTGATTTTTCCAAGGACCATTTGGGCCTTCAAATCAATGACATCGCATTGGCCCCCTTCAAGAAGGACATAACCGTCCCCTCATTCCTAAATTCCTTAGTTACAAAACAAAAACCCAAGTCCTTGGCAATGCCTTCTGACTAAAAAAACTTAAAATCCAGATTAGTCAGAATTGAAGAAGACTTTTCACCGCGCATTCAGTTAGCCCGGAGGAGGCTTCATGACTAAGCACGCACAAATTGCCGCCAAAACGAGAAAACGAAGCTTCACTTCGATACACTCGCTCTAGCAGGCAGATGCTACCAATATGATAATTCTGCTGACAACGTATGCACGATAACTTCAGAAAAAAGATCGCCCTGATAACCTGACAGCTCTCAAGCAACTCAGATACAAAACTGCTCAATAATCTATGCTAATTTCCGCAGTACCGTGCAAAAGCAGGACCAGCTCGACGACGTTATTCACACGTGCTCAGCTGATGTTATTATCGGTACAGAAACGTGGTTAAACCCCGACATTGAAAACAGCGAACTGCATATATCTAACAAGTTTTCTGTGTCGTGCAAAGACAGAGTCATTGAAAAAAGAGGTGGCGTGCTTATCGCTGTAAAAAAACATTCGATCACAGCCTATTCTTATTGACAGCCCTCTAGAAACCGCATGGGTCGTATGCTATTTGAACCATGTAACGCTTGTAATAAGTACTTGTTATAGACCCCCTAATTATCACGACAACTTTGTTGAACAACTTACCGATATCATTGCTTACATTCAAAGCAAATTTGATGTGAATATTCTGATGGCTGGTGATTTTAACTACCCCAGTATAAATTGGCTATCTTCACAATCAAGCAATACAGGTAAAACTTGCAAATGCCAAGATTTCATTGACATGTTATCATTTTTTTCAAATGACGCAACTGATACATACGCCTACACATGGGGATTCGATCCTTGACTTGTTGATTACAACACATGCCAATAAAGTTACTGCAACTGTCCTGGAACAAATCAGTGACCTCAAAGTCATTCACTGTGTGATTAAAACAACAATGAAAAAACAAAAGTCTCGTACTAAAGAGATTCACGACTTTTCTAAAGTCGACCTAGATAAGGTAAAAAACGAAATGAAAAAATTCTACGCACAGTTTTGTTAACATATGCTGATCGATCTGTTCACGAAACTGGAGGTCGTTTCAGAATCATGTGAAAAGGCTGCAGGAAATACAAGTTCCAAAAAGACTTATCGTTGAAACTAAACACAAACAATGGATTACTACAGATGTAAAGCGTTCTCTGAATAAGAAAAAGCGCTTGTCGGCTAAAGTTAATCGCACCAAAGGAGACGACGATTAGACTAAATACTTTAACATGGCGAACACCTGTAAGCAAAAGATCAAAGATGCAAAAAATTAGTTTTTGACACGGACATGCCCAACTTCCTAAGAGACAACCCAAAGAAATTTTGCAAGCTGATATCTCCTGAGCCTTCAAACGAATTGCCCCACCAATGTTTACCAGATGGTTCTCCCTTGAGCGCCTGTGATTTGTAGCATGCTTTCAATTCATACTGTCATGGGGGTGAGAGAATGAATGAAATAAATATATTTACAAAATATGCAGGGAGAGTCAGAGGCAGCTGTAGCCAAGATGGAGGCCCGACAGCAACAACACGAGCACGGTCACTTTCATCGTCTTCGTCGTCTATGATGCTTTTTCGTTGCCGATATCGTGTAACAAAAAACCACCCGCCGCTGGCAGTGCCGTCTCGGCGCCTAAAGGAGAGTAGGATCATATGCGGATATGTAGGGTTTGAGGCGGGTCACGTGGACGACGTCAGTAGCGGGTGCGGGCGACGACGACTGACTGTCCGACGGAGCGATCTCGTATGTGACCTCGATAAGGCGGCGCAAAACCTTGTAAGACCCCGAGTAGCGAAACAGGAGCTTCGAAAAGAGGCCAACGTGGTGGCATGGTGTCCACAGGAAGACCAATGAACCTGGAGAGTAGGAAACTACTCTGTGATGGCTAGCGTAGCGCGCCTTCTGAGAGAGCTGCGAGCCAAGAAGACATTCCCGTGCGATTTGGCGGGCCACTTGAGCCCGAGCAGTGGCACCCCGGGTGTACTCTGTAACCGTTTGCAAAGTTGATGGGAGAAGAGTCTCGAAGGGTAATGCTGGATGGCGGCTGAACAATAAATAGAAGGGGAGAAGCCAGCGGTGTCGTGGCATGACGAATTGTACACGAATGCCACATAAGGCAAAGTACTATCCCGATCAAGGTGATCTTTAAAAACGTACATGGAGATCATTGTTGTCAAGGTTCAATTTATGCGCTCGGTAAGACCATTTGTTTGTGGGTGATAGGCCGTAGTGAGCTTGTGACGCGTTGAACACGAGCGAAAGATGTCACTTACTACTTTTGAAAGAAATGAGCGACCACGATCAGTCAGAAGCTGTCGAAGAGCGCCATGGTGAAGAATTACATCATGAAGCAAGAAGTCCGCGACGTCAGTGGCACAGCTTGTCGGTAGCGCTCGTGTGATAGCGTATCTTGTGGCGTAATCAGTGGCTACGGCTATCCACTTGTTTCCAGTGAGAGAAGTAGGAAATGCTCCAACGAGATCAAGACTGACGCAATAGAAGGGAACGGTGGGTATGTCTATTGGTTGGAGCGGACCAGCTGGTGGCAAGGTGGAATGTTTGGAGCGCTGGCAGGACTCACAAGCAGCAACGTATCGGTCCACAAAACGCTAAAGACCTGGCCAGAAGAATCTACGCCGCACGCGATCGTACGTGCGCGTGACCCCGAGATGTGCCGCGCTTGGGGCGTCGTGAAGCTGTTCAAGTACAGCGGAACAGAGTTTCGCAGGAACTACGAGTAGTAACTCTGGTCCCTCGGTGCTGGTGTTGTGTCGGTAAAGAATGCCATCACGTAGAACGAACAAGTGTAGCGACGGGTCTACATGGGGCAAAAGTAGACTCTGCATGATAGACCGCAAGTAGACATCACTGAGCTGTTCCTTGCGTATGTCGGTGAAAGCCGACATGGTGAAGACACAAGGGTCAGAATCATGTGCAGAAAGGTCAGGTGGGTCCACGGGGTGACAAGATAGACAGTTGGCATCCTGGTGCATTAGGCCAGATTTGTATGCCACGTCGGAGCTGTATTCTTGTAGTTTCAAGGCCCAAAGGCCAAGTCGTTAAGTTGGATATTTAAGGGACGACAGCCAGCACAAGGCATGGTGATCTGTAATTACCGAAAAGGTGCCACCAAACAAGTACAGTCCAAATTTTCGGACTGCCCAGACTAGTGCGAAGCACTCACGCTCTGTAATGAAAAACTTGCTCTCCGAAGGAGAAAGGAGGCGACTGGTATAAGCAATGACGCCATCCTGTCCTCGTTGCCACTGGGCGAGAACAGCACCAATTCCATGTCCGCTGGCATCGGTACGAACTTTAGTATGGGCTGACGGGTCGAAATGGGCCAAGATGGGTGGGGAAGTAAGTAATGTTGTAAGGTTGCTGAAGGTAGCTGCTTGGTCAGTACCCCAATAAAGATGCATGTCCTTCTTCAATTGCTCCGTAAGTGGTCGGGCAATGTCAGCAAAATTCTTCACGGAACGTCGAAAGTAATGTTACATGATTTCGTCTGACTGAAAGAGGGCATAGTGGGGCATACCCAAGAAAGGTGCCTCAGACTGAGAGTGAAGAAGTTGACGTCGGTGAGCTGCGTTGTGGCTGCGGACTGACAACTGTTATTTTCCACGTAACATTTTGGTGGAGGTGCTGGGTAAGGTCGACAGGGCAGCTTCACCTCCAGAAGCTGCGCAGCCTAGTTTTCCAGGAACATGCGGCGATTAAACGATGGTGAGGGAGAGCGGCGACGCGTATTTGAACGAGAAGGGCGGCTTTGAGGCGGTGGCGACAACGGGACAGGGTGGCCGTAGTCCTCAGGGGCAGTAAATGCTGTAGACTCAGTGCGGGTCGGATAACGGTGGTTTGGTGGACGGAATGAGTTACTGTAAGCGGGGTACGAGTCAGAAGACATACATAGCCATTGGCTGCGGCAGTAACGAGCGATGTGTCCAGCGCGACCACAGCGGAAGCAGATTGGCTTATCATCAGCTGTTCGCCATTCAGACGGGTTCCTGGTTCGAATAGAGTACGGACGGCGACATCTCATGTCCACAGAAGCTATCGAGGGACCAGTATTCAGGGTGGGTGCAGCGGACAGGATGCCAAGGTTAGCGAATTCCTGGCGGACAACAGCCTGGATCAAGGCAACAGCTGGCGTTGAGGCGTTGGGCAACGTCGGTTTGTTGGCAGTCGGGTAAGCGGCCTCGAGTTCACGTCGGACGATGCGCGTCACGTCTTCGGTTGTAGACGGATGACAAGGAGTGGCTTCGCAAGACGACGTTGCCGCGGTGTTGGGTAGGCGCTGAAACTACTGCAAAATGCGTCGACTCTTCGCCTGCTCGAGACGGCGGCACTCTTTGCCCTTACGTTTGAACCGGAACACCCTAGAAGTATATGCTGATGGCACACCTGTTGAAGCTTTGATAGATACGGGCGCTCACGTCTGTATTATGAGTTCGCGTTTTCGTCGTTGCATGAAGAAGGTTCTCACGCCCCCCTTGACCAGTGTCGTCCAAGTTGCAGATGGTGCAACAGTCCCTGTCGTCGGTATGTGCACAGCTCAACTTACCGTAGCCGGTCATCAAGTGGTGGTCCTTTTTACCGTGTTTGCAACATGTCCCCATGACCTCATACTAGGCCTCGATTTTCTTGCCGCCAATTCTGCTCTGATTGATTGCTCTGCTGGTGTGCTCCACCTTGAACTGCCACAAATCAGTGCCGCCCCGTACCAATCTACATGCCGATTACAATGCAGCAACTTTGTTCGCCTGCCCTCCAAAACTGTGACGTACGCCGATTTTCTGTGCTCACCAGCTGTGCCCGACGGTGACTATTACGCTACGCCTCCCACAGACGTACTCCTTGCGCACAATGTTGCAGTGCCCTATACGGTGCTCAGCATCACAGATAACAAAACTTGTCTACCTCTTGTCAATTTCGGCTACATGAATCATGTGCTTCCACAAGGCATTTCTGTGGCCCACCTGTGTCCATTGCTCGATTCACAAATTGAAGTGCTTGCCTTAGACACACTTGTTTCACCGCAGCGCACATCACTTGCAACACATTCGAGCTGCCGTCAAATTGTAGACATGATCGCCACTGATCTTCCGCCTCCGCAAGTTGAAGCCCTACAACATCTTATCAAGGCCTACCAGGATATTTTCGATTTTGGCGACCGACCTCTTGGGCAGACGTCCTTTGTCCAGCATGACATACACACAGGTGATGCCAACACTGTTCACCGCCGTCCCTACAGAGTGTCTGCTTTTGAGCGGAGCATAATTCAGAAGGAGGTGAACAAGATGCTAGCAAAGGACATTATTGAACCATCCTCCAGTCCCTGGGTATCCCCGGTGGTATTAGTTAAAAAGAAGGACGGATCGTGGCGATTTTGTGTGGACTATCGCCACCTTAGCAACATCACCAAGAAAGACGCATACCCTCTGCCCCGCATTGATGACGCCCTTGATTGCCTCCATGTTGCCGCCTATTTTCTTCCATCGATCTTCGTTCTGGTTATTGGCAGATTGCCGTGGACCCCATGGACCGAGAAAGACGGCTTTTGTAACACCCGATGGCCTCTACCAATTTAAAGTCTTGCCTTTCGGCCTATGTAATGCCTTCGCCACCTTTGAACGAATGAAAAAGTCCCTGCTCCATGGATTCAAATGGTCTACGTGTCTTTGTTATCTGGATGACGTGATTGTGTTTGCTCCCACTTCTGAAGCGCACCTTGAGAGACTGTCGAAAATTCTTGATGTATTCCGTCTCGCTGGCCTTCAGCTGAATTCATCCAAGTGCCGGTTTGGTCGCCGTCGCATTACAATACTTGGGCATATTGTTGACGCTTACGGCGTACAGCCTGACCCAGAAAAAGTTCGAGCTGTGAAGGACTTTCCTGTGCCAAAAACCGCCAAAGATGTCTGTAGCTTTGTGGGGCTCTGCTCCTATTTTCGGCGGTTCATCAAGAACTTCACGGAAATCGCTCGGCCCCAAACAGATTTACTCAAACCAAATGAGACCTTTACCTGGGGTCCCTCGCAAGCAGCAGCATTTTCCGACCTGACCACTTTGCTCACTTCTTGTCCTATGCTGGCTCACTTCGACCCTACGGCACCGACCGAAGTGCGCACCGATGTCAGCGGTTACGGAATAGGCGCTGTGTTGGCTCAGCCACAACGTGGGTAGCATCGCGTGATAGCTTATGCCAGCAGGCTGCTGTCCACCTCGGAGCGTAATTATTCTATCACAGAGCGCGAATGCCTAGCGCTGGTGTGGGCAGTCGCGAAATTTCGCCCTTACTTATACGGCCGACTATTTATAGTTCTCACCGACCACCACGCTCTCTGCTGGCTCGCCTCCCTCAAAGATCCCACAGGTCGTCTTGCCCGCTGGGCACTCCGCCTCCAGGAGTATTCTTACACCATAGCGTATAAATCAGGAAAACTGCACAAAGATGTGGATTGTCTGTCATGCTACCCTGTGGCCGACTGCGACACTACGAGCACTGATTCTCTGGGCTGCGTCCTTTCCATCTCCCAGCTGCTTCATCTCGGGGACAAGCAGCATCGCGACCCGGATATCAGCCGCCTAATACAACAGCTCGAATCTTCACCGCAAGACGCTTCTGTTCGCATGTTTACCTTAAAGGACCGCACCTTATCTCGGCGTAATTTATCGCCCAATGGTCACGACCTACTTCTGGTCATACCAAAGCACCTGCGTTCCACAGTCTTACGCGAGCTCCATGACGCGCCAACCGCGGGTCACCTTGGTGTCTCTCCCAAATATGACCGTGTCCGCCTCCGCTTCTACTGGCCTTGCCTTTCACGCTCTGTACGTCGCTATGTCAACGCTTGTGAAATTTGCCAGCGTCGCAAAAAGCCATCGGGACTCCCTTCCGGATATCTTCAGCCCATCGACATCCCAACGGAGCCATTCTTCCGTGTTGGTTTGGACCTTCTCGGTCCCTTCCCAACATCCGCCTCCGGAAACAAGTGGGTCGCGGTGGCTACGGATTACGCGACCCGTTATGCAGTTACGCGAGCCATGCCAACAAGCTGCGCTACAGACGTCGCTGATTTTATACTTCGCGATCTCATTTTAGTGCATGGAGCCCCTCGTCAACTGCTGACAGACCTAAGCCGTACGTTCCTTTCGAAAGTGGTTGACGATATCCTGCGTTCCTGCTCTACCCAACATAAGCTCACGACATCGTACCACCCCCAGACAAACGGGCTTACAGAACGTTTAAACCACACCCTGACAGACATGCTATCAAAATACGTCTCGGCCGACCATCGTGATTGGGACCTTGCACTACCCTACGTGACGTTCACATAGAATTCCTCCCGGCATGACACTGCTGGGTACTCGCCATTTTACCTTCTGTTTGGACGCGAACCAACATTTCCGTTGGATACCTTCCTGCCAGCCGCTGCGCAGTCTACTTCTGATTATGCACGCAACGCTATTACCCGAGCTGACCACGCTCGTCAGCTTGCCCGCAGCAGATTAATGACGTCCCAAACTCGCAGAAGCATCGTTATGACGAGCGGCATCGCGACGAACACTTTCCAACAGGTTCCCTCGTTCTTCTTTGGTCCCCTACGCGACATGCAGACCTTTCAGAAAAACTTCTCTCTCGTTTCACGGGCCCATACCGCGTGCTTAGACGAGTGACCGACACTACATATGAAATTGTCCCTGATAATCCATCAACCTCTTCCGCTCTGCTGTCAAGGGAGATCGTCCACGTATCAAGGCTCAAGCGTTACCACACTGCTCCAGCTGTGGCCCCGTAAACTCGCCGGGTCGGCGCTTTTGCCGCCGGGGGTCGTGTTAGGTGATTTCATCTGACTGAAAGAGGGCATAGTGGGGCATACCCAAGAAGGGTGCCTCAGACTGAGAGTGAAGAAGTTGAAGTTAAAGGTGAGCTGCGTTGTGGCTGCGGACTGACAACTGTTATTTTCCACGTAGCAATAAGAACAAAGGCCGATAAAACTTCGTACATCTTTTGCAGAACGTGGTATGAGAAAATCATTGACAACTCGAATTTTTTCAGAATCAGGTTGCACGCCTCGAGCACTGACAAGGTGGCCCAGCATAGTGATTTCCCGACGGCCAAAGCGACAGTTGGAAGAGTTGGGCTGAAGTCCTGCTGTCCGGAAAACCTCAAGAACAGCCGTGAGGTGGCTAAGGTGGCTTTCGAATGTAGGTGAAAGTACGATAACGTCATCGAGATAGCACAGGCACGTGGTCCATTTGTATCCTTGCAGGAGAGAGTCCATCATCCTTTCAAATGTAGCTGGCGCATTACACAATCCGAATGGCATAACCTTGAAGTGGAAAAGTTCGTCCAGTGTGATGAATGCGGTTTTCTCACGGTCTCGATGATCGACAGAAATCTGCCAGTATCCTGATCCCAAGTCGATAGATGAAAAGTAGGCAGACCCATGTAAGCAGTCGAGAGCATCGTCAATCCGCGGCAGTGGATACACGTCCTTACGTGTTACTTTGTTTAAGTGACAATAGTCTACGCAGAAGCGCCAGCTGCCATCCTCCTTCTTGACTAGCACGACCGGCGATGCCCATGGACTGCAGGAAGGTTTGATGACGTCTTTTGTGAGCATTTCTTCAACTTCGTGCTGGATAACTTTTCGCTGAGCATTAGACACGCGATAAGGACGTCGTCGAATGGGGCTGGCATCTCCAGTGTTAATCCTATGAGTTACAAAAGATGTCTGACCCACAGGGCGGTCATCAAAACCAAAGATGTCGTGGTAGGATTTTAGCAGGTGCCGAATGTCAGCTGTCTGTGCTGGAAGAAGGTCCGGAGCGATCATCTTGTCGATGGTGGCATCCGCTGCGCTCTTCGAGAATGAGAACGGAGCAGAGGACGAAGAATATTCAGCAACGAACGCCGAAATGGCAGCATCTATAGAAGAAACTTTTGCCAAAGTCATACCGTCTGGGATAACTTGAGCGCACCAGCTGAAGTTTAGGATCGGAAGAGATGCTGTATTTCCCGTGACTGTCAAAAGTGTGTGAGGCACGGCAACATTTTTGGCCAGCAGAACGTCAGCAATAGGTGTCAACATGTAGTCACCATCGGGAACAGGAGGGACAGATCTTAGGTTCACGTAAGTAACGGCTTGAGATGCTAGGCGAACATGATCTGCAGAACACAGACGGGGTTGAGCTGGTGTTGGGTCGTCACGGTAACACGGTAAATCAAGTTGAAGCATGCCGGTTCCACAATCAATAAGGGCAGAGTGGGCGGATAAAAAGTCCATGCCGAGGATAAGTTCATGGGAACATTTCTCGAGCACAGCAAATAGCACTGTCGTGGAGTGATCAGCTACACTTATACGCGCGGAGCACATTCCAAGCACGGGAAACGTGCCGCCGTCGGCGACCTGGATGAGTGGCACTGTGGGTGGCGTTAAAACTTTTCTAAGGCAGCAACGAAGTTCTGAATTCATTACTGATATGTGAGCCCCTGTGTCCACAAGTGCAACAGCGGATGTGTCATCTTTTTCAACGTCAATAAGGTTGCGTCGAGTCGGCAGCATGGTCAGAGAATTTGGCGGGCAAGTGGTCGATGCAGCATCACCTCCGGGAGCTGCATCATCTAGTTTTCCCACGCCAGATGGTCAGTCGGCGACGTTGGTCGGCGAAATTGCGGCGAGTGAGACGACGGGCGACGGGAGAGCGGTGAACAAGACTGGTGAGCATGCAGAGATGGAGAGCGACGACGATATGGTGGCATAGAAGGACCGTCTTCAATGGTGGCCTGAGGTGACTCCCGGTAAGTTTGAAAGCGTCCATGATCCCTCTCTGGCCGATGGGTGTACCCATAGGATGCCTGGTGCCAATACCACCGAGTGTTACAATGGCGGGCCACATGTCCGATACGGTGGCAGTTGAAACAAATCGGGCGATCGTCAGCAGTCCTCTATTCGGCTGGATTGCGAGGGCGAGCCGGAAGGTTTTGGCTTTGGGCATACGAAACAGGGGGTTGACGACGGTCGATCGGCTGAGAGGGAGCTGTAGTGCACTCGGAGGCCAGTTCAGCATCGGAAAGCTCTTGTCGCACAATGGCATGTACCAGTGGCACCATCTGAGGGCTAGAGTCACAGGCATGGGAGCCCACGGATGCAGGAGACAGAGCTTCAAGTTCACGTCTGATGATCTTGGTCACGTGCTCTGCAGTTAACGGCGTCTGTAGTGCAGGCCCGTCTTCGCACGACCAGGTTGCTGCTGTGTTTGGTAGTCGAACGAAATTATGGGTGATACCTCGACTTTTCGCGGCCTCAAAACGCTGGCACTCCTTGATGATGGCATCGACCGTGTTGCAGTCCTTGCATATGAGAAGGTTGAATGCATCATCTGCAATGCCTTTTAATATGCGACTACTTTTTCGGTTTCTCCCATACCGTTCTTCCATACCGTTGTCTTTTTTTCGGCAAAGGGCAAGCACGTCCTGTATGTAAGTCACGTAGGACTCTGATGACATTTGCGCACGAGATGCCAACTCCTTCTTGGCCGCTGCCTTTCTACCCACAGACTTGCCGAAAAGGGCGCGCATCTATTCTTTGCACGCATCCCAGCTTCCAATTTCATCTTCATGGTTCTCAAACCACACTTTTGCTGTTCCTTTCAAGTAGAACAGGATATTGGCTAACATAAGAGTTTCATCCCAGCGGTAATTCTTACTTGTACGTTCGTACAACGGCAACCATTCTTCGATGTCGACATCATCCGTGCCACAGATCGTGCCAGGATCTTTTAGCTGCGGAAGGACAACAGTTGTTTTGTAGTCGCCTCAGCGGGAGTGGCTTCCTGGTTTGCCATGGTGGAAAAATCCAAGCGTCGGCCACTGCGGAGCTCCGTTATATCGTGTTGTACCCCGCACCACCACCAAATGTCACGGGGTTGAGAGAATGAATGAAATAAATATATTTACAAAATATGCAGGGGGAGTCAGAGGCAGCAGCAGCCAAGATGGAGGCCCAACAGCAACAACACAAGCACGGTCGCTTTCATCGTCTTCGTCGTTTATGACGCTCTTTTGTTGCCAATGTCGTGTAAAAATACTTTTGTGGTGTTTTCGTGAAAGAAAAACACCTTAACACTGAATGAATGAGCAATATTGCTGCACCAGATTGTGACATTTCTCCAGTGTATCACGTAATTATAAGATCTAATGGAGTTGAAAAAGCTATCGATCATTTGCCAACCTACTCAAGTCCTGGTCCCCATGGTATTAGCAGGAAATTGCTGAAACTCACTAAGGTTTAGTCAGCTCTTACACTTGCACTCATTTTTCAACAATCATTAGAAACTATCCAAATTCCTGATGACTGGAAACTTGCTCATGTAGTGCCGATATTTAAAAAAGGGTGATAAGAATGAATTGGCAAATTACCGTAATTACTCGAATCTAACGCGCACCTTTTTTCCGGTTAAGCCAGTTCATAAATCGCATGCGCGTTAGAATTGAGTACGAACAAAAAAATTACGGTCAATCTATTGCCATCGGCAAATTCAAAATGGCCGCCCCTATGTGCGTCGGCATGGCGCGTCGGCCATTTCTGCCTATGTGTTTCCCATGTGCGGCACTTCGTACGTGTGCTGAGGAGTTCATCTAGTAGAGCATTAGCATCGACGGCGTGGAAGGGCCGACTCCAAAAACTCGAGTGCACCACGATGCCGCTTTTAAAAGAAAAGTTATCGCGTGTGCAGAAACGGACGGAAATCGGGCCGCATCGCGGTCGTTCGGAGTTCCCGAAACGTGCGTGCGGGACCGGCGGAAACAAAAGCAGAAGATTGTCGACAGCAAAGCTTCACGCAAAGGCTTCAGTGGACCACAGCAGGGTCGGTTTCCGCAAATTAAAGAGCTGCTTGGCGAGTATGTGCTTGAGCAGCGAGCGGCACAGCGGCCCGTGACGACAGAAATGCTCCAAGTGCGGGCTATGCAATTGGTCTTAGAAAAAGGTCTAATGCGGAGCCAGTTTAAAGCGAGCAGGTGCTGGCTAACTAACTTTATGAAGAGGAAAGGCTTTTCCCTCCGAAGGGGTACATGCATATGCGAAAAGTTTTGCGGAGGAGTACGATGAAAAGCTTCACAGTTTTCAGAGGTTCGTCCTAAACTTGCGGCGCAACAACGGCTACCTGCTTGGGCAAATCAAGAATGCCGATCAGACGCCTCTTTACTTCGACATGCCTGGCACCACAACCGTCGAGAAGAAGGGGGCGAAGCAAGTTCACGTGCTGACATCGGTCCACGGTAAAACTACAGTGACGGCAATGCTCTGTTACACGTCAGATGGGCACAAGCTTCGCCCGTACCTCATATTTAAATGGAAGACGCTCCCGAAAGAAGTCGTTTTTTTTTTTTTTTCGAGTGGTGTGATCGTGCAGGCCAGCGAGAAAAATGGGTGCGCGTTGCAATCGATGTCTTACGTTTTTTTTTTTTTCGCGGTGGAAATCGGGTGCGCGTTACAATCGAGGGCGCGGTAGAATCGAATAAATACGGTATTGCCTTATATCATTAACATCTATCACTTGCAAATTATTTGAACATATTCTGTCCTCTCAGATAGTGAAATACATGGCTGAAAATAATATTTTATTTTCTAGCCAACAAGGTTTTCAACGGGGATGCTCATGCGAGACACAACTTTTTAAAGTAACTACCAAAATTCATAACAATTTGCATGAACTAATGCCAAATGATGCAGTCTTCATTGACTTTGAAAAAGCCTTTGACAGGGTAGGTCACATGCGTTTGATACATAAAATGAGGACTTGTCGAATAGATACACAGGTTATTGATTGGTTTCGAGAGTATTTGCGTGATAGGCGCCAAGCGGTCTTGATTGAGAGTGTTCTTTTTCGATTTCAGACCTGTCATGTACGATGCATCCCAGGGTTCAGTTTTGGGACAAACCTTGTTCTTAATTTTCATTAACGATATTCACATGGGTGTAAACTCAATAATTCGTCTATTTGATGACGATTGCGTTATTTATCGTGTTGTTTCTAGCCAAAACGATTGTGAAGAACTAAATAATGACTTGCGAAAATTAGGTGAGTGGTGTCAGGACTGGCAGATGAGTATTAACATTAAGAAAGAAAACTTATGTGGTTTACTACTAGCAATCAATTAGTATTGCATGCCTACACAATAAATAATGAGACCATCAATGCAGTTGGGTCACTTAAATACTTATGTGTTTATTTAACTTCGAATTTGACCTGGAACACACACATTGACTGGTTATTGCGTAAATCAATCCAAACTCTGTTTCCTTCGACGCACACTCCGCCAAGCTAACAAAGAAACGAAATTTCTTGTCTACAACTCGTTAGTTCGATCTCAACTTGAGTACTGTTCAATTATTTGGAGCCCTTACGAATCATACTTCATTAAGAGGCTAGAATCATTACAAAACAAAGCTGCCAGGTTGATCACTTCCGATTATTCTCCCTATTCAAGTACATCTAAAATCAAACAGCCTTGACCTCACAACACTGCAATGCAGACGAAAGGTGTCTCATTTAATTTTCTTCCGTAAGTTATATCATAACCCTTCACCTTTTGCTACCTCATTGATAACGACACCAAATGCAAACTTTCCACGCTTGGATCATTCCTTTAAAGTTCGTCAACCATTCACCCGTACTGATCTACTTCGTTTTTCTGATCTCCATTTGGCTATCCAGAAGTGGAATCAACTGCCGAGATCTATTGCTGAAGAAATACAAGCTGACAAATATTCAAAAATGCTTAAACAGTTCTTATCACCACACACAATTCATTAAGAAGATCAACCACACTCTTACAAATTCTGAGACACTTTAACTTCGTCAAAGAGTATTCCAGTCCTTAACATAAATCATCTGACGTATTAGTACATATATGTCCGAATCACTGTATTGCTTTTTTGTAAATACTTCTACTTTCTGTCTGCCTTGTCCACATTTGTATGCAAATAGTGTATGAACTTTGTTCCCCAAGTGCTCTTTGTAAACATTATTTTAATAGATTTTTTTCGTATTTATGGATAATTATATGTATGTTGTCTAGCAGTTCATTTTTTTCTGAAGTATTTTTTGTTCTCTTGCATATTCTTGATGAACTGCACATGCACGTCTATATGCACTAATGATTGAACACCGCTATTTTTCCCGTTTTTATGTGAAATGTTCTGTAAAAACCTATCTTGCCCCCCCCCCCCCCCCCCTATGTAATGCCTTCAGGTCTTTACGGTAAATAATATGAAAAAAAAAAAAATGAAAAATTTAGAATGCACGCCACGCTTCATAGAGATTCAGATCCTGATAAAAACCAAAAACAAGGAAGCACAGACAATTCTGGAGACATTTTTCATACAGAAATAGGGTAGTAATTGTGTAAGCGAAACTTCAATCAACCTGTGGAAAATGGAACTCCAGTATCGAGAAGGTGTCCCATAGTGTGATTAGGTTGACGGTCGTGAAAACATGTTGCACATTAAGTGAATTTATATTAGCCTGTATTCCTGAACCAGTGAGCAATTGCAAGTGAGCGCCCGTCCTGTGTACGTGTTGCTTCGTCTTAAGTGTGGTCGTGACTTTGGCAGGAAACTCACTGTTGAATTCAGACATGTACCAACTAGCCCAATGGGGAGTACTACTTGTGTACAATAAAATATCAACAATGCAAACTCTAATAAGTCAACCCTTCGGCTTATTGAAACAAATTTGATTTATTCGGCTGGTTCAATGTACTTTAAAGGCACCGAATCAAAGTGCTACAGTGCACAGATTTGGTGAAATCTTACTTTTTGCTTGTCTGGGCCTTAAAAGATCTTTGAGACATCTACCTAAAAATTTGCAGTCTTCATGAATAACATCCGCAGGTAAGGCCCATTGCCTGCCTACAAAGCAGCCAAAGTAGCCAAACCACGTACACTATGTATGTTGACTGAAGAACAAAGAAAAAAGATCCGGGAAATACCTGGCCTTAGTCGATCGCATGCCAAATGTTCCTGAAGTTACCTTCATTGCAGTAAACTAATGTCATGCAAAAAAGCCCACTAAAACAAGAAAAGGTTTTGTAGCTGTCATAGGACAAGGCACATTCTGTCCCTTAATTCCATAATTGTGCAGACACTGACTGTACAGTAACGATTAGCAAAATGATTGCTGACACCTGAACAGGCCATCATGCCGTGCTGTTTATGCCGCAGCCTTGAGAAACAACAGACGTTATGACGCTAGTAGGCGTGTTGCCCCGACTTGTATTCATGAGGACCTTGGAATCCACTGAAATTTCAAAGAAAATCTTGGGTTTTCCTCCCCTTTGAATTACTGAGAGCAGCCCAACAGGTTTGCTTTCCTCGTGCTGTGTGATGAGCCCATGGCTGGAAAAATACATGTAGCCTACTTCATGGCACACAACTACCGTTCAGAGCAAAGTTTGACACAGAAAGACGCCCGTGCAGTCTTCGGACTGTTTTCTTCCTTTAGAGTAGCATGCAGCAGCTAGCCTTTTTACAAGCCTGCTGTACAGAGGGGCTAAATTAATAGGAGAAATAGTAAAAAAGAAGAAATGGCTTGTGCCACTTGCTCTCTCAATTCGTTAAAGCTTGTTACTTGTCACATGGGGGTCAGAGCTAGTCAAGCTGCTTGTCAGCTCTTTCTTCCTGCCCACCTCACCCTATTCTTGATGAAAAATAAAAGACCTATTATTGTGCCCATAAACATTTTCACCTGTCTCAGTTACAGACCACAGAGTAATTCACAAGAACTAAATTTTGTAAAACAAGCATAACATTACATCAAATACTCCCACAAAATGTTCACTGTCTGGGAACTGCAAAACGTTAAAAGGGACTGCAAAGGCGAAGCCCTCCCATAGTGAGAAAGGAATCTCCGAACTCTGTCAACAAGAACAATACTAATTGGAAAACAGTTACAGGAGCTACAGTTCATAACATTCAGATTTCTCCACAATTTGCTCATTGATCAATCTTAGCGAGACACAAGACTACAATGTAAAGTTCTTCGAATGCAAAACTGCATGCGGCCACAGAAAACAAAACTCTGGCCATGCACCACGGGCCATCTGCGACAATCGCGAAATCTCACCTAGCTTTGTGGGTGTGGCCCTGAAGCTGTCGGCCACAGAGGACACTGAACCGTGGTGAGGAGAGGCTGGGACCCTGCCGCATCGAGTGATGAGCTCCGCCTCCCGCTCGGCCAGGTGCGAGCGCAGCAAAACCACGTCCGTCTGCAACATGCAATCAGATTGCTCATTCCACATTCATTCCTCTGCTTAGACCCGAACAAACAGCCATGACAGATAATGGATTCTAGAGGTTCCTGCTCAAGTTCAGGCACACAGGGTAAAACTAGCAGTTGTTCTGTGTACAAATCATAAGCGAAGTTCTTTAGAAATGGGATGCAAATGACTATGTGCCTGATGTCACTGCTGGCTTCCATGAAGGCGGTAGTGTGGAGCAACGTTTTTAGAACCATTACAGTTTCACAGCTCCACTTGCTAGCCAGCACATGTGGCTGACACGTGAACGTTGTGGGGGAGCATGCGCGCCCAGCCTTCCTTTCGCTTTTTACAGCAGCACGAAAGCCCTGTTGCGAAAATACCCGCACAGCCGGTGCTCGCGCTTCCTTTCCTGGCACGTAGAACGGGTCTCCCCTCCTTCAGCGTGAAAAGGTAATATTCTCATAAGGAAGAGGAAAACCGGGGCAGGAGACAAAACTAGTGTGCGGATGGCCGCACGGGCTCTCTGACACCGGCCAGAAACCAAGAAGATCGGACCTGCAACCCCCCTGCGAGCCGAGGACGTCAACGACGAAGGAGTAAGCGTCTGCTCTTGTTTCTGTACTATCTCCTCGCGACATTGCGTGCTATTACTAATGCCTAACAATAAAGTGTCGTTTTGCTGACCTAGCCTATTGCCTTATTCGCCCGACCCGGTGTAGCTGCAATGAGACGAGCTACGAATAGGGGACGTTAATCGTGCACGGTACGACTGTGTGCGGCTGAAACATTAGTTAGGCTTCTGCGCCAGCCGTACATAGTACGGACCCCCTACATCTGGCGCCCAGCGTAATGAATTTGGCAACCTGGCTAGTTTGTGGACGCGAGCTACGACCGATGCTCCCCCACACGTGGTATACAGGCATGTGGGAATTCCAAGATTTGTCAATGTTGTCTGATGTCGCGTCACATAGTGGCGATCCTTTGGCTAACGCGGGGGCACTGTTAGGACTTTTCGACAGCGTAGATTTTGGTCGTTTCACGCGGGATGATCAGGATGGTGCAGAGACTGCGTTAGTAGAGATTAGGCCTATGACGGAAAACCTCACACATGGCGCTCCGGCATCTCGCGACCCGAACAAAGAGGTTCCGCCACAAGTTGCTCCAACACGGGCCGCAACTGTAGGCGAGTCTGCGAGCAGCAGTTTGCCCACAAGCAAGGTACTCTTACAGAATGCACTGTCAGTTATGCAGAGCCTCGTGAGCGCCCTGCAGAACACAGCGCAGGCCCCCGTGCACACTGTGCGACCACATGTCAAGGTAGGCATACCTACCTACACGGGTTACCACGACTGCAAAAGTGCCAACGAGTATCTCGATTGGTTGCTCCATTATCAGCAGGCGACAGGGCTTTCTGACGCAGAACTTCCCGAGCGTGTGGTCCCGGTGACGCTCACGGAGCAAGCGGCTCGGTGGTTCCGACTAATCGGACATCGCATACGCACGTTAGAAGAGTTCCGCGACAGCTTGCGTGGCAAGCTCCTACCGGCTAATTATGAGTGGCGCTTGCGGAGGAAATTGGAGCTATGCACCCAGCATCCGAACGAATCCTTGCTGGAGCATATACGGGCAATGGACGAACTGTATCGTCTCACTAACCCTCATGCCACCAATGCGGAAAAAGTCGAGCGCGTTACGCGTCAAGTGCACCCAACTTTTGCGGCGCACTTCAGGATATGCAAGTTCGCAGACCTAGAAGAGCTCGCCACCGAGGCGGAGCACGTACAAGGGGACATCTTCGCTGTGCGATAGTATCACCCACCTCCGCCCACAGCGCAGTCAATCGAGCCTCGCTGTGCGTGGAATGGCGGCACAGTAGTTTCAGAAAAGTTTAGAGGTAACGTGTCGGCATTGTTCGCTGATGAGCAGCTACCACGCGGTTGGGAGCTGTCAAACCGCACTTTGGACCCCTATGCTTACGCGCTCCGCACAGCCCGCGCCGTCCCCGCGCATGACTTTCCAAGGCAGGAGCACGCGATCGACACAAGGCCTAACGAGCTGCGCAACCAAGAGCAAGGTCCACCTAATCGAGGCGACTTACAAGAGGGCCGCCGTGGTGTCCACGATCCTTGCTATCGGTGCGGCGTGCCGGGGCACATCGCTTGCGAATGCGACCGCACACCAGGTCAGGAGCAAACGCGCGGTTCGGGAAGCAGACGGCGCCACCGATGATCTCATCTGGCCCCGCGCGGCGATCAGTAATTCCATCGATGCGTTCGGATCACTTGTACCGTCAGTCTGTTGCACAGGTGAGGCCGTAGACTCGCCCGCGCCACTAATCGAGTTAACAGCAACTCGAAAGAAGTTTGTAGCACTTTTCGATACTGCGGCAAGCGCTTCTTTGTTCGGCAACGACGTGTTGCATCATCTCCGCGAGAACAATATTCGCTTGAGACAAAGCAACACCATTTTCCGCCTTGCTACCGGCACAGCACAATCGAGCGGCGCGGCTAAGCTTGTGATCCGCTGGGATAAATGCGTGAGGCAACAGCGTTTCGTGCATCTTCCTGGACTGTCAATGTCTCTAATCCTGGGCCAAGACTTTCTTGCCAAGTCGGGTATTGTAATTGACATTCCAAACGGCGGTTACCGCGAGCGCGATGGAGACGCACTAAAGCTTTTCTCGAAGGCCCCCGCATTGACAAAGGCATGCCTATTGCAGGGAAAGGCCCGAGTATGTGAGGAGGAAAGCAGGCCGAGAAAGCGAGTAACCACCCCCCCCCCCCCCCCGGAACAATGTGCTGCGCTGCAGGGAAAGGCAGTGCACCCGCTTTTGGTAGAGGCACAGAGCCCACTAGAAGGGAAAGGAGCGCAGCTGTCGTCGCTGTTGTACGAGTATGACGCAATGTTTACTGACCGCCCCGGCCGCACTACGCTGGTCAAAAATAGAATTGACACGGGTGATGCACAACCTTGGAAATGCAACCCCCACCAATCAGCTTAGCTATGCAGTAAGCACTTGACGCCGCCTTAGACGAACTCACCGACACAGGCGTAGTTGAGAGGTCAAACAACCCATGGGGTTTCCCGGTAGTTCTAGTTTCAAAGAAAGATGATAAGTATCGCCTTTGTGTAGGCTACCGCAGGCTGAATGAGGTAACGAAGAAGGACGCGTACCCCCTTCCCTCCATTTCATCGCTGGTATCCAACCGAGGCGGGGAGAAGTACTTCACTGCGCTCGATGCTAGCCATGGATATTTTCAGGTTGAGATGGACGAGCAGGATAAAGAGAAGTCAGCATTCATGTACCACAGGGGACTTTTCCAATTCAGGAGAATGTCTTTCAGCTTGGTGGGTGCTCCCGCGACGTATCAGATGCTAATGGACCCTGTTTTGGGAGATGCACAGTGGCAGCACGCACTCGCATATCTAGACAACATAGTAGTTTACTCGAAAACGTTCGAAGAGCACTTGCGCCACTCGAGAGACGTTCTAGAAAGGCTGAGGTCTGTGGGCATCACCCTGAATCCAAACAAAGCTCAGATAGTGGCGACCCGAATAACATATTGGGATTTATGCTTGACGAGGGTCGCATTTTGCCAGATAAGGGTGAGCTTGAAGCGATAGTCAGCTATTTATCGCCGAACAATATCGGTGAGCTCAGGTGTTTTATGAGGATGGTGAACTTTTATCGCGAATTCATTCCAGACTGTGCGGCAGTGCAGGCGCCTTTGACGAAACTCTTGAAGAAAGGCGAGCGTTGGGCTTGGAGCCAAGAGCAGGAGGCCGCATTGTGTCGCCTCACGAAGTTGCTAGCCAACACGACTCAGCTGCAGCTACCCGATTCAAACAGGAAGTTCGTGATTCACACAGATGCAAGTGACCTGGGCTTAGGAGCAATTCTGCTTCAGGATCATGGGGGTTCCCTCCGACCGATTGCGCTCGCGAGCCGTACGTTGACGCCGAAGGAGAGGAACTACTCGGTAACCGAGAAAGAGTGTGTGGCGATAGCTTTTGCTCTCCGTAAGTGTGACTTTTACATAGACGAAGTTGCGTTCGTGATTGAGACTGACCACATGCCGCTCACGTGGTTGAGGTGCTTGAACGAACCGAGTGGCCGCCTGGTGCGTTGGGCATTGCTACTGCAGCATTACGACTTCCCCGTTCGTTACCGCAAGGGTAAGAACAATGCCACGGCTGACGCACTATCGCATGCTCGAGTCCGACACGAGGCAAGTCAACCGACTAGTTCGGAACGTACTGAGAGCGACACACTCGCGCTAACGCAAACAGCGGAGCAAACATTAGTTCGGTATAAGAGCGTGAACCACGTAGAGGCTGTCGTTAGCGCAGGGATTGTTTTCAGCAGAAGAGAAGTGTTAGAAGCACAGCAGAAAGATCCATTTTGTCGAAAGGTGTTCGACGGGCTCCGGGAGCCAAGTGGTAGTGAGGCCATTGTGCACAAGGGGGCAGCTGGTATTGCTGTCGGTGCGGAGCGCTCGGCAACAGCTGGTAGTGCTGTGAGCGCGCTGGATTCTTATCTGCTGGATTCTGACGGCATCCTGCTGAGGTACATCCCACCCGACGATGACACAAGTGAGTCATTCAAAGTCGTGATACCGTGCACGTTGAGAGGAGCAGTTCTTCGCTAGTTTCGTGACTCGTGCATTGCTGGGCATGCGAGCGGCCCTAGGACTTACGCTAAGTTGTGTCGCCTCGCTACTTGGCCAGGTGTGAAGGAAGATGTGATTCACTATGCCCGTTGATGACGTGCGTGCCAAAGCGTAAAGCCACGAGGCGAACATCCACTCGGCTTCATGCAACCGATTAACAGTCAGATTGCCTGGCAAATCGCGGCATGTGACGTAATGGGCCCGTACCCAACTCCTAGCAGAAACAAGTTCTTGCTGGTGATCATGGATCACTTCACTAAATGGGTGCAGAATGGCACAATCCACTTTTTCTTGTAGTTTCATACTATAATACAGTCGACTCCTGATAATTAGAAGTCACTTAATTGAAACTTCTGGTTAATTGAAAGTCATAAAGTGGTCCCATCAATTTTGCACGCATGCCTAAATGCTTGATAATTCCAAGTTAAACGCCTATAGTAATGATTAATTAGAAGTTGTTTCAGTCGAGAGCCTTGAGGTGACCGTAATTTTTCAATACAATGGGGAATTTTTCATATGTCAAGGCTGCCGAAACAGCTGTCGAACCACGCTGCAGTCGCCATAGCCAGTGCCTGCAGCACCATGATTCATGAAGCGGCCATCTTGTTTATTCAATGCCGGGGCATCGCATTGATCACATCGGCTAACTAGGTCTTTGTTGTGATGTATCGAGTTGTTCATCCACACTCTGGGTTCAAGTCTGGTTGAACTTAGAACAGCGGGACTGCATGTTGGCGGAAAAGAACGCTTGAACAAACAAACACACAGCATGGTGTGTGTGTTCGCACATTCTGCTGCATTTGCGTCCAGTCGGGCTGTTCAAACATGACATGATAAACAAACTAGCCCGCCAACGTGCTGTGGGTTCCGCACGTGTTTCCACAGCTGATTTTGAGTGTTGTGGTGACGACGTTTGATAATGGTAACTTACGGCCCTACTAAATGCATGACCTGACGACGAAAGTTTAGTCCTGAAGAAGTTGACCAGGGAGGCGCTGCTAAGCAAGACACCACACGAAAGTACGGCGTGAAGCATAACTCGATCAAGTGAAAACAGGTGAACTCAACAAGGTAATTTTGGGGTCATTTTTAGTAATGTCCATTTTGAAAAATTTGTTGCCGTGGAAAACGACATCGATACATGCGGTCCACTAACGAGCAGAAAAATTGTGCAGATGGTTTGGCTAGAGGACGACGACACAAAAATGAACCGCCACCGAGGACTACAGATGCTGCTGTGGGTCTTGCTCATGCGCTGCAGTTTTTAAGTTTTGTAGAAGAAGACAATATTGAAGAAGCAGAAAAATAGCTAGTTGGGCAAGTTGGAACTGCTCCATAATGTACTGTGCAAAAAACGGCTGGAAACACAAAGTAGAGAAAAAGGACAGACAAGCGCAGACTATCAACTGAAGATTCATTGCAAGACCGAGCCAACATATAAAGGAAAGGATAAAAAGCAAGCGAGGACAAAGGGGGAGGAGAAAAAGGCACGAGGGACCAAATAAACAAAACCGAGGGCGCATTAGGAACAGCACAAACGTCATGCAGCACCTAGAAAGCTCAACTCCTTATCATGTATGGCCACAGAGGGAACACTGACACATGACTCAAAAATCTTGTGAATATGCGCAGCCTCAATAAGTACACGCACTCTTTGGTTTTTATGCCGGAACAACACAGAAGGATCACCATACAGCAGCACGCAGCTGCATTCCCAACAGTGGGCTGCTAAATCAAGGCCGGAGTGGCCTTTCAGAGAATTAAAATGTTCTCTAAGTGTAACGTATAGAAAGCGACCTGTCTGACCCACGTATACAGGATTGCATGACAAGGGTATGGAGTAGACAACACCGGTGATACATGATACGTAATTATGAATATGACTAACATTGTTACATAATTATGAATATGACTAACATTGCATATATATGTTGCTGTCCATATATCTGATTGGCAACATGTCTATCTACTTTGGCCCATAAAGCTCCAATGTCGCAGCAAATCAAGAGACCTTAGCAGCTTTCAGCCTCTTTGAACAACAAACGCCCTGCTTCAATGCCTTGCACTGCATCCCAACACTCACGCTGCGCAAATAACGAAACTGAATCTGCATAAAAAGATTCATAGACAGTTTGCTAACTAACGCTGTTCAATCCGAAGCCAGTACTTCACACCATTCTCACGCGGGTACAATGACCACAGCACCAGGTTGCTCTCTAGGTATTATTGTAAGAAACTGTAAGATCCCTTTGATATGCCTGCGCTGACCTCTGGTGTTTTTGTAGGGTTTCGAAGGGGCTGGAAGATTTGGCACTGCTGGAACGAAGGCCTCCCAGAGCAAGAGTCATTTCGCAACTTTCCCATTAGGGAAGGATGCATGTGCCGCGGAATCATAAAAAAGGTGGATTGACGCAGCCCCTCCACCTCTGAGCATGACGATGACAAATTTGGCAGAGCAGGGGGCTGCGTTATTGGGCAGTAAGTCTGATAATTCAGACGACAAAGGTTTTCAGTATCGGAAACTTTGAATGTTCTTGTATGTTGACATCTACAATGATGATTTTGAACTCTGGACTCGAAGCGAGCACATCTTCTTCAGATTAGAAGGGCCTCCACAGATGTTGAAGGAGGAGGAAAGGTTGAAGAAATAGCATTTTTGCCTATTATGCGTAAAGTGTTGTTGGCAACACTTTGGTTGCACCAAATTATGTGTAATACAATTTGAAATGCGAAATAGACTATGAAATACCATCCTGCAAGCTCTTCATCAACTTAGCGAAAAAAAAAACACTTTCATGCTGCTATATTTCATAAAAATATACTTAGTAATACCATTCTACTTTCCTCCCCTGCAATTTCACTTTAAAATATTTGGAAAATATTCTCGAAATAGTCCAAAAATATTCTATATTAAAAAATATTCTATTCGAATTCCCTTCGCACCCAAAATTTTGCTATCCACACAGCTCTAGAAATTATCCTTGCTGAATTTTTCGGTATCAGTAGACTCAATTAACATTTCATTCGGGAGGATCTAAGTTGCAAGCTTATTGAAAATGTGATCAAATAAAATTTTGACAGGTATATTGTTCATACCTCAGTTGTATGGCTCAAATAAAAGCTGAGGTTGTGTTTGACATGAGCACATGAAAAATAATAAACACCCAAATTTTTTCCACCGACTTGAATAATAAAAGCACCTAGTGTCTAAAAGCCGCTGCCCATTCTTAGAGTTTATTTACATATAATTAGCATCGGTAAACTTGTTTCTTTAATGTGTGTAAGGACCGTTGATATTACATAACTTCTAGAGTAAAGGTGCTAGTGTGGGAGTACAAAGATCCCCAAAACTTGGACCTACTGCTGCGCTACAGACTTCAATGCAGCGATTAAAATTTCAGGACAGGAATGTGTGTGTTGTGGTTCGTGAAATCACATGAAAACATGTGCAACAGGCACATGTTTGATAACCTCAGTGAAAGATACATCACAGTCAACATGCTCCAACTGCCATAGCAGAAGTTGTAAAACTGGAGCCTTCACATGGTGTTCAACTTATTTCCTAGTTAAAACCGTACGTCAAAAACAGCATGTTTACAAGAGCTACCCCATTGTCAACTTGGCAATACCAAGTTGTAGTGAGGCTAGACTATAAATTTAAAAAAGAGACCATTTATCATGGAATATAATGTTTGTGGCAAGGGCTCTCTCGTGATGAAGACAAGCTCACCTCAAGTTTCTTGACCTTGCTCTCAAGCTCGGATTTCTCACGTTCAGCTGTGACAAGCTTGAGTTTGAGGGCAGGCACATCTGACAGTAGCTCAAGCCGGTCATTTTCGATCTTCTTCTTCAGCGTCATCTCCTACAAAAGCGAAGACGGTGCGCACTATCATGTCATGGCCAAGCACTAGTGCACATGCACGAGTGACTTCTCATTTCGCTTCTTTTCTACTTTCTGAAAATCTTTATCAAACAGAGAAAATCATTCCATGTTCACAATTTTTGTAAGCTAGCTACCATTTTACACCCTGTGATAAGCTATGATGGATAAGCAAATAAAGCTTTGTTGAGAAGTTTGCTCGCTTAAAGCCTGCACCAGTTTCGAGAGAATTTCTGTTCCCAAACTAATTTATGAACAGTTGTCTGCTATGACTTTTTAAGTAATGCATAGTTATAACTACTAAAGCTTAACAATGAAAAAGCACAAAAACAACAGTCGCACCTGTGTACAGAAATTAGACACCAGCGTGTACACTTGAGGCTTCCTCCTGTCAGAACATACACAGCTCACTCATGTCTCTACAAAAAACCCAATATTAGTGTCTACAAAATGGATGCTGTCCTAGAAAACACTTCTGCATCATGCTACAATGCAATGCCAGTTTGCAATCCGTTACAGCCACACGAACAATTCTTCTCTGATGACTTATTTCGCGATACAACAAGCTTTCAATGGCAAAAATGAGAGGCTACTTCTTTGAACGTGACTGGTTTGCTCAGAACACGTGACCACATCCCTAAAAAATAGTCTACTACATCTAACAACTGTAAACTTAAATTCACTGGCAGCTCAAAAGTAAAATTCAGTTTCTTAGTGATGGATTTAAAAATATGAACAATGTTACCTGCGACCTCCGCTACTACTATTTGCTTTTGTCAACGGCACTGTACTTTGCCGTTTTAATTTGTACAGTGATGCTGCCGAGGTCTTCTGATTAGGAACAATTTTTAGAGCAGAAAAATTTTCACTTTGGAGCACTTTGAAGCAGCAAAATTTTTCAATTAGGAGCTCTTTGGAGCAGGTAAGTTTAAATCTGGGAGCACTCCACAGAAGCTAACTTCACATGCCGTACAGTGGAGAAGCGAGTGGCATTCAGATTCAAGAACATGAATAATTATTTCAGGACTCTAGTGAAGAGTCAGAAAAATTTCGATTCATTGCGAATACCATGAAGCCAATAATCTTAGGAGCACTCCCTATTTCACTCAATGATGCAAAGATATTGGCGTAATGGCCCCGCCGTGGCACTCTGGTGGCTAAGGTACTCAGCTGCTGACCCACAGGTCGCGAGACCAAATCCAGGCTGCAGTGACTAAATTTTCGGAGGAGGCGAAAATACAGTAGGCCCGTGTGCTCAGATTTGGGTGCATGTTGAAGAACCCCAGGTGGTCGAAATTTCCGGAGCCCTCTACTACGACGTCTCTTATAATCATATGATGGTTTTGGGACGGACTTTAAACCTCTCATATCAGATATTGGCGTCATGCTACTGATCATAAACGTGTGCAGGGTTTGCAGCAAGCCTTTTGAGCGTGCAATAAGTGCGTGGACCTTTCAAGTAACAACCTCACCGCTAGTGCTCCTCGCAGATGATGTCAAATTCCATCTTTCGAACACGATATTGCATAACTCAACAGGGTGCTGCTTACACGAACTACACCAACTATAGCCACTCCAGGTGCTGATGCGGTTTCCGTGTTGTCAGTTATCTAAATGTGAGACAGACAATAATAGCACAGAATCTTTACGAGCAGTCTCATGATGCCTGGAGATTCCCACCCCTGAAACAAAGCAACATGAAGTAATGAATGCGATACCACAATGTTTATTTTTTAACCTTCAGCTACTGGCCATGGAAAGCAAGAGGTAGGCGCGTAACATGGCGCTGTCACTTCACAGTATGCCTTCCAACACCATGACTGTGAGTGATGGGCCCACTACTAAAAGCTGTGCGTATTAAAACCAAATTGCGGTTGCTCTGATCAGGACACATTCTTTTAGTAATGCGATGACATCTTTTAAAAAGAACGCGAAAAATTCCAATTTGAACCCTAGCACCTACGAGCTCCAAAAAGTAAGGTCTTTCAGTTCCATTTACCGCAAGAGTGATTACAAATGCGGATTTGCTGATGGGAAAAATCAGGATAAACCTCTTCTAGATAAAGATTTATGCATTAAGTAAATTTCAGGAAAAGTCTTGACGCATTCCCATCGTTCACGTGTTCTTCTGCAAAGGTGAGGCATGGAACATTAGATCACGATGTCCAGAAATAGACTATCAGGCGGCACGCATGCAGTTATTAGTGAAAATTGCTTTAGTTACATGCAGTGCGACTCTTCAAGCTATTAGCAGCGTTCCTGAAACGAAATGATGCGCCGCCACAATTACATGCTACGAATTGGAATACACGTCATGAGCCCCTAGCTGTGAATAGTGAATTTTGGCATTGAGCCAATAAGCACAACAGAAGTTTAGGGGTTGGACAGGGTACATGGGTTTGGAAGCTGTCTGGGGAGCAGGCAAGAATGCCTCTTGTAGCAAGCTTGTAGCAGCCAGAAAGACATTTTGAAGCAGGCTTGTAGCAACCGAAAAAGTCCTTTCGAGCAAGTTTAGAGCAGTAGGAACATTCAGAGCAGGTATAGCCCCGCTCGAAGCACTTGCGAAACAACAATTTTTCAATGCTGCATCTTTAAAACACTCAACTGAATAATTCTAAGTGCGTAGTTGTGACTTTAGTGGCCCTGAGAATAAGCTGCGCATGTTTTTACGTGCCGCTACGGCTATTGCTGGTGACAAACACTTCTGAATCCAACTTCACCACAGTTTGGTGAAATTTTCGTTAATATTATCTGGATGACGTCTCAAATCTGATTTGGCACAGTTGGCGCAGGAGTGGAATCGGAGGTCGTACCAATTAGTTCCCCAACGCACTTTACTCGAGTTCATTTCCTCTATGTGGGGCTCTGTTTCGTGTTTCCTTCCCTTCGAAAAACAATGTTCGTGGTGCATAAGGTTCATTTCTGCTGTGGCATGTGAGGTCAGGTATCTTGGGTACTGCCTGAGGAAAGGTCTGCGTACTCCGGTTATGTCAAGACTGTTCAGGGTATTCAGGTGCTCCATGGGACATTGGAAGAGAAACAATATGATTATTTCATGGTGAAATGTCTATAGCGCGAGTCATGCCGAGCCTCAAAAAATATAAATGTAATAACTCCTATGCAAGATGCTTGCTTTGTGAAAATAGATTAGAAGCCTATTTCTTAGTCTCTATGCACATCAAGTAAGACATTGTTTTTCAGTTAAATGAATCGTGTTATGATCACAATGACTTTGCATTTCTTCTGGAGGACCAAGCTCACTCTGAAGCTTTTGCAGATGTTGGCTGAGCTATTGACTTATGCTTCAAGTAACTGCTCAGTAAAACAATACTTCGATAAACCTCAGGTATTTCGACAAAGTCGAATGCCTTCTAGGAGCTTGCTGCTTTTGCCTATGTCGGTGGACAGCGTGCACACAAGTATTGCCTGTAGACTTCGACGATCGCACTGAAGGTCGCCTCTCCGGTGATTCCAACAATGCTCACAAGATGGCGCACCGCCACCCAAGGCATCTGTTTTTGATGGCCTGCACGCACGCCTCCTTAAAATAGAATTGAAAGAAAGGATAGTGAAGAAAAAAGTGTGTTGTCATAACTGTCTCTCTCGCAGGAGGTTACAAAATGCTACATGGGGTATGGGTAGTGGGGGAGAAAAGAATGTGAAAGAAAGGTAAAGAGGACAATGTCAGTGGTGTTTAGTCTGGCTATGTGTGAACACGCGCACCTCCGAGTCGGAAGGAGAGAAAAAAGAAAGTCAGGCCCAACATCGTTGCTTCGTAAGCACGGCAGCACGTGACAAGTTTTTACGATGAGTGTTACGCACGGGTAACAATATCCTGCTACCCCCTCACCTGCCTGCTCTCCACACCGTCGAAGAGCGTCCGATAGATTCATGTCAGCTGTTTACAAGCGTTAGGCATTTGAGTTGAGGTGGCGGCAAGTATGGCAAAAAAGGGCAGGTGGTTAACGTGCCGATGAACATGGCCAAGACCAGTGGCGGCCACGGAGCATGCCCGACAACAATGCCTTCGACAAACACATCTTGCGCTGGCTCGTTAACAGGCCTTCCTACAGAAATGATCTTGCCAAACAATGCCCTGTGCACCTCCGAGCAAGCTCCTCAAGCATCAATCATTTTGTGGATGTGGCAGTGACGTTTTTTTTTGTAATTTATGAAGGTAACATAAAGGCGTCTGTTGTATGATACTGATTTCTCAGTTACATGGTGAATTAAATTACTCAGAAGAGATTATGTAACCTGGCAGAAACAGTTGACAGAACATGAATTTCTTCTAAAATGCTTATTTCCCCTCTGCATGAGACTTTTAATCTATCGGGTGCCATAATTACTCAAATGTAATGCACGCCTTTTTTTTTTCTAGAATTTTTCTAATTGAAGTTCGCTCTTGCATTACAATCGAATACTGAAATTAACGAAATGCAAGTTTTCTAAAAAGTGCAATAAAGCACACAATTCTTATATTTTTGTTTTATTTTTTCTCTCCTGGATCCAATGAAAAGTTCCCCCTCGCATAACAGTCAAGCAAGTATGGCAACTTTGTAAGTCGCAAAAACTACTACGTGCTGGAACATTTAAATAGAGGCTATGTTTTCAGACAAAGTAAAATAGCTTTGCCAGAAATTTCACGTCTTGTTAACTTTTGCTGCATATTAAAGAGGTTTACGGCATGAACACTGCAATGTCTGACAGCTATTTCAGACATAGCTGTGCTGATTGAAAAAAAGCAAAAGGACATGTGTCTGCTTTGTTTTTCTGACTAAAGGTTTTTTTCAAATGATCTTGAAATCCCCAGATGTCCAAAAACTTTGGAGCTTTACTGTATAAGGAAGCGTCTTCTTTTTTAGTTTTTGGCTTTCATAAAGACATGGTAACTGTGATAAAATGACCTATGACAGCTGCCAATAAAAAGACCAATGACAGAAGGAGACCGCTCCTGACCTGCTTGAGCAGCTGCTCAGTCCGTTCAAGCAGGAGCTTCTTGTCCAGCAGAGATGACTCCAGCTCAGCTATCTTGTCCTTCTGCAGCTCCAGCTGGTCACTCAGCACACTCACCTGAAAGTCAAAAGGTTTTGTTCTCATGTCACAAACTGAAAACATTTGCCTAGCACAATGCTTCTCTGAAACTATAACCTGTCATCACTGATTCTTCACAAAGCCAAAGCACGATCGCTGCCCACTGCAGTGACTGTTCCACCGTCAATATATAAGCTAGAATCACTTGGCATCATCAAGTGGCCACTTCAGGTTTTCTATTTTGACACCAGGCAAGCGTGTCACCCTCAGCAGAGCCACCTACACTTTGTTGAAAGAAAATGAGTGCTGAACTTATGGTGCTAAGAATTTTAATTTATAGTCATACAAAAGTCCACTGCAGAAGTGATTTGATAGTTTTATAAATTGCTGCATAACGTACTACTTGCGTTAAGAGCAACTTTTTTTCTTCATTATATTAACAATGCATTTTGCCTGTACCTTTTGGTCTAATTTTTTCCTAACTAAAAGTATGAAATTGGCTGTATTGCACTGCGCCCCCAACCACTCAAAACACAGATACAGTCCTTCTCATAAGAGATCTGTTCATATCTTTGGGCACAGTGAACCACTTGAATACTCATACTGCTCTCCGAGCCCTCTATTGCTTGCACAAGGCATAAATCACCTTCAGTAATCTTAAATCTATCTCGGTGGCCTTGCATTCAAGTAATACCACACAAAACCAAAGATTTACTGATCTAGAAAACGGCATCTGGGCACCAAATTCCACTACAGCTTCTAAGTTAAATGTCATTTCTCTCAAAGTTTTTCTCTTAATATATGCTGTGCTATGGGGTAAGTGCCAACACATAGAGTGCGTGCAGCATCCTAGAAGCTCTAAGTACCTGCAGGGCTAGATTTTCTTTCTCCGCTTCCAAGTGCGACATTTTATCCTGCAAATCACCATAGTCACCTGACACTGGTGTCTGAAAAGAGAAAAAAAAAAAAAACAGCAGCAAATGAGAGATAAGAGAGGTACCACTGTGACAGCGATGTTATCACATCAGTACAAATGCTCTAATTTTTCAATTTTTTTTTTTACTCTACAGCTCATTGTATGCAAAACAGAGCCTAGAATGCAGTCTTCCACTCAAAGGAGCCACGGTTCACCAGAATTCCACACAATTAACCTGCACCACAAGCGTATCTGATGCAATGCCCTTCTGCAGACATCAATTCTTCAAATGCTCTGTCATATCTTTTTTTTTTACAATTCTTCACTTAAGTTTCAAACAAGAAGTCCAGTTTTGGAATTCCAGTTTTGCACATTTCTACATTGCATGATACTGTGCTTCTTTGGAAATTCATGCGATTCACAGCTGCTCTTGCTGACAGGAGTGAAAGTGCAGCCAAGCTGTATTGCAGCAGGTTTTTGCTCTGCCTTTAATGCTATACACTGGTCATGAAATTAGCTTGTATCATAAAGTAAAGATCACACAATTTGATTAGTTGATTACACAAAGCACACGAGATCGCACACAAGTGTGATACTAGCAATTCATCACTCGCCCATTCTTGCGACTCTCAAACAATGGACAGGATGTTTCATAAATAGAATAACAATCAACTATAAAGAAAGAAGACAATGTGCGGGAAATCGTTGATGCAATTCTTTTACATGGTCATGATGAGTACATCAAGTGTACACAAACACGATACTGTATTTCATTATGCAACACCTCCCCTCAAGAAAAAATCACAGCATACCCATGGAGTGAATGATGATAAGCGGGTAAAGCTTCTGAGGAAAAATTATCGGTAAAACAGTGACTCTTCAGTGAAAATTTGCCCACAACATCATTAAGAAAGACGTCAGAAACAGTGTCTCTATACACATCGAGATCTTCGTGGCGACATCATGCAGCTTCGACCTCGCAGACTCTTCACACAGGGATTCTGACTGCGAGCATGCACTGCCGCCACTTTCCGTGCCCTCCACTTCACAGCTTTGTCTTCCGTACTGCGCAGTGCTTCGAGCAAAAGAGGAGGTGCGCTCCCTTCGAACTTCATCGAAACATCTCGAACAATCGAATCCATCCATCTAGTGATCGCTCACCACACTATGCGCTCCCATACAACTGAATGGAGTGAGCATTTCCGTACCACCTCGTTTTTTTATTCATAAACTATACTATGCTAGCGCCTTCTAGCGACATCCTATGCAATTTTATCCTACCATGTATCTCTATGGAGCGAGTGCCACCAATGCCATCTAGTGAGCACTTCACGATTTAAATGAGATGGCTACAGCAACGATCTACTGAGAATGGAACGAACCACGGCGAAAGGAGCTTCGCCCCTAAAACTCACAGGGTCTCTTACGCATTGACTATATTTAAAAGTGAAAGTTATCAACTTTTTCATACCAGTCTATGTATCGATCCTGCTATGCCGCCCTTCGAAAGCTTCCTGTGCCTAACGTGGTTCTACACTTATCTGGTTTTTCATTGCCTCCATGACAAAAATACGTTTGACTAAGCTACGACACCATGAGATGACATCAGCATGACACCACAAACCTTAGTATTTGAGACATCATCATGACATGAGATGATTATTTGCACCACGGGATGCCAACAGCTGCCGATATAGGACGACACTGAAATTTTGCATTTCATGAGGTATCTAAAGATTTTGCCGGAGAACCAATTCAATCAATCCTTTATTTGCAGGCATCAGATACAAAAATACCAAGACTGGTTGAACCCATAGCCAAAGGCTAGTAGAGGGTCCAATAAAAAATAAAAAATCAGATTTCCATGTACAAGAGGAAGATGCAAAAAAGTGTACAGATATAAACATTATACATTTTAAATTAAACAAACCTACAAAGAAAAACAAATGTATCGGTAATCGCAGAGTTACAATGTCCGGTAAACATGTAAAAACAGTAAAACAATGTAATTTCATGCATTTTTACACAAAGTTAAAAATTACATGTTTAACCTAGGGGAAAACTGGTTTTAACAGGTTTCAGCAAACTACTAGCAAGCAAAAAAAAAAAAAATGACATCCTGACTGATTGTTCACATCGAATCAACATCGCTCAGACTAAGCAAGTATTTTTTAAGCACAGTTGAAAAATTTTCTGTTTGTTTTATTTTTGCTGGTAGTTTATTCGACTTTTGCTCCTTAAATCTGCAGCAAATATTGCCCTTGTGTAATTCTCATTGGGGAGAGAATAAAATTTTCGTGTGCTTGATCTCTAGTCACACGAGAGGATGCGCAAAATAAAGAAATATGAAATAGTAGGTTGTTTTTAACTATACTGAAAACTTACGTGGCGATTTTCAATTAATTTATTTTATCATAGGGAAGATATTCATTTTTATAAACAGAGGTAAACTAGGTTGATCATGACGCGAGTTGGTGATTATTCGGAGTGCTCGTTTCTGAAGCTTACGTACAGGTTCAAGATAAGTTTTGAACGTCGCACCCCACGATTCATTACAACTTGTGATATGGCTGTAGATGAGTGTTAGATATAAAATACGTAATGTGTTAAAATCGAAATGACGACCCCTTTGTGAAAGCGCATAGTAACCCGAAACAAGCTTTGCGCGAACAGTGTTTATTTGCCTAGGGCAAATTATTTTCAAATGTTACCCCAAAATATTTAAACATGCTGGATTCGTCTGTTGGAAATTAATCTATTCGTAAATCTAGTCATTCAGCACTAACCATACTTTGACGAAAATGTAACTAAGGCAAGCCAAACTTAGAAGGCGTGTTGATAAATCAGACCCCTCACTCATGGGTTGATCTACTCAAAACCATTATAATTCAGACTCGGTCAAATTTATGCTCAGTATGGTTCATAAGGTTTACTGAGATTTACAAGTCTGTTTCAGTCTGAGAAAGCCATATAGGGTAGGACAACTAAATATCATTACGCCTGAGTCAGATGGGTCACCAATCAAGAAATGCAATCTGTGGGTAAATTTGAGCGAGTTCTATTGACTCTGCAGACCTCTGCTGACATTTCACATTTTTGTTATGCTTAATGTTAATGAGTTTGCATTGCAAAAATGCGCTTACTTGAATTTTCAAGCTTTCTAGGGAAAGCTTGAAACGGGCACTATAAAAATTGAATTCACACTTCCTTACTTCACTCAAGCAGTAAGATTACCACAGCTATGTCTGAAGTATTTCTAAGAGCCTTGCAGTGCAATTATCTCTTAATTTTGTGTTCATATACACTATACAGTGGAACCCCTTTATAAGAGACCAATAGGTATAAAAGACACCAGAGAGCCAACAGTAAAATACGGGTCGATAAGAAAATACGGGATGATGACGTGCTGGTCAGGACATAAATAATGCCCGCATCCTCGCGAGCATCAGCACTTCTGGTGTTGCTAATACGCATGTTCCAGTTGGCATCGTTGCGAAAGTGCAACCAACTGGTTATATAAACAACTGCAACTCTTCACCATATGTCTGCGCGTGTAACATTTGTACATATCTTTCGTGTCATTTCATGACGTGCCGATCATTCCCACGTACGTGGGATCTGCCGAATTTTCGTTCACTGCATTTAACTATTATGTGGTAAGGTTTACATGGGGCTCAGATATGCCTTCGAAAGCACTATAGTTCTTTAAAGGGTTTGCCGTTGTGCCATTTGTCTGCCCACAATGCCAACTGCAGTTGCGGCCCATAATTTTGCCGCAGACCATTGCTTACAGACGCATGATATGTCACATAAAAGAAATAGCTAAAGCTTTTGCTATCTGTAAAAATGGTGATGATTGTGTTATTGCACCATCGATTGCATTACTTGATTGCAAGCTGATGTACAGCAGCAAGCACAGGACCGACTTGACTGGCGGAACATGGGAGAGGCCTTTGTCCTGCAGTGGACGTAGTCAGGCTGCTGCTGCTGCTGCTGCTGCTGATGATGATGATGTACTTGGAGAAGAAGTAATTATGCTACATGTCTAGTTTTTTGTCCTATTCGAAAGTTGCGCACGCATGTTATGTTGCTCTTTCTTCTCTTTTCTGTTTTACTTGAATAAAGTAACCAGAATACAGCCAGCGTTTGTGTCGTTTAGTCTTTCTTTGTGAGTCATCTCTGTGCTTTTCTATTATGAAAGAAAAACAGATGAAAAGACAACTTGCCGCCAACAGGTACTGAAGCTGCGACCTTCAAACAATGCCTCTAGTGCTCTACCACTGAGCTATAGCGGCGGTCATCCCTCTGTACAGTTTACCGGGTATATATGTACATTTTAACATGAGAGCGTCAGTCAGCACTGAATGCTGCCCTTACAGCAAGTGTGGAACCCTCTTTTTGCCTGTTGGTATAACGTAGCATCTGATATAATTACGAGCTAGCAGCTGACCACGGAAAAAGGAAACTACTCAGGAAAGGGCCTGGCGTCAATATCTATCAAGCTGCACTGAAAACGAAAGTCGGCCATATAGACTGGGTCTATTCCCCTCTCTTGTTTATATGTGAACAGCGCCGTAGAAGGCATGTTGCTCTCTCTGGGTCGAAAAGCATGTGGGCTGCGCGGGGCCTGTGCCAAGACAATTCGAAAGGACCAGAACGGAACTCAACACACTCGGCCAGCACACTACCGCAGGCAAAATCATTTCGTGCTGGTATTCTACTCTTGCGCCGAAAGAAGTTTATATGAGCATTGTGGATTATACTGTAATATCTTGCTTTTATTAGCTCATGTGACAATATAAATATGATTTATTGTACCAGCAAAATTATTGTTCTGACTACAAGTGCCTGCAATTTGCATAGCTTTTCTTTCAATGCTTTGTCTTTTGTGGCTCATTTAATTTTTCTTTATGGGCTTTCAGTCAGACTGCTTGCTAGACGGGGTGATATTGCCACATAGTCGTGACGTCAACAAAGGTAACAGTCGACATGATAACAAAAAAACTCTTTATTTGGCCAAACTTGTAGCCAGAAAACTGAAAGTCAGACAACAAATACACACTGGCTTTGATGGCGGCGAATAAAGCATTGCAGTCAATTCAATGATCATTGCTGGGTTGTGCATATTTTAAATATCACGCATCGAACTTTCCAGATTTATCCCTGGTGGTCACATAAGCTGAAATAAGTGTGGCTGTTCGTGTCCTGCGCGCCATCTTAACAAAACGATCTAGTGCAATCATGAGAGAGAGAGAGAGAGAGATAAAGATGCAAGGAAAGGCAGGGAGGTTAACCAAACGCACATCCGGTTTGCTACCTTGCACTGGGGAAGGGATGAAGGGGAGAAAAGTGGTTGTAGAGAGATAAGAAGGTATACACAATCACGAGCACACTCGGACGAGCACACACAGTCTACAGGCGGTCGCTCAGGTTTGTTGATTTTAAGTAAAGTAGGAGTGCTTTTAGTCACTTTCTGTGCAACTGAGGCAGATGCCCAAGGTCCTAGAATCTTCTGCACACAAAATGGTCTGGAGTCAAGTTGATTCAAAACCATCCGGAGCTGGCATCGCTGTGTGTCGTAGCAAGCGCAGCTGCACAGGACGTGATCCATGGTCTCTTCAGCTCCGCAGTAGTCGCATGTAGAGGTGTCTGCCATACCAATGTGAAAGGAGTACACCTTTGTGAATGCAACACCCAACCAAAGGTGGCATAACAGTGTCGCATTGGAGCGGGAAAGTTGTGATGGTAGCTTTATCTTGAGCGAAGGATCCAGTTCATATAATTGACACCTTTGGAAGCTGGTAGACGACCAGAACGTGCGTGTAAGATCTTGAGCCAGTAGCTTCAAATATTTAGAGGTGCCAAGCATTGCTGACATTCTTTGCGGGTTTAAACCATGCACATCAAATTAACACACAGGACAAGGCTCCTCTTTAAAAAAATTAGGAACAGATGCTTAAAAAAATATAACCTGAATAAGAAAATATGCATGCAACACAAAAGAACATAGCAGAGCAAGCACACAAATCTAGCCCACAGTTCCTTAAGGAGCAAAAAAAGGCTTCACAGGCACCATATGGATGACCTCTGGGCGTGCCCGGTGCTGCTGAGAGTTCATCGTGCCATCATGTATAACCTCGCAGTCGAGTTCACCGATACTACGAAATACCCTGTACGATCTAAACTATTGTCGAAGAGGCTTCTCACTAAGTACATGTCAGTGTTTTGGCATCTAGACACAACCACGTTGATCAGGCTGATATTCTACATGGTTTCGTCAAAGGCTGTAACAGCGGCTGTCAATCTTTTGCAGGCTCCAAACGCACAGTTGGAGCCTGCAAGTTGTCGAAGTTTCTTACGTCCCAGACGGGTAATGTGGCTTTGACAAAATTGCTGGGCTCCTTTCATAGACCAGCTTGTACGGTATCATTTGTGTCGTTTCTTGCATGGCCATGTTGTATGCAAAGGTCATGTAGAAAAGGATGGCATCCCACGTCTTGTGTTGTATGTCGACATAAATGGCCAGCATGTCGGCAATGATCTTGTTCAGGCGCTCGGTGAGGCCATTCTTCTGTGGATGGTACACTGTCATTCGGCGGTGGCTTGTCTGGTGGTGTGAATGATTTACTCGAGTGAGGACAGCAGTAAGTGCCTTACTACTATCGTTGATCAGGACCTCCCGGGTGCTGTGATGCAGGACAATGTTTTCGATGCAGGATTTGGCAAGCTCAGATGCGCTGCCTTTGGGCAGGGCTTTTGTCTCAGTGTAGCGGGTGAGGTAGACAGTAGTTACAATGACACATTTGTTTTCCAAACTCAAGGTTGAGCACCGCCCCGGTAGGTCCATCCCAATACGCTTGAATGGCCAGCGAGGCTGCTTGATGTGCAGCAGAAGTCCAGCTGACCTAGTCGATGGTGTCTTCCACCCCTGACAATCTCAGTAAGTCTTCATGTAACGATCAACGTCATCGGCAAGGCGCAGCGACTAGTTTTCATGCTTGTGATTTGCTGCAAGGTATTAAAAAACGAGAGACGACACAGGGTAGGAGCTCGGAAAGACTAGCAGTCATTCGCCACATCTATCAGCTCTCTCATTGAATTAAGAAAGTTATGTAAAATTTTGACGTGCAAGTTGTATTTTCAGGACCAAACAAACTAAAAAAGGCTATGCAACAGAGTGAATGATTCTGAAAGCGGAAGGAACGAAACAGGCTGTAGTGTCAAGCCTAGAAACAAATTTGTCCAATGCTCATAAGGCCTTGTTTAAGGCATCCTTCTCTACTCCAATAAGAAGTAAGTAAGCCAGACTGGAAAGTGCATTAATGAGAGACTAAAAGAGCGTAATTAGGCTGAATCACTGCTAATGCATTCTGGTCACTTTGCTTTCCACTGTACAGAATGTAAATGTACAGCAATGCTTTCCGACACAAAAGTTTTGGTGTGATCTTTCAATCAGACAGAGAAGAAAATTACGGAAGCTTTTTACATGCATATCAGTGAAAGGTGCATTAGCATGCTCCCTATCGCTCTCTCTAAAAAAGAAATGGGCTTCTTGAAGGAAACCGTATCACCGAATATGTAATTCTTGACATGTTTCAATGATATTACTTGATGCCTTGGTATGTTCATTATTCGTATTTTGTTTTTATAACTGAATCCTTCCCTCATTTTGTGTTCATTTCTTTTTTCTACATTAAGCTGTCTATGATTGAAATAAAGTAGATGTTAGCTTACACATCAGTCTGCATTGTATCTCAATTTTCATTACTTGAAGCAGATCACAAGCATGAAGACATGCCGACTAGCCCCCATCACTTCCTTATTAGCAACCAGTAGTACCTTCTTTGTATTTTGGCAAGCCTGCGGAGAACACTCAGGTGTCCTGCCACGGGGTCATCATGCAGGCCTTCAAGAACATCTGGTCGACATGCGGAAGGCACCCCAAGAACATACTTAGCTCGACGTGCCGAGAAGTTCTTCTTTTGGAAAACACCTACTCGCAGGAGAAGCAACGCCCATGCTCGCTTAAACATTTTTAGGACACCAGCGCTGCTGCCCTCAGCTATTTCATAAGGCCACAAAGATCTGGGTCGGCTCGTTGTCATTCAGCGGAGTCGTTAGCATTTACGGTTCCCAAGAAGCAGTCATTATCTTGGTCATCCTGCAGCGGTGTGTCGCCAGGGGCACACGACAGGCAGTCGGCATAGAAGTGTTTGCTTGTGGACCTGTGAAAAAGGTTAATGGCGAATTCTTGAAGTCTCAGGCTTCACCGTGTGAGGCAACTCGAAGGTCTTTTCAAGTTAGCTCGCCAACACAAGGCACGGTGGTTGCTCACAACTTTTAAGGGCTTGCCATAAAGATGGCGGTGAAACTTTGATGTTGCCTCAATGATGGCCAAACACTCCTTTCCTGTTGTAGAATAGTTGACTTCTGCCTTTGATAGTCACCAGCTAACAAGAATGATGACCCTTTTCACTCCGTCAGACCTCTGCACAAGAACAGCGCCGAATCCTACACTGCTCATGTTAGAGTGTGTTTATGTTTCGCCATATCTCAAAATGAGCAAGTAATGCAGGCATCAGCAGGCGTTATTTTAGTTATTGAAATGCTTGTTCTTCAGGCATTCTCTACTTGAACTCAATGCCAGTACTGAAAGGTTCGTTAGTGGCTTGGCGATGTGGGCAAAACTTTTGATCAAGCACCTGTAATACGCACACAGACCAAGAATTCAAAGCACGGCCTTTTTGTCCGCAAATGACGGGCATTAAGCAATCACAGCTGTCTTCTACAGATCGGGGCGTACTCCAGACTTCTTTATCACATGGCCCTAGAACAAGAGTTTCTCGTGAAAGAAGTGGCAGTGTTCTGGCTTCAGGGTAAGTCCAAAGGTCTTCATTTTTTGAAGTACAGCTGAGAAAACCTTGAGGAAAACATGACATCGTCCAGGTACACAAGGCTAGTCTGTCACTCCAAGCTGACCAGTACTGTCTCCATACATGTTATAACGTCGTGGGGGCTGAAAAAAGACAAAAAGGTGTGACCTTGAACTTAAACAGGCGGTCAGGCCTTATAGAAGCAGTCTTTTCTCGATCTCTCCGGTCAACTTCAATCTGGCTTTGAAGAAAGTCTGTTGAAGAAAAGTAGTTTGTGTGGTGAAGTCGATCCAAAGCGTCATCTATCAGTGAAGGAGGATACACGTCCTTCTTCGTGACGTTGTTCAGGCAATGATAGTTGGTGCAAAAGCATAAGGTTCCATTTTTCTCCTTCACCACCACCACGGGAGATGCCTAAGAACTCTTGGGCAGCGGGATTATGTCGCCGATTAGCATTTAATTGATTTGTTTCATTACGGCTTCGTGTTTTGTCATGAAGACTCAGTACAGGGTCCAACGGACGGGTGAAGAACTTTCTTCTGTTATGATACAATGTTTCATGAGTGGGGTCCATCGGATTCTTTATGACGATGAGAAGCTATCCTAGAATTTCACGAGCAGGGCTTAGATTTTGACTTGCTCGTGCTTTCATAGGCTCAGATTGACGTCAAAACTTTCTTGGAAACATTCTTGGGAAAGCAGGTTCAGTAGACTAGGCAAGGATGAAAGCGTTGCTGGTTTCAACAATTTTTTCGATGTAGGCGGCAGTCCTGTTTTACTCACGTGCTTTTACTAGTTGCTGAAGGTTGTGGGCATCACTGTTGCTTTCCTTGCTCGTAGCTTGGCTATTAATCTAGCAACTCAAATTTCACGGTTGATCAAAAGGTGCCAATCGCCTTCAACGACGCCTTGCAGATTTGTTGATTTCTGAGAGCCGACAAAAATGCCGACGCTGGAGCAAGGGGCAATGATGATTTTGACTTCAAGCCCATTCAAGGCCTGCTTTCTTGACAGCGTATGCAATCGTAGCACGTTTTCTGTAAATAGCACTATCGACTTGGATTTCAGATCAATGAATGCACCCTAAAGGCCTATGAAGTCCATACCAAGGATAACATCTCTTGAGCACCTTGCGGGAAACAGTCCATTGTTAATGGAGACTCTTGCTGAGCAAATTCCCTTTGGCATTGCGAGGTGACCAGCAGCTGTCCGAAATTCGGGGCCTTCCTACGTAGTCTTGACTTTCCTTAACTCCATGACGAACGGCCTACTGACGACAGCATAGTCTGCTCCGAATCACGGCTACTATGACTTATTTCACTGCTTCAACATTGCGCTGTCTGGTCCTGTTTTTCCTGTTTCTGTTCCTGTTTTTCCTGTTTCCCGTTTCCTGTTTCGTGCTTTTCCTGTTTGTCATGTATCACGCTACCTAATCATGTAAATACTGTAAATGAACCTTTTTAGATTCTAGCTTCGTCTCCTGGGTTCGTCTTCGCCCTGACCCTCGGATGGCTCCGAGACCCGACAAAGTCCCCCAGTCGCAACAGCCCGGCTTCACCGCAGTGGTAGCATAGTGGGTGGTGGTCAGGGGCACAACAGATGTTGGTCTTCCTTAGGGCATATCGCTGGCTTGCAGGTGGGCAGTATGGTGTTGGTGGCGGTGGAGTCTGGTGGCAGAACTGCAGTGAGGCAGCGTCCTGACACGGCCTTGGAGAAGCATTGCAGCAGACTGCAGCAGCGTAGCTCATAGCGTCTGGCTCTGGCTGAGGTGCTTTGGAAATTCAAAGCGATTGCTGAACTTCCTCGAGGAAAATGTAGGCGATCTAATCAACTTGAGGCTGCAGCAAAGGCAATAACTTGCGCAGCTCCTTAGTCGTGATTGTGGTGATCATTTCCCATAAATTATCAGTGACTAATGAGTGCGCTTCGATGTGGCATGTAAGCAGGGCTAAGCAACTGCATAGCATCATCTGTATCTCAAGTAATTTTTCAATTGTTCCAGTTGTGGCATCAACAAAGGCAACAATTGGTATGTCAAAGAAGAAACCCTTTATTTGGCCAAATCTGTGGCCGGAAAACTGAAGGTCAGACTACAGCAATACACCCTGGCAATACACCCTGGAACTGAGTGTAGACCATCAATCTACTAATCATCGCTGGGTTTCCTTGTATTTTACAATGGTCCAGCTTTATCATTTCGAACTTTGCAGCTTTATCATCGGTGGTCACCAAAGCTTTGGGATAAGTGGGCTGTTGGTATACTGCACGCTATCTTAACAAAAAGATCTACTGCAATCATGAAGCTTTTCAAACTCAGAGGCTTTATTTGTGCCAAGCATTGCTGAATTTTTTTGTGCGTTTAAACCATGAACATCAAAGTAACACGCATGACAATATGAAAAAAAAAAAAAAAAAAAAGAACGGTACAGCCTCGCAGCCCTAAAGAGTGCACATGCAGGGGTGAGAGCGGGCTGAGAGAGTTTTTTGGAGCAGTTTTGGGAGCAGGAATAATGCAGTTTTGGAGCAGTAAAAATGGAATTTCGGAGCATCATTATTTACTTTTAGAGCAGATTTCTCGCGTCACACAGTACTGTTAATTAGAATTTTCGCTCCCTGGTAAACACAAATAATTTCAGTGGTTTTTACTAAGCATGCAATGCTATTGCATCAACCAGACTTAGCCAAATTGGTATATATTAAACCTTACAACATCAAAGCCGAAAGCAAAGCAACTCAAAGAAAAAAAAAACATGGGCGGCGCTTTGGACAGCCACTAGACCTCAGACGAATGAAAAAATTTTAATGTTAAAACGTTGCAATGTTGCTGAAATGTTGCAATGTTCAAAGTGTGATTAAAACACCGCATCCCACATGAGCAGCAACTCAAATTTAGAGATGAGCTACTATAATGACTTATCTTCACACTAAACCAAAAAAATAAAAGTAAAGATAAAAGTAACAAAAAACTTGCGTTTGCGTCATTGAAGTGCCACAGCCGACATGAGAAGAGAGAGAAAATTTAGATGCGCTCACCGCGCCATTCCTAGGCAATGAAGTGAAAACTTTTTATTCTGATAGGAATTATTGGTCACTCGACGGGTTTTCGCCATCGCCGCCATGCTCCGCGCAAACTACAAGTTGGTAACATTGCCTGCGCAACGCACGCGTAAAAATTGTGCAAGCTGGGGTGATTAGCTCTGCTCAAGCAGAGATCAAACAAGGCGGCCGATCTCTGACAGTAGGAGGGCGCACGCGATAGTATCCCACTACGCGTTAGACGTGCCGTCAAATTCTCAAGCAGAAAGGACGCCACCCGTCTTTAACGAGCATGAATAGATGCGGAGGAAAGGGGGGTCACTCGAGCAGCAGCCCCAAACTTTGATTCTAATCAATGGCGTGGATGTGATAGCTGGAACACGCGCCATCTGCAAGCATCAGCGCAAGGCTCATAAACCCTTCTACCTGGTGCACTCTCAACGGGAAGAGATGGCGCGATAAAAGCATCTCTTCCTGGAGAGGCCGCACTTATATTAAACAGCATTTTGTACTGCGTCACGACGACGAATCCAAAAAAAGTTAGCTGTCAGCCTTCGTATAACGGGGTCGTGATGGCGAAGGCAGCAGCCACTGTTTTGACAAGTCAACTTTTTATTTCGGCGAACTTGTGCCCGGGAAAAGAAACGTCACTCTGCAAGCAACACACGCTGTAGACGGATAGCAGCAAACAAAGTGTTGGCCATCGATAATCTGCTAAGCAGCAAAATGCGTCGGCATTTATAGATGTGTCATCGTCTTTTTCAGCGTTATCGCTAGCGGCCGCGTAAGTTCCAGAACAAACTCTAATGTACGCTATGTGCACGTCACCTCATTGTAAAGTTCTAAGATTATCTAGATAGTTTCCAGTCATTCGGGCGTGGTTTCCACAAGGCACCTTTATACGCGTAATGGGGCGGTAACAAAAATAGAAAGGAGCGAGTGCGGCATCGCCATTACAACATTACAAATTGCTGCTATTGCAGTCATTGCTTCGCCGGTGAAACTGATTTTCATTTTTTTTTTCAGTTTATATGGTTCGACGGTTAACAGAGCACGTGCATGAGGTGCTCAGCGGTTTTTCGGCAATAGTGCGGCGAGTTTTTTTGCAACACCACCGCTTCTTTATAGTTTGACTAACAGCTTTACATGCAGTCGCATAATGAAGTACGAACACAAACACCACCTTAACAAGATCCATGCATTCTGTTCACGTGTCAAATCCATGCATTCATGAACCAAAATACCGTACTTACTCGCATAATTTGCTCACCCCTTATATTTTGCAAGCTTTACAGAAAAAAAAAAATTACTCGCATATTTTACGCTCCCCGACCCACCCGAGCCAGCTCACCGGCGCGCGCAAAGAAACATTGGCCCTTTGGGGGCCAACGCAATCAAACGGGCTGCGAGTGCGAAGTCCCTTCTTCCGAGGAATTCCCCCGAACTGGGGTCCCTCGAAGATCGTATCCGCCGGAACTGCTCGATCGTTTGCCTCCCTCCCCCTACCTTTACGATCTCTACCATGGTAACGTACGGCCACGGCCAACGTTCAGCATCGGAGGCGTGCGAGCGCCTGTCGCGCCGTGGAGGAAGGCTTCCTGCATGTGTCGCGCCAAATGTTCCCTTCGTTCTCTGCATCCGCGCTGCAACGCGTGGTTGCAGCGCGGATGCAGAGAACGAAGTTGGAGGTTTCGCCATGTATCCGTCGCGTTTTGTTGCGATATTATATGAACACTATCGGCTGGATTTTGCCGTCGGCGTCGACGTCACTCAACGTATATATATATATATATATATATATATATATATATATATATATATATATATATATATATATATATATATATATATATATATATATATAAGGAAAAGAAGTGCATAACTAAGGGCTCGTTTTTCCGTGTTTTACACAATATTAATGAGATCTAACCGACAACAATGCCAAGGATTGCATGGGGGAAGTTATTAGAACAAATGGAATGTAAATAAATAGAAAGAAAAGAGGGTGAAAAAACAACCAGCCGTGAGCAGGAATCGAACCTACGACCTTCGAATAACGCATATATATATATATATATATATATATATATATATATATATATTATCATGTAAGTGAATCTTCGTTTTATCTCTCTTACGAACGCGTCTCCTCACTGGCGAAGATCGGCTATGCGGACGACGGCGGGGGGCCACCTACCCACGAGAAGCCCGCCGTATACCTGCTATCGACCTCGAGTCTTTAACAACTGATAGCCGCGGTGGGATGCCATCATCAACTTCTTACCCTTAACAGCGCCTTTATCTCACGGTGGGGAGGATCTTTAGTCTTGGCTGGCCTCGGGCTTTACCTGGAACGATTATGTTGTAGTTACCTGGCGCACAAAGGTCACTGCAATAATTGCAGTCTCCCCTTGCGAAAAGCGCGCGCTTTTCAGACACAGCGAAGTAACAACTGAGACGTTTATTCACGTGCATTTGTACCTATGAGTACGTTTAGTGGGTGATTTGTGCGTGAGAAACGCTGGGCACGTTTAGATCTGCTTTCCATTATGCGCGTGACCTTCCAATTTGCTGCTATTGCGTTCATTGCTTCGCCTTTGCGGCAAAGCTGTGACTTTTTTTTTTACTGTATTTTCGAGAAGACCTACGATAATTCTGTATACAGACCCTTTCAAGGTATACAAACACAGACCCTTGACGACATTCGGTTTTCTCCCCTGATGTGTCTTAATAGCATCGGTGGACAACAAAAGCTTTAGAAAATAGCCCGCCGACTTTCTACAAGTTCCTTTCCTTATTTGGCAAAATATATTCAAGTAAATGTTCTTTTGAGCAACACAAAAATTATAAATCATTCCCTAGTACTTTACCCACATTTCTTTCACGTGAAAAACAAAAGAGAGATTTTTCTTAGCCTTGAAAAGAAATCGAACACGTGCTTTTAGTTTCGACATAAGGAGCTGGTAAATTAGGTGACCGGAAGTTTTTGTGGTACAACGCCTGTGACCTTAAAACCGTCTATACGGCGAAATTCAAGCTCGCAGTTGCGATGTTTGCCAAAGAAAACTGGAACCATGCGATCGCGAAGCACTTCAGCGCGAATTTCAACGCGTGACGATCGGCACGGGAGAAACCAGAGTGAACGCTTGCTATTTACATTTTTTTGTTCTGCCGTTGAAGAAGGTCCTTTATATTATATGCGAACGCTTAGGTCCTTCGGTGTCGCAATGTTGTAGGGCCTAGTTTCTCGTAGCATTGTTGGAAAGAGCTTCAAGAAAATGGAGCATTCAAAGGCGCCCGACAGAACCGAGGACGATGCGCTTTGGGAGGGCAGCGGCCGCGGCGATGATCCTCAGTCAGAACTTTCGATCAGCGATTCCACGTGACCGGATCTGGTTAAAGTACGTGCTAATTATGTTCAACAACAATTCCACTTCGTTTGTGCATTAATTTATTATTTTAGTGTATATACTGCACGCGTTAAGACTATTGCACACTATGTCGTATGCATTCCCCCGCGTTATTTGCGCACCCCTGTTGTGCGCATATCAATTACCTGCTGTGCCACTGTCCTCGATTTGCCTCAGCCAACGCACTTCGGCGACTGGATGATCAGCCTCTTTCTGTGCAGCTGTTATTGAAGCCCCGCCACATCCCTCGACAGCCCACAAAGCAGTGAAAGCCCTCTCGTGTTTTTTTTAAAGAAGACAGGTTTGTGTGAACGCCTCTGACTTGCGGTGGAGTTCTATATACACGCTGCAGTGAATTTATTGTCTCTCCCCTGTTTCTTTTCCTCCTCTTCCCTCTTTTTCATCTTTCTTGTCCCCTTCCCTAATCCCCCAGTGTAGGGTATCCAACCGCATGCCTTTCTGGTTAACCTCCCTGCCTTTCTCCCTTTCGTTGCTTCCTCCCTTCTCGGAGCCCCAAAATCACGAACAAAAGTGCGCAAAGTATGCGAGTATATACGTAGGACGTGCCCAAACTAATTTGTTATGGACACGGTCGCGTCCTTCTTTGTGTAGCCCACGCGAGTTGCTCGGTCGATGATAAAACTCGATTAAATTTGGCATTGCACACGCAAATTGCCGTTTAGGCGCAGCGGGTCAGATTGGCGCAGAATGCCCATTTGGCGCAGCACTTCCATTCCCGCACATGCGATGACCAGCAACATTGGTCGTCGCATAAGCAGATACCATCATCATATAGCGGCATGTACTGACTGTTCATGCATGATTATGTAGAACAAATGACTACCCCGCGGTTAACAATAGTTACCATTACACAAAAACAAGATGTGGCGCCCATGCATCACATATTCGCAGTGCTTCGCGCCAGGGAAATCGAGAAAAGGGGGAGTGGCGGAGGCAACATCCATTGCCTGGTCATCACTAACACATACATACATACATACATACATACATACATACATACATACATACATACATACATACATACATACATACATACATACATACATACATACATACATACACACATACATACACACACACATACATACATACATACATACATACATACATACATACATACATACATACATACATACACACATACATACACACACATACATACATACATACATACATACATACATACATACATACATACATACATACATACATACGAAACCGTGGCTGGAGCAATGCTGGGCCTCTCCAAGAACAAGGTAGACATTCAATCGTGTTGTCAGCTCGCAAACTGTTGCAGCTGTGGTAATGCCACATTGAGTAGGTCCCATGACAACCACCACCCTAACAAGGTGACGCACCTTGCAACGGCCCCCGCCGATCCAAGACTGGCAGGCCGAGCCACGAGATGCCGAATGCGGCTCGGCAAAGCAGCGACCGCAGGACGACGGCGTCCAGTTCGCAGCAGCGACGCCGCAGCAGCATCCACGCCTACGCTGCTGCTGCGAGGCCCACGCGTGGGAGCCACAGCCGTGAGCGCAGTGCTGAGGCGGCGGAGAGCAACAACACGGCGTGGCTGGAGGCGAGGACGCGGCCGCCGCGATCCAGGGCTGCGCGGCAGCTGCCATGACAGCGAGCAGGTGCGGGTCGCACGCATCCAGGCTGCGGCGCTCCTCGACCCAGGGCTGGCGCGCGTGCGACGGAGACCTGCCACGCTCATGGTCCGAGCTACGCGCGGGACGCCGCCGCCGCGGGGGCCTGCTGCTCCTCCAGTCGGCACCGCTGCTCCACGAGTCGGCGGCGGCGTCCGAAGGTCGCTGATGCGCCGCCGGCTGGGGCAGCGGAGTGGGCGTGCTTGTGCCTCCGTCGTCGTCGTCGTCTTCGTCGTCCGCGCCTCCGCGGTCATCTAGGTGGTCGAGCCGGCGGCGTGCTTGAGACCGCTGCAGCGACGCCGACCAAGGTGTGGAGTAGCCCGACGTGCTGGGCGACGAATTGGCGGGGTCCTCACTCATCATGTCGACGACGCCGCCTACTTCGGCCCACGCCCGCCGGCTGAGGCTAGACTGTAGGGGCGGACCGTAGTACATAGCACTGAACGGCGCCGCTGGGCATCGTTGATCGTTTTCTTGCTCCACAGCGCCTCGCGGACTGCTGCGCTATGGCGACAACCGTCAACAAGACTTCAGGCTACTGTGCCTTCCAATAGCCGTCGAGTGGGCAGAACACTGTGTCAGGTACCCGAACTGCAGTCTTTACGAACACGGTCACCTCTAAGAACCTGTCGTCGATGCACCAGGGACTCGCCAAGCGAGCCAACGGTGTATCGGTGCCCTATCTCAGCATAAGGGAGGACATACAAATCGCATCTGCATTGTCGCAATGGTTGAGTTCCAGTCGGGCTTAATTACAGATGGGCGCACTCAATGATATGACGCATATTTCGTCTGCGGTTCATCAGCATAGAGCGTCTAGGTCATTCGGTATCCGTTGGAGCCGTTGCTGGGATCTCACGCGCGGTCGATGTCATCTCACGATGGGTGTGACCGCGCTCCATGTGGGGAATCCCCCGCCATCCGACGCAACGACCGCCGCGTCGGGTCTTCAACCTCCTCGTGGGCAAACCTCGCCAAGTGCGGCGCCATACACGTGACGCTGACAGTATCCAGTCCAACGTGCGCCGCCTCTATCTGCTTCCCACTCGTATCAAGAGGCTCGGCCGCACGATTCGCCGGCTTCCGCAGTCTTTGGGAACCATAAAAAGGAAGTTATCGTCCAGTGCAGCGTGGAAGAGCATCTGAAGCCGGGCAGCAGGCGGCGTCCAGGCGCCTCGAGTCGATATCGGTCGGTTCGTCGGTTGCGCGTATTTCGAAAAGTGCGGCGAGCGTGGAGCACGCGCGACGTCGGCCCTTCGGGTGTGAGGGAGGGACGCCAGTACGCAGCCGTTCTTCTCGCGGGCGAGGGTGGCCGCTCTAAGTTTAGACTGCGCGGGGTCCACGCTCCTCAAATAGAACCCCGGATCATCCTCGCCAGCCTCACCTATCTGCGTGTTGCACAACACCGTCCACGTGTGTATATTAGCTATGTAACGAACGGTTGCCAGTCCGAGACGACCAGGGGCAGATCGCCCGTGCAATCGCGGGATCGGCACACGCCTTCGGCGAGCTCCTGCATTCACGATCCGTGCACCGAGCTTCTCTCATTCAAGCTCCATAAAAGGTACCGTCATTTCAGCGTCTTTCACTCGACGCTATTCGATTACCACGCTTGCGGCGTCTACTTCCGTGGGCGCATGCACGCAAGGGCCAGTGCACGCGATCGAGCTTGACATTTTACCGCGGTTGTGTGCGTACCATCTCTCCTACAGCTTGGGTGATTTTTTTTTTCTGGGACAAGAAAACGTACAACAGTGGCTAACAAGTAAAACTAAATATTAATGACAGTCGCAATCATAAATACTAAATGTGCAGTCGTTCCACAACGGTCGACCGCAGGCGGTGAAACGTAACTGCGGTGCCGTAGGGCCCACTATAGGTCATCATCAAGAAATATTAAGGCGGTAGAGCTCGTTTCGCAGAAATTCCGGCGTCAGTTTAAATGTCAGCGTCGTTGACTGCGAGCGAAAAATCGTCATCTAACGCGTCACCGAAAAATCGAGAACGATGCAAATAAAATAAATGATAAAGTATACTGGGTCCCAGTGGGGATCGAACCCGTGCATGTAAAGCGGATGTTCTACCACACGGCCACGCCCCTGCTTGTGAGTATAGTGAAAGGAACTTCCTCTCCTTCTAAATGCAGAAAAAGTATAGCTTTCGTGCTTTAACACACGCCTCCTGTATACATGCTTGACAATACAACATGAAATATTGTAGTTATTATAATAATGCGTGGTACAAGCGCACATTGCCAGTGGGCGTCAAAACATCTCATTACCTTCGTTATTTAAAGCCGGTCACCCACTACAACATTCACACCTAAGGTAACTTAGACGTACGCTTATGGAAGTCTTTAAAGGTTCAGCACTAAGAAACTCTACAGAATATCGCCATCTATTATATCCCTGGCGAAGAGAATTTCGCCGCACTCGTAAACATGAAGTATCTATCACAAAGCTGCGTTGCCGGGTACCACAAATCTAAATCTCTATAAACACAGGTCTGCTCAGGCTCATTCGCCACTGTGCGCGTTCTGTGGTGAACTGGAAACAATAGATCATTTCTTTTTGACATGCAGGCGGTTTAACACATTACGAAACACATTTTGACGTGCAGGCGGTTTAACACATTACGAAAAACCCTTTTAGGAGTACCTTTACGTGGTATTGGTATGGACTTATCTGTGCCTGTCATTTTGTCTTTTGGAGCTTCCATTTCTGGTTTCTCTAATGCGACAGTATGCGCGGCCGTACGGGACTATATTGATGAAACTAATAGGTTGACTAATTAACCAGTTCCATTATCCTAACATGTCCTCATAATTATATTCGTATAAAATCAGACTACTGCTCTAATCTAAGAATAAATTCGTTTATGTAAAATATGTATGCATTACATTAAGCACCACACTTTTTAGGCTATCGGTAATCTTTCTGTTACACCTCCAATATTCCAAATCTAAACAGTAATTTTTAGAACCACTCGATTCTTGGCCAATCCCCCATAGTGGGTATGCGCCACTATCAATAGGTGAACAAGAACTTAATGGGTGCACAGCAAGAACTTCGAAAAGATTTCATGCACGAAGTGTTTGAACAACGCAATAAGAGCAGCACATAGCTATCGTGTTCAACTCCTAAAGGCGAAGCCTTAGGGTCTACTATTTTTTTTTTTGAAGCCACACTCTGACGACGCCGTCCAAAGATCTCGTTATATGTGTTCGCGCACCTGCGGGGACGATGCTGAGATTTGACCAACTTTCTCACCTCTGTATCGGCTTCTTGACATGTGTATGTTACGTACGTGACAAGTTTTACGTAACTCAAGTCTGATAGCTCGGTCTTTTCACTGCATTTTTTTCCCTGACGCCCTCAAAGCGCCAGTAAACAGGCTCCGACCATTTTTCTTTAACACCCCGCGAACAAGCTCGCACACTTGTGCAGTACACCTTGGCGATCACATTTTCCTAATATTGCGCGCCGAGCAGACTCCCTTTCGAAAAACAAACCCGAAAATAGCCCGTTTCCTTTGCCTGACCAATCCTTTTCATGTGCGCAAAAGCATGGTAGGCACAGTGCACATGGGCAACTTTACGCGTTAACGTGAAAAACCTAGCATTTGGGCATTGTCGTAGAGTTCATAAGTAGGGAACACGTCACTCGCACGAAGAAAACGAGGCAGAACATGTTGACGCAACACTATAGTAAGTCTTTACAGCTGCCGTTTTTCTTTCAGAATACCGTGGTGTTTGTTTTGAAGACGCATTTCGGAAAATCAGACGCTGCAACAAATTCTGAGCGCACAACACAGCGACCCCACTTTTTTGCTATATACACTTCGCGTGCATTCTTATAAATTTCTACTACGTCTACGCGCTTCTGTTGACCCCTCAGGTCTTATTGGTTGCAGCGAGCACGCCTCGTGGAGCTAGCGCTTCGATTGCAGACTGTTATTGCAGTAGGCTCAGTTTATAAGAGGTCATGCTTATATTCGTACATTGCTCAAATCCGCTCTCTTCTTCACAAGAGATCATGGACACTTTTCTCAGTAAGTCAGCTAACGGTAAACTCGCACACGCACTTTCCCGCGTTCGTCACTAACGGTGTGAGAACGACGGACAAGTCCCTGCCTCGGTAATAAAGCCTACAAACGCAAATAACACACTTGTTGCGATAGCAATTACATACACTCAAGCTGATTTCTGCCACCATGCCCCGGATGTTTATAAGTCACAAAAAAAAAATATGTCAGGCGAACAAAATTCTAAGGCACCCATCGGACATTCGAAACAGCGACTCCTGGCTCGCTTTTCCGCACGCTGCATTAACCAACTAGGCCACGCCGCTCATACTGTCACTAACGGCGAGATATGTATATACACCATATACCACTAGCAGCATACTGTCAAGAGAGTAAAAGAAATATTCTTGAACAAAGCATCTACTTTGTTTGGACAAGCCATACATGATTTCCCTGAACATTTACATGTCCGATGGCTTGATAAATGTAGGGGTGGGTTCACCGAAGCACATACAGTTGGATGAAAGGAGCGTTCAAAAATGCCTAAGGCTTCATTTTCACTCGGAAGCAAAAAGAAGGATTGCTTGCATACAGTTCAGGACTATTCGGGAAGTTGCTGCTCTGGTCGTGCCTGTGAATTCGATTCCCGTCGAAACGCGCACCGCCACTATCACTTTAGAGGGACAAACTCATCTAGCTGCCCCAGATGACTGTGGTTACGCTTGAACCGTTAAAACATCGCACGGCTTCACCGTCGCAAAAGTGTACATCTCACCAAGAACCTTGAGGACTGACTTCATGAACTTCTTGCTGCACGCAACTTCTGTGCGGTGTGCGTATACAGGACGTGGCGGTGAAAGTCACAGGAGCGTGACTTCAACGTTAATTATGTGCTTCGACGTTAAAACCTGTGACTTGCAGCGTTTCACGATGCCGAACTTGGGATTCACCTCCCGTGGGACGTCACGCAGTCAACTATTTACCACAAGACATGTTTAGATATAATAGTTACTGCATTATGCTGTCAATTCAAGCACAGTCGACCGTATTCACTACATTTCATATGGCTTCTGAATCTTCTAGCCTTACTTTGTATAACAGCCTGATGTGTTGCTATCGCATTCATTGCTCCGGCCTCGAGCCGAAGCTGTGACTTTTGAATTCTCATTGACTACAGACTTGTAACTATCTGAGCCGTCACACATATGTTACCATTGCACCTACTGCAGTTTGCCTGACGGAATACGGCCGAAGTATGCTGCAAAACATTTCACTTCTCAATTGTGCAAACAAAAGTGCAGACGGTGACGAGAACAGCATGACGCCCTTGCTTTGGATAGGTTCTTGTTCTTTTTAAAGTCAAATGTGTACTTAAGAAGTATAACAAAATGATGAGGCGCATTGAAGAGCAACACTTGTTTTACGACAACTATTACTGAATACAGAAAATCAGTAACAAAAAGACTACGAAATGCGGATGAATTAAAATGTATACATAACAACCACCTACAGAAAGAATAAAAACTGTTACTCCTAGCTGCTTCAATTAAACATATAGTTCAAGAGAAATGATAGAGGGTTAGTGAACAAACAGTGGTAGAAAATTATACTTTGCATACGAACCGCTTTGCGGCATATTGCTAATTATGCTCATTAGTCGATGCTACTTACTTGCCATGCCTCTCATTATCGTACACATTTCATCACCATTCGCTCTTTAAGCAATTTGGCAAAATGAGCTCTAAAAATATCTGAGATTTTCTCAGAGCAATTTTTTAACGACTTGTGGCAAATGAATTCCGTAAACTCTACAAAGACAGGCGAGAAAACAGAGCTTTAGCAAAAAAATTTTTCTATAACGTTGGAGTAAGTTTTCGACAAACCATTGGTAAATTGCGAACACTAAGTAGTTCGGTGTAATTACCGTGCACCAGAAAGAGTGGCCGATATTGTTGCGCTGCTTTTTGTTGTTGTTGTTTTCTGTCCAGTATACGCATCAATGAAGAGTTTGATCTTAATATTTTTGAATGGCACATATATTCGAATCGCAGTAATCGATTTACCTTGCAAAGCCTCGCTTCGCGGCAATAGAAGTCATTTTCTCCTGATACGATGAAGCCACATCACTTGCCGTTTTAAGTTTTATTTTCCACGAGGAACAGAAAAAAGCTTGTCACCCTTCGCAATGCTGTCCCAGAAGCCAACAGCGCCACAAACTGGCCTCTGGCTGCAGCCGATGTCGCCTTGTAAACTGTAATAGAAAGCTATAAAAAGACTCACGTGCGGCGGTGTTTCTCCACGCTAAGTGGCAGAGGATGATAGCAAAGGGATCATGGGGATAAGTGGTCCCGTGTCGGCCGATAGGGAAGCACAAAAGGGCGAAGAAGAGAGAGGAGAAGAGGCTCTCTCCTTCATTTTGGTGTAATCGTTTGCGCAATCTCACACTCTCCCCCTGCACGCCTTCTCTATCCACCTGCCCATGTGGAGGATGCCCTGCTCGGTCGCCGACTGCGCGCCGATGACCCATTACTGACGTCGTGTCACGTTGACCGAAGTAGGCGGAGTGCTGACGACGAGCTACGCCTTTCCCCATCTTATGGCAGAGAAGGAGGGCAAGGCCGCGCGAGAATTTGAAACGCGCTGAAACGGATGTTCTCATCTCTGTAGCATCTTCACATATCGTAAGTGCGCACATTTGTCTTCGTAACCAATTTTAGACCTCGGCATTCTTTCATGGACCTTTTAATATTTTCGTGACACGTGCACGGCAGGGTTTAGGGGTGAGTAGAGTTACTGTATTATACAGTAACTCTAGGGGCGGGAGACTAAGCGCCACAAATAGAGGGGGCAGCGCCCGCGTTTGCTATTTTTTGCAGCTTATAGACAGCGCTCGACACAACACTGTGCATTGTTAAGAGAGGCCCCACAGTCTCTTGGGTAGCGTGTCGCGAGGGCCAACGCCGGGCAGGGAGCATCCAGGCAGTGGCAAGGCAAAAGGAAGTCAGGGGAAACAAACCGTTTACATTTACAGCGTATGTAAACGATTAAGCAGCCGACGCCAGATGCGCAGTCTTGTTATAGGCGCCGAGACGCCCGAGGAGGGTGCAGCTCCGCGGTTAAGACATAGAGCAACACACGGAGGAAGGAAAGGTAAGGAGAGGCCCTGACGTCACTGGTTGTGAAGCCGTGATGAAGCCGGAAGTCGGCCATATTGACTGAGCAAATTCTCCTCCCTTGTTTACATATGAATGTGAAGCAGAAGGCGCGACTCCCTCTCTGTCTCAAAAAGCACGTGGCCTGCGCGCCGCGTGCGCTGGTGCTATCTGAAACCAACGGAACGCATTTAAACACGCTGTCTTGCCGCGATACGGTTGACGAAATCTCTGCGTATGGCTGTTGCACTCTTGCACTGCCGGCGTTTACGATAAACACGGCAAGTTGCACGTTAAGCTTTTTTTTATTTGATGTGTTCTTTGTGAAAATAAAGGTGATATCTCGGACGTTGCCGCGCGAGAAACCAGGCACCGAAATTTGTACAGCTTCTTTCAGATCACTTTTCCCCCCTTTTGCGCTTCTCTTTAGGCTTTCTGAAATTTTCGGTCAGACTGTGGGCTAGACACAGCGATAAAAAAAGAAAAAAATATCTTCCCTAGAACAAACCCGGAGGTCCGTAATTATGCCAGTAAAGTCGGTGGAGCTTGTGTGCGTGACAGCCCGTTGAGCTTGTGCCGGCCTCTTTGTTTTCGCCCCTCTTTTGTCCGACGCGCACTGGTTCCTACGGATATCCCAAAGGCCATGATTTCATTAGGACGAAAGCAGCGAAGACCACCCGAAAGTGCGTTGGAACACGTCTCCAGTGTGATTCACGCGCACTAGTAGCTACGGAGAACGAAGACCAGGATCGCGTTAGGGCGAAAGGTGGGAAAGTTAGCCGAAGGACTGCGTGAGAAAAGGTGAACATCACTTGGACCACATCGTTCGAACGGCTTTGTCAGCTTCTGAATGCACAAGCACGCGCATCTAGTGAGGTGCACCTAGTTACCTTGTGAAGGTGCGTGTAGACATTTTAACGAGTTTTGCTACAATACAGACAATATGCGGAGAGCGAGACAATATTGCGAAGAGGGAGCATCTTAAGCGAAGCAGAACAGGAACTTTAATGCACAGAAGCATGTCGTAACCGCAGCAAGAACATGAAAAGCAAGATTAGACTAACAGTATTAATAAGGGCCTGTGGACCGCAAATACATCATCCATTGTCATAAGAAGTAACACCGCATAACTGTCACTAGCCTGCAAGGCATTCCTTGAACGAATTCTTGAGCACAGTCGTTATCTTCTATGATGGCTTTTCAGCATAATTTTGACTGACGCTGCAAATTCGGAGTACGTATACGCGCGCTTGTTCCGTGGTTTCTAGTTCAGACACCTGGTTACAACCACCACCGGAGGAAGATCGCGTAGCTAACAATGCGGCACAAAGAATGGATGCTGTCGAACACCTGCAGTACGCCGCGGTTAGGTGCGAGTCCCATGAAAACGCGCACACCACCACAGGACCGCCTGAACGGTGCCGCACCACACTACACCAACAATAACAAAACGCCTCCATTGTGCCTAGTGAATATGACCGCTGTGACGTAATTTCCACCACATTTTTTACGCCCTGCGCCGGCTGGGCATGCCCTCTCCTTACCTTTCCTTCCTCCGTGGAGCAACATAAGTTTACTCTATGCTTAAGACACATCCACGACACATCCAGCGTCTCTGTCGGACGCACTCGTGAGTACGGCTCCGGGTATAGCCTGTGGGAGCCTTTGAAGTCATGGGTCGCAGCACACTCGCAACAATATATTGAAATACGACGGTTAAGCCGACGCTTTATTCCAGCAACAGCAAGATGGCGCCGACGCCAAAGACCAACGGCACAAATACTGATGATGGCTATTTACAGATGATGAAGTATAAGTCCAATCAATGCACCCAGTTTCTTTTTTGTTGTTGTTTTTAAAAAGAAACTGGATTGCATAAATGTAGGTATAAGCACGGTAATTGAAACTAATTCCTCTACCCTGAATATTAGGATAGAGTACGATGAAATCTTCCTCCCACAAGCCAAGTTGCAATCTCTTAGATTTTGACCACTACATTAAATATTACTAGGTACATGCAGAAACAAAGAATGTAATTGCTACAGATGCTTCTGTCAACAATGAAAAGGCAGGCGTAGGAATTGCATCCGATTTTCTTGGCTGGTCTTTTTCAGTGAGGCTTCCAGATTTCACTCCTATATTTTAAGCCGAGCTAGTAGCTATTATTTTAGCTCTCCGAAAAATTCCTACGACCGAGACCAGTGCAATCATCTTAACAGACTCACTTTCAGTGTGTGCAGCTCTGACAACCTCAGAATAATCTCGTGCCCTAGCAGCGTTCCACACATTAGCACCGCCGCATTTAGAACTCCTGAAATTAGTGTGGGTCCCAGGTCACTGCGGGTTACAATTAAATGAATTGGCAGATGCCTTACCACGAGCATCAGTTGATGAACCAGTAATTTCGGTACTTCCCGAGTTAGAATTCTTATCAGGGGTTAGATATAGGAAATTCGCTATTTTTACAGATAGTTTGGAAAATATCACAAAATGGACAGATTATCAGCCCCTCAAATTTTCATAGAAAGCCCAGTGGAGTCCGTCAAAAAAAAAAAAAACTAGAAATTATCATTTCTATATTCCGGTGCCGTGTTCACCCATTAAATTTTTATTTACACAGAGCTGGCCTGACACTTCCCCCCTTCGTCCATTTTGCGAAGAATCAGAAACTATTCAACGTTATTTTTGTTCATGCCGGAACTATGCAGTAATCAGAAAAAGACTTCTAGCGATTCCATTTGCGAAGCTAGGTTTAAATTTAACCACAGAAAATATTCTAAATTTTGGTACCTCTGTTTTGGGCGATTGCCACAGAGATGCATTCGATGCGGTGTGTAATTTTATTCAAGACTCTAAACGTTTTTCAACATAAAGCCCACGTTAACAGATACTCAAAAAGAAAAATAGCGGATTGAGAAGTAACTTTCGAATCTCGATAAATCCGTGACATACCAAATTAGTCGGGTTCGGCAAAACCAGCTGTCTGATCGGCTCCCAAAAGCAAGGTATAGATATTAGTGTATTTTCTAGTAGAATTTTTTCCTCACTCGCTGAATCTTTGTTATCTTTTTTTTAACATACTGTTTTCATTTTAAAACTCCCCCCCCCCCTTTTTTTTTGTAAGCAATAGTGCAGTTATCGTCCATATTAGACTATATGATCTCTTGGCCAATCCCGCAGAGTGGGTATGAACCATGGATTTTAGGCTACAAACAAACAAACAAACTTACCCTAATTTAACCCCGTGGGCGGAAGCAGCCAGTCTGGCCACAAATTATGCTGTGGAGCACATACCATATAGCTCGAGACTCGATCGTGCACAATCTCTGTCCCGCGGCAGCGTTGGTCAGTGGGGCGTGAACAATTGTGACACGGTATAGTTCACCGGTGAGGTCTGTTCTTCTGGTGTGGGGTTTTTTCAAATACGGTTCCGGAACCGGTTTTCTGGCCCCACCGAGGACGCTGTACAAATGTATGTACGTGTAAATAAAGCAGTTGGTGACGAGCACTCGGATGAGGCCGACGTTCCCTTCGGCGCCCTGTGCCCCGCCCGTCGTGGGTGGCTTTCTAGCATGCCCACCGGCAGCGTCGGCGGGCTTCGGCTCAACGCTTCTTGTTCCTCTGCGTCGGTGCCATGTCCGCCAAGACACAAGACAACAGGTCTACAACTTTGTAGGGGCCAATATAGCGAACTCAAGCTTCTCGCATAAGCCAGGCGTCGATAAAAGTACATCGTCGCTATGAGTGGCATCGTAACGATGTTTGCAATCTTCATGGCTAGCTTCGGTGTTTACACGGACAAGACGACGTCGTTGGGCCACACGGGACAAACCGGTCGCAAACGAACGAAGAGTTGACGGCGCAAGACAAGAAAGAAACGTCCGTGTACTATATGAAAAATGGAGAGCAGCCTGCGGTCCGTTGCACTACGTATTATATGCAAGCGTCATAAAGGGAAGAACATCATCTCAGTTACGATGGATAGTTAGGTCGGATATACATGGACAGCAAGTCGCACAGCGTGCGATGAAATCTGCCCGTTAAAGCAATGGTTTTTCGGTGACAGCTGTACTCGGCGACAACTTTTTTTGGCACTGAAGAGGAAGCTACGGCGGCGGAGCTTCTGCACATGTAGCACTACGGAAAGTAGTCCGTTTTGGCGCGCGTCTCGTAACCCTGTAGAAAGTGACGGGGGCGCACCATCAGCGTTTCATGTAGACGCAGACATCACTTAGCGTTCGGGGTGCACGTAAGACGGCGGGACTTTCTCGCGCGTTCAAAACGCGAAGTCGCAACAAATAAATTAAGGTAAATACGACTATCTTAATTGTGAGAGCAGCGCCCTGTCTCAAATACCTCCACGTAGAAAATGAAGGGGGAACTTGCATATTTCACGGTGAAAATACGGGCGCTGTTGTGGAACTACATTAACTGGCGGTAGGATGCCCGCGATTTGGCTCTGTGGCCCTCGCTCCAGTGCCAAGAAAAGTTGTCGCCGACTATAGAAGTTGCTTTATGAGCTGTTTTTGATGCTTGAAGAACTTTACTGGGCGTGCTTGAAAGAAAGCGGCGTCCCGAACGGAGCTAGCTCCAGGAGATGTCTTTGGATATAAAGAAGTCAAAGAAATCGAGAAACAAGAAAACTGATGACGGTTATTTACAGATGAGGAAGATTAAGTCCAATTAATACTTGCAACATACAGTTTCCGTAGTTCCCTGCCGCACCGTAGAAGCTGCAGACGTTCTCGACCAATCGAGAGGGCAAGCACATCTAAATGTATCCTTCCCCTCCCTGTCATCTGCAAGCGCTGCTACCATTTTCCATCTTTAACTGAAATTGTGCACGAATCTGTGCAACACCCGAGGTCGATGTCGTACATCAGCTTTTTTTTTTAATCGCGGCCCCTGTCAGCGCGACACAGCGTCTTGGGTAACAGGTATACATCCGCGAGCCACGTCGTCTGCTTTCGGCTTCCCTCGTCACCTGCGTCTGCTGCGAGGCGCTTCGAGCTGTTCGCTTCTTGCTCCGCATTTTTTACGTCATAAATGTGGATGTCATACGCGTCGTTGCAGGCGCAATTCCAGCAGTCAATAGAGCAGTTTAGTCTGCCCGGTATTCGAAAAAGCGTACCGTAAAACCAAATACCGTGAAGCTGGCTCCGGCTATCGGTGAAAAAAGAAAAACACGTACTGTATGCCCTCAGGCATTTTGGGAAGCATCCATCCCCACACGCAAGGCTACTACATTAATCATTTGAATGTGGCTGTCAAAAATCGTGCTGAATCGATCCGAATATTGTATCGTCGAAGTTCAAAGACATCATCGAAGCTTAAAGAAAGCAAATTCAGTTCGGAGTGGTTCAGAGCTTACAAGCTACAGACCGCACGACGGCCAGTTTATATACTCGAGGTGCCCGACAACTGATTCCGGCAGTTCAGCTATGTTTTTCGGACCCATTGCCAGCTGCGGCGCTGTAGCTGTGCTGAGTTTTAGGCAATGCCTTAGCAATAGTATACTGTAGAGATGAAAACTTAATGCATACGAGGCACAGCTACGTTATTTCCTCCGTAATTTGCATGTTATGACACGAACAAGCGAGAACTTTTTTTTTTCAGTGTCGTACAGGCGAAAAATAGTTTTCTATGAAAAATGGGGCATGTCGCCAGGCCGATTGCATTTTCAAAACACAGCGAAGCCTTCAAGTAAAATTTTCGGACTAGATTGACTGTAAAGGTCATTAGGATACGCAACGGGTTCTGAACATGGCCACTACATCTCGCTTCGCAAGAATCTGCACTCGAATGTCGCGTAGCCTTGGCTCTACTGCCCGGAACTCTAGAAACAAGAGTATAGTCGCCCCCCTTCGTTTTCGAGAATTCGCCACGGCCAAGGTTCCCCGGGAGACGAAATGCGCGCCTCTTTTGTGAGGCGTCGTTATTCCACAGCTGTGGGTGCGTGCTTAGGGAGGGAGCCAGTGATGATTATTGCGTCCACACTCGAAACGATTCCACATCTACCAGATCCCGGCCGCACCTTGTCAATCTGCGGACTCCTTCTCGGGACTGCTTAACAGCACGGCCCGAAACGAAGATGCAGTTCGACAGACAGGATATGTGGACACGGGCGAGCGCGTGGTCATACTACTCGAGTCTTCTCGCACCGAACATAACCACTTGTATAGCTCACCACTCCAGGAGGTGACGGTGAAACCTGAAGAAAGTTGGTTGCCTTCGACTCACCAATCGGTGTTATTCAACTTGGTTTAGCAGCGGCCACAGCTCCCTTTTTCACCTCCCCAACACCTAAGAATAATCGTCGGATTTCACTCGACGCGGCGACGGACACCACGAACGATGTGCGGAAGCCCACTAGATGAACCAAGTGAGAACAATTCTGCCGTCAGCTCCACAGAATAATAACAAACTATCAGGTCAATGAATACGCCTTTCTAGGAAATAAATAAAGCATTTGAAGAGAAATACGAAACAAAAATTTTCCCTTTTCCATACAATCTCGCGACATTAAACGGACCACTTGATCATCTAATGGAGCCTGCCCCACTCAGTCGGGCGTATATGAACATGCAGGTTTTCGAAGATTTAGGCGACCAAGGACCCCAGCCAGTGGCGAAAATCCGGGGGACACACTTATTGCCATAGCAGCCATCTTGTTATCGCGAATGCCGTAGCTTTTTTTTTCACCTTTATAGAAACAAAAATGTCTTGAAATTAATTGAAAAACGGAAATGTACACTGTCTTGTTGAGTCTTTTCTGAAGACGGTCAATAGTCTCATACAGCTGAGTGGCATTGAACACCAGTACACGCAAGAAAAAAGGAAGAAAAACAAAACATTAAAATGGTTGAACGTGCTACACGTAACTGTGAAACCATTCATACGTCTGTTGCTTAAAGTGAATTTTTATGAAGGAACCCTTACAAGGGGTGATCCCCCCGCCTTAGCAAGAGGGTAGCCAGGACCCCACGCCACTGGCCTCAGCTGGTTTTAAAACCTGTTCACTTCCCGCCACCGAAAGCCAGGAACCAAATGAAGCACGTCGCCCCTTTACTTTCATTTCTGCGAAGCTAGTGCAGTTTCGAACTCACCCTGAAGGAGTGAGAACTACGTAGGCCAACCTATGCAAACAGCGCTACAAGAAGGCGTAGCCGCCAACGGCAAAATAGCGCACTGTTATTCTTCCTCGATCACTCTGTAGTACCAACATGTATAGTGCAGCATTCACTGTGCTTTCGCGTTTTAATGCTGTTTGGCACGCCGCTAGGTCATCGGTATGTACTGTTCGGATCGAGTTTAATGTGTTGTCTGCTATAAGCCTGCGCAGGGTTCCCCTTCAGGTAAAGGCGAAGGTTATTCGCAGCGCCCCCCCTCCCTATCATGCGTCCCCGCCCCCTCTCTCTATTATTTTAATGTGAGGCTTTGAGCCCCCTCTCACCTCCAGCCCATCCTCCCGTCAATGGGTGCCTGCGCTTGTCCACTTGTGGCGGTTTTGCAACCGTTAGCCCCATACAACGTATTCCATAGTTATTCTCTACGATGGGGTTCAAGGCACCACTTCGCTTTTACCAGAGAATAGACCGTAATTGCGGAGGGGATCGACTAATCTTTGTCGAAAAGATAAAGCCACGTCTTTGGGACGTTCCTGAAGATTCGCCGTTGATACGTTTTGGGTTTCCGAAATTGGAGTGCTGGCCTGTATACTCTCCGGCGTGCAAAACAAAAACATTCTCGGCCGTATCGAGCACAAGTGGTAACTCACTGAAACACGGTACGTCTGTGGAGACGGCGGCCACCACCAGGGAGGTGCCGCGGGGGCGACCCAGGCGCGATCTTGTACGGTCCGAGCGCGACGGATAGGCCGCGGTGGAGGAGTCGCTGGCGGCAACCGAGGCCTGACGGGAACTGGGGCTACGCTCCAGTGCCACGGGTTCCGAAAGGCGTCCTCCACGGCCAGTTCGAAGACGACGCCGGCACGTCCCCTGCCCCCGCCCGTGACACTCGCCACGCTGCAGTCGCTGCAGCTGTCGTCATCGTCGGCTTCGACGCTCGCTGTCGAGGCGGCTGAAGTGCGCCTGCTGCCACGCACGGGTTCCAGACGGCACGGCGACGCCTGCCTCCTCCGGTCGCCAGTCCGAGGCGACGGGCTTCGCGGAGGTCGGTGAGCCACGAACTGCGGCGTCGGCTCCGGGAGGATCATGTCATTTGCAGTCCGGCCTATGTAGATTAATGCTGAGCGCGCAAAATCATGATGCAAGCAGACCGCAATGTTTCGTGCTGGTGATCGGGACGTCTCCGGCAGAGTTCACAGCGGGTGGACACACCTTTTAAGGACGAGACAAGCACCGCACACTGTGCATCCAAATGGCACTTGCGGACACCACAACTGTCGCAATATGTGCGGGCACGGAGCATACGACCGGCGTCGCGCCACACGCTCAGGGCGCACGTGTCGACCAGTCGCATCCGCGACGAACCTGCGCTCGATTGACGAGCGGTTCTTCGGGCCTCCACAATATCCAAGTGCAGGCGATGAAACCGACGCGTCGCCACGATGTGTCTCCGAGCGCGCAAGCAAGTGGGCCGCTCAGCCACGCGGCGGCCGCTCATCCGGGCCTCGGCCAAGGTCGCTGTGGGTATACGTCTCCGCGCTGCTCGTTCATAATGAGCTTATTAATGGCACAGCAGTCGCCGAATGCGCAACGCTGGAAACGGGGTCACCACGCACAGCCACCGCTCTGATGAGACCACGTACCACTGATCTCGGATTAGGAAAGCCGAGAGGAACGGCGGCATCTAGCCAAAGGCGCACCCTTACGTGGTCACATCGATGAACATTTATTTCATTAAAAGTGTCCCGAAAAACGACTGATCACTGTCGGTGTCCTACTTTCGTTTAATCGACTTACTACGAAAGACATTCAGTAATTCCTTTTAAAAAAAAAAACACAATCGACTATTAGAATTACTTAACGCACAGTTGAACGGTTCCGTTAAGTTACCCAAGATTTACGCTTCTTGCTTGCGACGTCATTCATCCATTTCGCTTTTATCTCGCATAATTAGCTTAAAAGGGCCCTGAAACCGCTTGGCCCGTTTTGCACAAATGTAATGAGCTAGTCCCAAGAATAACTATATTCTGCGTCAAGTGTTTAGTCTTAACAATACCTTAATTAGACATGTCAATCTCTACAGATTACAAGTCAAACGAATGAGTTCTCAACTTCCCGCTTCTATTGTACGTGAGATGGTTCTACAATCTGATTCGATCCGTCCAGTCTACGGCACTGAAGCTCCGGTGTGTGATGAACTGCACGGCAGCGTTTATTTTGAGTTAACTTTTCTTGGACACCAAATGCGTAATGCTACCGAGGTCTGCTGATTTAGAGCAATTTTTGTAGCAGGTAAATTTGCATATTAGAACACTTTGGGGCAACAAAATTTTCCGTTTTGGGGCACCTTGGAGCAGCAAGATTTTCCATTTTCGAGCAATCCTGAGCAGCTAGCTTTACATCCTGAAGGAGAAACAGGTAGAATTTACATTTCAGGACATGAACTTACAGCTAACTTTACATCCTGAAGGAGAATCAAGTAGAATTTACATTTCAGTACATGAATAATTATTTTGGGGGTCTAGTGAAGAGCTAAAAATATTTTGATTAATTGCAAACCTCATGATGCCAGAGATCTTAGGAGCACTCACTATTTCAGTTGATGATGCAAAAATAATGTCGTCATGCTGTTGAGCATTCTTTAAAAATTCTTCAGTGATTATTTTCGCAGCAAATAAACAGGATACTGGTTGAACAAAATAGTAATTCATGAAATAACATTCTGAATGTACCCATGTGGTTATCAGCAGATTTGGTGGACAAATGCTAAGACTCACACAGTCCAAATTGCATTTGTCTAAGATGGATTCAAGGACAAAAAACGAGTTTTTTTTTTTCTCAGCTGATTATATTGCTAGGCGTAACATGACGTTAATAAGCTAGTCTCATCAATCAAACCTGCCCCGGCACTCATCTCTCTGTGCTGAAACTAAACGATAGAACAAACATCGTTTGCCTTTTGTAGCAGTGTTTTATGTGGCTAGGGCGTTCCGTCTATACAGCGAAAACCTTCAATAGTGCCCTTAAAAACAGCGCAAAAAAACAAAACAAAACTCAGGGGCACCTTATGCATTTGCCTAAGACAGTCTGAAGGCGATAGCCAGTTTGTTTTTACAGCGAAATCAATTATATCGACATTATCGACTCCATTTTGCCGTCGCCAGGGGCGTACGAAGAAACGTTCTTCATTTTTAGGGAAGGGGGAAGGCAGGCAAATGGTCATTTTGCGCGGTATGTGACATCACATACCCTCCCTCCTCCCCTGGTTACGTCACTGGCCGTCACCGCCATGTTTTGAGTACCGTTTCAAATTAATAAAATCCTCCCGCGTACCGAGTTCTGCACGTGGGTTAAAGCGCGCGAGCGGGGGCGACGAACGCGGCTGAAGCTCAGATAAAAGAGCCGATGCATCTCCTTTGCACAGAGGACGGATGCGATAACAACCCCTCACGTGCCAGGCCTGCCATCGATTGTTACTCGCGCAGAGAGGAACGCACGCGCGATCCGTTTTCAATGAGCAAAAAAAAAAAAAAAAACTAGGACCGAGGGGGGGGGGGATGTTATATAAACTTGGACTTTAAGGGTGTAATCGCTGACGCGCTCACTATTTTGGCCGGTATTTAAGACAGCTGGTTTACCCTTCTACCTTGTACTCTCAACGCGAAGTGACTGGGCGAAATTGTTTCGCTTTTTGGAGCGGCCATATAGGGGTGCGCACTGGGCCTTGATCGCAGGCGGCCACTACATACAGTCGCGCCATTTTAGAGGTCGATTCGTGCGCACCGTTCATGAAATCACACTTATCTAGAGCAGCAGAACACGTGCTGTGGACAGTGTTGTTGGCCGCGGCTTCTGCCTCACGCAAGCTGCAAGCTTCCGTTGATGCTAACATTATATCACGAAGACCAAGTATGACCATGTTTGGTATCATTACAGCGTCTCTCTTTACACACTTTGAAAAAAAAAAAAAAAGTACGGCAGCTGGAGCAGCCGGCTGGGCACTCTAGACAAGCCTGATTTTATGTGTTCGTCGGCGTGCAAGAGTTGTTCCGGGGCTCATCAAAGTCACTGCACGGATATGGAACACCACCCGTGCAGAAAGCTTTCTGCGCATGCGGCGAGTGCGCGGACCTCCGAAATGGCAACTCCGCCGCACCTCGCGAATCACGTCAAGCCTTATTATGAGGTATAAAAATACAGTTTGTTGGTATCGCATTCATTGCTTGTCCACCCTTCCGCTGAAGCTTAGCGGGCCTACTCGGAGCGGAGCGGGCCGTAAGAACATTGAAGCTCTCTGATATGCCTCGACATATAGGGCGCGTCAGCGACTGCGTCCTTCGAGCGACGCAGCCTTCCCCCCCGCTAAAAAATAAATAAAAATTAAGCAATGGATGCAATGCCGTGATGTTATTTTTTTTAACCGTACGCTACTGACCCTGGAAAGCGAGGGGCGTACGTGTAACATGGGCCTTTCGGCACCAGAGCCGCCAGCGATGGCGCCACTACTGAAAGCTGCGCGTATTCAAACCGAATTGCGGCTGCTCCGACCAGGACGCATACTTCCATTATTGAGATAACGTTAAAAAAAGCACGCGGAAATTTTGTATTCGGGCCCTAGCAATATCGACTTCAAAAGGGTCTTTTTACAAACGCGGATGTGCTGCAGAAAGGCATTGCGAAAAGGATTTTCTGCATGCAAATGATTATCCAGCAATAAAGTAAATTAGCGGAAAAGTGTCAACGCGTTCCCATCGTTCACGCTTTGTTCTGTGGACGCGAAGCACACAAAATTATATCGCGATGGCCAGAAGTATACACGTGACAGATTTTTTGGAGGCACGCGAAAATCCCTTGAATCCCGCACCGCGCCACCCTTCAAACGAGCTGTCAGCAGCGTTCCTGGAACGGACGACGTCCGCCGATGAATCGCCGCCACTGTTGGCTAGACGTCACGAGCCACTGCGGAGAGCGCGTTTCACCGTTAGGCGGACTTGCACAACAAAAGTTGCATCTGCACCAAACATAGCATACTGGATTATTTAGGACCCACGCACGGCCGCCGTTAATTCAGCGGGATAACTCAAGGTAGCGATTGTGACTGGTGGCCCCGAGAAAAAGGTGCACATGTTTTGACGCGCCGGCGTGGATATCACCGGTGATAGATGCTTCCAAATCCGATTTTGGTGCAGTTTGGCGTGATTTCCGTTGATAATATCAGGATGGCGCAGTACATTTGATCTGGCGCAGCTGGTGCAGGAGTGGGATCACTCTGTAGATGGGCCGAGCGTGCAAATCTCACCAGTGCTGACCGAGGAGGTCTTAATAAAGAAATGCTGGAGTAAAATACACTGCTTATACGTGAAGTCGTGCCTACCACAATATGGCAGCCGCATCTTATTAGTGGGTACGGTCCCTATATATATAGGGGGACTTTAAGCATGGTAAAACTGAAAGCGCTTGGTGAAGATAACAGGGTGTTTTTCTCGCGCGCCCGACGAGTTCAATGGATCAACTTTTTCGCGTCAGATACCGCTCGAAGTGTGTCTTTGTCTTGATAGTGTTCCTAAGTTGAGGCTCACATTATTTGTAAATTTTATTGGAGATTAAGACTAATACTCGTCTCGAATAGTTATTTAGTCGGGAACACTTAATAATGAAACACTTTTACTTGAAATAATGAACACTTTTTACTTAATAATGAAAGTAGCATTTACAATAACAGATCGAGGCCACTTGATCTCTAAAAGCGAGTTTACACTAAAATGACACGACACCAATTTTGGTCTGCGGGTTGTCTTTAGAAGTGTCTTTTCTTTTGTCGTCGGCCTATGTACAATGCAAAGGCACAAACAGTCCGCGGGTGGTCTCTCGAACACCCTGCCCGCGCCCTGTCGTGCTCACAGTCTTTCGCTGACCAATTCTGTAGCCACATTGGCAGCACACGCAGCGACACCGACTAAACTTGCTCACCTGCACCTCGTTTTCAGCCATGCTCCCCACTCTGCCATTGTCCCTCTCCGGCTATGCAGCGCAGCCCCCGCCATAATCCATGGTAACAAGGGACGGGGGTGGTGGGCACAATAGGGAAGCGAAGAAAATACTTCTGTTAAGTGCTCGAACTGCCTATTCAGAAACCGCGGAAGCCTCGGAGAAGGCATTGTTAACTGTCCCAAAATTGCCCGCTTCGTGGTCGTTTGAAGCAAAGACATGCGGCCGATTTTCGCTCAGCCGCCGATCTCCCGAAGACACGCCGACGACGTCAGTGCAGTGAATATCGACCTGTTGATCAACGCCGCAGGATATCCACTCCAGTGCGGCTGAACCCTTGAAGACGCAACGACATTGCCCAAAATCAAATACATGTCAAAGTGGACGATTGGGGTACAGTCCGCGCTTGTCCTTGTCTTTTAAATGTGAAGCATTTCTTAGCAAACTTCGGCGACTTTGAGCATACGTATCGATCTATTTAGCCGCCTACGACTTTTAGCTTTCCTGACCGTTTCGATGATGGGATCTATACCAAAAGTTCTATGGCAAAACAGGAATATGTGACGAGCATAAGTGGCTAGCCATAACATGAATATCTAGACATGTATGTCATGAAAGTGATGATTTACATGTCATGATCTTGTGGCTCGTGCAATGGATTCGTTCACATGACATATTGCAAAACTGGTATGGTATGACATGACTGCATGGCGAACATAAGTGGCAGGCCCTAATTTGGAAATCCTGATATGCATGTCATGAAAGTCACGAGTTATGACTACACGCTATACACTCATGGCACGCTCGCGGTCGTTTCACTATCTTCACATATACCAAATTTGGTGTTACGTGACATGAATAGGCGACAAAGACAAGTGACACATCAAAACATGATAATTAAGATATTCCTGTCATGTAAAACATAACTACATGCTATGCTCATAGCGTGTTCGCGGCCGTTTCTCTAGCTTCACGTATACCAAATTTGGTATTACGTGACGTGAATGAATGACGAACACAAATACCAGGCGCAACCATGACAAACATGATAATCATGGCATGGAAGTCATGTACACCATAATTTACATGCCTACCACTGCTCGGGCTGGTATTGCAAACATTAGTGGTGTCGTCGTTACGCGACAATAAACCACATACTTGCATCTTATCCTGACACCTTAGTGCGCATAACATTTTCCGCTTCTGTTTACTGGGTATGACATTCATGCGCCTCGTAACATTGTGGTGATTTTAAAGTGACATATCAACCTTCCTCATTCGTGCTTCGCATATCATCGATTACCACTGTAGTGGAATCTGCCAATTTTTTTCTGATCCGTGTATTCTACCGCGTTGTATACTTAGATCAAATACATGTTTTGTTTGTCCGTAATGCACGTACAGGAGAATGAATGGTTAGTGGTAGGGCACCTTAACACCTTTCGCGATCGGCCGTTTCAAAAGGGCTGGCGTCCCACTGCCAGAGCTCGTTGCAGATGCCACACAGAGCGCAGCTCAAGCCGTAGAAGGGGAAATGCAATGCTGAGAGGATGTGTCAATAGCTCGTAGCTGCCTTGATACAAGGTGCGTCGTGGCCCGCCACGGTGGTCTAGTGGCACTTGGCTGCTGACCCAAAGGTTGCGGGATCGAATCCCGGTCGTGGTGCCCCATTTTCAATGGAGACGAAAATGCTTGAGGCCTGCGTGCTTAGATTTACGTGCACGTTCAGAAACACCAGGTGGTTGATATTTCTGGAGACATCCACTACAATGTCTCTAAGAATCATATTGTGGCTTTGGGACACTAAACTGGACAATTGTTTTTACAAGGTGCGTCACTATATTGATGGAGGTAATGATTTCATGACACTGTAGCCTAGAAGATGACAACATTACAGTGTGCGCCGATTACTTCTTGTAACGACACAGCTGTCATGAACAGCTTGACATATTGTATTTTTGTATCATATCTTAACTGAATATCATCCTTCAGTAGCGCTCTTCTAATTTTGCTTAGCTCTGCAATGATCCACTCAAAATAAGCTTGCGTTCACAAGCCTAGTTTCTCATTTTCTGACAAAAAATCAAAGTTATAAGGGCAAGTGGGTTATAATCACTTTTAAGGAGCTGAAGGTGGCTATAAAAAGCTTAGTGTTTCGAATTGTAAACTGGCTGTTTGCTATTGTGATTCCCATGAGGAGATCACCAAAGTTTCAAGCTAAAATTAACCACGATCCTGAAGTTCCCATGAAATCATTTAAAGAAGCATATGGCCACATAGTCATTTCTACCCTTAAAACGTATTTTTCTCACGATGCAGTTTGGACGCGACCACTGGATAAAAAACAAGGCTTGGCCTATCACGTCATGTTGCCGTCAATGGGCTAATGCATTCAGGATGAGTTGACAGCTGCAGCCGCTTTTTTGGTGAAAGTGCTAATACAACAGTCTTCAGTGGTGTGCATAATGTCAGACGTGTAATCTGTAATGGATGTAAACCAAAGGGCTGTGGGACGTCTTGCATTGTACACTCACGAGAAGATGACGAATGAGTTATTTGTATAGGCAGAGCATGGACACAAAGTGAAGAAAAAGAACTAGGAGGCTTGCCAATAAATATATGGCTGGCAGTGCGGGCGACACAGCAACAAAAAGCCTGAAGTGAAAAGTCACAGAGGCGGAGAAGGAATTATTGAATGACAGCTATAGTAAAGAAACCGGCTCTCAGTAACTACTGAAAGACTAAGAACAAAATAGGACGGGAGAAGTTTTATTATAATTCAAGGGGAAGCGCTTTATTGTTCGAAGCGAGGTCGCAATGCTTTAGAACGCATAGCCATAAAGCAAGATTCAGTAAAGAAGAAGAACAATGTACATGCTGTGGAGGAGTTAAGAAAACTGATTGGAACCACCTTCCCTCTTCCGTTGTAACAATAACAGACCCTTTGTTATTCAAGACTGCAATTTCTCAGCAATGCTTGTAACTATACGCAGTTTCCATTATCTATCTTTGTCTTGTATGTGCTTGAATTCTTATACATTTTTAGTTGACTTATGTTGCCTTCATGATTTGCGCATCTGACACTTGTTTCTTTATTTTGTCTTTTTTTTCTTGTGTGTTATAAATGTTCTACCCACCCCCTCTGTAATGCCCTACGGGCCCTGAGGGTATTCTAATAAATAAATAAATAAATAAAAAACGATGGAACATGTTCTGATTGAATGCCGCGATATCCACCCAGGTATACGTGTGCGTACAAGCTTACATGAGGCTTTGGGTTTTAGGATGAAACATAGAAAGTGGAACATGTTTGCGATAGAACCAAGTAAGAGACGGTTAGAATACTGGTGGCATATATTTAGAGATAAAAGACAGAAATAGTGAAAAAATGAGGTCATTTTGTTTGAAGCGACAGATACATGGAACACAAATTTATATTTTTCTATGTTATAATAAGATCGATTTATTCAAAGTAGATGGCCAACATAAAACCAAAGATTTCATTTCGTTTTTTCTTGCAAGCCTCGAGGCACACATGTCACTGCCCTGCTATAAAGGAGATGGTCATAGCATCCATCCATCCACCAAAGCAGACAACACATTCTATTACAATGAGGCCACAAGATTTATATATGCCTGTGTGCTTTATATATATTGTCACGGGCTAAGTAGATGCCTGAGGATGACGACGAAGTGCTGAATGTGAACGTGCTCGGACTGCAGCAGCATTGTACCCATTTGCTCGCCAGTATATTCGTCAGTACGCATTTGCTCGCCAGTGTATACTTTATTTCCCGTAACATCATTGGTGGAAGGTGCGGGGTACCACTCGCTATACAGCCCAACGAGCTGGATCTTCGCAGCGGACGGCGCATTGCGACTACCACGATGACTGACCGATCTACTCAATGTCAACAAGATCCGTCAGCTCCGCGACCGATCGCTGTGGTGCAACCTCGTGACCCAGGCCCATTCAACGGCACAAGTGGCATAGACGTCGATAACTGGCTGGTTCTATATGAGCGCGTCAGGAGCAACCATTGGGATCCGACGCTTATGTTGGCGAACATCATCTCCTACTTGCATGGCACGGCAAGACTCTGGTACGAGACACATCAAGAAGAGTTGACTAGCTGGGACGATTGTAAGCAGAAATTACGCTATCTATTTGGGAAACCCATCGGACGTCAAGTGGCCGCAAAGAAAGAGCTTGCGACTCGTGCCCAGACAACCACAGAGCCGTACATCGCGTACATCCAGGACGTGTTGGCTTTGTGCCGCAAGGTCGACAAGGACATGCTCGACGAGGACAAAGCCGGACACATCTTGAAAGGAATTGCCGATGACGCCTTCAATTTTCTCCTGTGCAAGGACTGCTCGACGGTGGAGTCGGTCATTGAAGCATGTCGTCGCTTCGAACAGGCAAAAAGTAGGCGCATAGTTCACAGATTGGACCGTCTTCCCAACACGGCGGCTTCATCCTCTTGCGAAGATTTGCCGACATTACATCAACCACCAGCGCCGGAAAACGTCACCAGAATAGTCCGTCGGGAACTCGAGGCTATGGCACCCGCTATGTCTAGCTTCAGCGCGCCAGGACACAGCCTCGATACTGTTTCAATGATACAGGCCGTGGTTTGCCAAGAGATCGGGAATATGGGCATTTCGCCACCTCATCAAAATGCCCCTGCTACTTCCAGCTTGGCTCCAGTCGTTTCGGCTGCCACTCCAAACCGCACGTTCGCGCCATGACGAAACCCAGCTGAATGGCGCACTCATGATGATCGCCCCATATGTTTCAAGTGCCATCGGATAGGACACATCGCTCGCCATTGCCGCAGCCATTGGACCTCATCACCTCGACCGAGCTTCTATGATTGGGGGCCTCGCTCCGAATGTGCACCTTATGCCCCGTCCTACCGTGCTGAGACAGGTGCAGAGCATAATCCAGAACGTCGGACCAGCCGCTCGCCATCACCCATGCATCGTCAGTCCCGCTCGCCCCAACTCCGCTGTTCTTGGTCCCCCTACGACCGTCGCTCGGAAAACTAGCCGGTGCAGCCCCCGGAGGTGACGCTGCATACACGACTCGGACTGCGAATCCCCTGATTACTCCCGACCAGCGGTGCAACCTGCTTACAATTCTCGTTGATGGTTTACCTGTAACTGCTCTTATTGATACCGGTGCACAAGTATGTGTGATGAGCTCAGACCTCCGCCTCCGCCTCCAAAAAGTGCAACCGGCCAGCGGTGCAACCTTCTTACAATTCTCGTTGATGGTTTACCTGTAACTGCTCTTATTGATACCGGTGCACAAGTATGTGTGATGAGCTCAGACCTCCGCCGCCGCCTCCAAAAAGTTCTGACGCCTGCGATTGCACCTACCATTCATACAGCGGATGGGAGTACTCCTGCTGTGCTTGGAATGTGCACTGCGCGATTAACGATTTCTGAGCATCAAACTTCGTTTCTGTTTACTGTACTGGAAAATTGCCCTCATGACCTCATCCTTGGACTCGACTTTCTGACTTCACACGCTGCGCTCACTGACTGTTCCAAAGGTCTTCTTCGGCTCGAACTACCATCCTTCTCAGAGACCGTTTTTACCAGCCCACCTCGCCTACGCTCTGTCGATTTCCTCACACTTCCGCCGCAAGCCGCAGTTTAAGTCCAACTCTCGCCATATCCTTCAGTACCCGATGGTGGTAATTGTGTTGCTGCCCCAATTTCTGACGTGGCCATGACACGTAATGTTGCACTCCCCAACACTGGTTACTGTTAAGGACAACCGAACTTCCTTTCCCGTCCTCAATTTTGGCTTCTCAGCGCAAGTTATTCCTCGCGGCATGTCACTTGCATATCTGACACCACTGGTCAACCACACAGTTTCCGCCATAACCACCGATTCGCCACCCGATTTTTCATCAACGTCGCTCTCGTCACGTTCCTGTTCTGACCTTTTAAAGCCAATGCTATCTGACAAGCTCACCTCTGAACAAGTTTCTGCTTTCTGCCGTGTGCTTTTTTCATTTTTTTTTTCATTTATTTCGCCAAAGGCCCGAAGGGATTACATAAGGGGGGACAAGTAACAAGATGGGGTACAATGTTCAACAGGAAAAAAAAAGGTAAATCAATAAATAAATGAATAAAAGCAATTAAGTTTACACAGGAGACAGGAATCAGAAATCACATGAACGAACTAGAACAAGATAAAAAAGAATACACAATGTTTTACATATGTTAAACAATTGCAGAGCAAAACTAAGTACAATTCTAAAACGATTGGCGATAAACTTGAAGTAGTTGATATTATCAGGAAAGAGGCTTGAAGAAATGTTCGATCAGTTTTGCGCGGAACGTTTCCCTGTCGGCGCATGAAGCGGAGTCATCCGGTAAGGCATTTTAGAGGCTTATTGCATTAGGAAAAAATAAGGTGATAAATGCTGTCGTCCGGCCATTTATGCGTGCAATGGGCCTGCTGTGATTTATGCGCGATAAAGTTCTGTGAGCAGTTTGGAGCAATTGATGCCTTGAGCGTGGATGATAGTAGAAGCGGTGTAGAAGGCATAGACGGGCGATCAAGCCGCGGGATTCAAGAGTTGGAAGGGAAAGAGAGTGTTTTAGCTCGGTAACGCTGGTTTTGTGTGAGTATTGCGATGATATGAAGCGAGCTGCGTGATTTTGGATGGACTCTAATTTAGTTGCTAGGTAGCCTTGTGAAGGATGCCAGATTGCTGAAGCATATTCAAGTTTAGGTCGTACGAAGGTGATGAAAGCTAGTTTTTTTACGTCGGGGGATGCGCACTTCAGGTTGCGTCGAGGTAGCCGAGTGTACGGGATGCTATAGAGCAGATGGAGTCCATGTGGGTGGTCCAGGATAGCGATGAAGTCAAGTGGATGCCAAGATATTTGTAGCATGATACGGAAGCTATGGGCACGGCGTTAATAGAATATATGTTGACAAGTACGTCACGCTTACGGGCAAATAATAACGATTTGCACTTATCTATGTTTAGGGGCATGAGCCATTTATTACACCATGAAGCAATTGAGTCGAGGTCGCGTTGTAGCTTATTAGCATCGGCAGGGCTATTGATGACGGTGTAGATGACGCAATCATCAGCGAAAAGTCCGATATTAGATTTAATGTTAGCCGGCAAGTCATTAATGTAGATGAGGAACAGAAGGGGCGATAAAGCGCCACCTTGCGGCACGCCGGATGTTACCTTAGCAAATGCTGATTGACAGTTATTAGCTGACGTGAACTGCATGCGTCCAGTCAAAAAGTACTTAATCCAGCTTAATAAATTCAGAGGAATACCAAGAGAAGTTAGCTTGCGAATCAGGTGGTTGTGAGGTACGCGGTCGAAGGATTTTGCAAAATCCAGAAAAATGGCGTCTGTCTGAAGGTTATTATCCATGGAATTAAGTAAGTGGTGCGTAAATTCCGCAAACTGGGTATCACAGGAAAAATGTTTCCGAAAGCCTGTTGAAGTGGATGAAAGAAATTAATTGATTCAAGGTGGCTCATGAGACTAGATGCTATAATGTGCTCAAATAGTTTAGAACAAATGCACGTTAAAGAAATTGGACGGTAATTAGCTGGGATTGACCGGTTGCCTGACTTAAAGGTCGGTATATCTGGAACGGTGCCCAGTTCTAAGGATTGCAAAAATATTAGAGAAAGTAATAGGCTAGAATAATGGACAGTGTTTTTCAAAAGCTTGGTGGTGACACAGTCACAGCCAGCCGATGAAGAAGATTTAAGATTACGAATTAAGTTGGAAATTCCATCAGGATTTATGTTGAATGGGGAGAGTTCTCGAGGGGAACAGAAGGGAGGGGGCGAGACGGCAGTGCTATTGGCGGGGTTAAATGTTGATGCAAAGTAGTCATTAAGGACGGATGCGCAATCCGCACTGTTTATCGGTTGACCTCCTGAATCAACAAGTTCGATTTGGTTGCTACTTGACTTTGGTGAAAGCAAACGCCAAAACTTATTAGGATTCGATTTTAGGATAGATAGCAGATTCACCGAGAAGTATTTAGCTTTTGCTTCAGCTACCTCTTTCATATACTGATCGGCGCACAGGCGATATTTTTCCCAGGCGTCAATATTGTTGCGTAGTTTCACTGATCGGTATAGGCGTTTTTTTCTGTTGAGTAAGGATTTTAGGTGTTTAGTGAACCACTGATTGAGTGAGTCGGTTTTGATAAGAATAGTAGAGATAAATTTATTTTTGAGACTTATGAGCTTGTTTCTGAACAGTTCCCAGTTAGCATTGACGGTACGATTTTGGTAGGAATGCCGGAAGGTTTCGTGGAATTCTGCTAGTCCCATATTTATGGCGTCGTAGTTTCCTCTTTTGTAATCTGAGATCGTTTTAGATTTGGGTGACTTCTTTATGAGAGGCAAGGATAAGCAAATGTGCAAAACGCTATGATCACTGATACCAGGTAACACCGTTACACTATTTACATCATCAGGGTTCGTGGTTAGTAAAAGATCTAGTGTGCTGTTCCCTCAAGTGGGGCATGATATGACTTGGTGCAAGTTAAAGTCTGGAGTAAGGTGGATGAACTGATTAGCTTTGTTTGTTGGGGAGGCGTTTGGAGTGGAGAGGAGGGGCCAGCTGATTGAAGGGTAGTTAAAGTCGCCGAACAAAAAGATAGAGGCATCGGGAAGTTTTTCTTTGACTTTAGTTAAGGCGCGCTCGAGTAAAGAACAGAAAGAATTCGGACTGTCGGGAGGCCTGTAGCAGATACCAAATACAGCCGTAACTGTGCGGTTTCGCACACAGATCCATGTTAGTTCGAGGGTGTCGTCGTGGAATAAAAAAGTGGAACACAAGGTATTGCGGACAGCAGTGAGAACACCACCCCCTCTCCGGTCCAGCCAGTCACGACGATATATGCTGAAGTTCAGATTAGATGGGAGTACTTCATTATCACTAATGTCAAGATGTAGCCACGTTTCTGTTAAGAGTACGATGTCTGCATCAACGTTTTCGATTAGGCTAGGAGGTGGTCACGTTTGGGGATTACGCTGCGACAATTCGTGAAAGCGATGTCAAAAAGATGGTATGTTAAGGGCCGATAGCGTGGCAAGGTCGTGGACGCCTTCACATGATGCAATCAGTGATAATTCTTGCATTTGTAGATGATTCAGTACGTGAAGGCTCAGCAGAGACATTTAGGGTGCATTCTACAACGGTATCTCTGACACAATCGTAATAGTAAACACGTTTACCTACAAGAAGTTTATCAAGTTTCAGTTTAAAAGCGCATTTGGCGGGACGTATGTACTTAAGAAGCTTGGAGCGGGCCAAGCGAGTGGCGGCAGCGAAATCTTCTCTAATCGCATAATTGGTGTTTTTCTGCTTGGGTCCACAAGATAGAATCCCGTCTTTAGCCTTGAAGCTGGAAAATTTAACAATAACAGGACGTTTTTTGCTGGCCGTAAAGGTGCCGATACGGTGGGCTCTCTCGATGTTGCTTGAAAGCAGCGGCAAAGAGAGCTGCATCGAACAAAACGCTTTAACTTTATCTTCCGATTGCTGCCATGTTTCCTTGGGGTTATCATCAAGACCAAAAAAAAGAAGATTATTCCGACGCATGCGGTTGCTTACGTCGATGTTAGCAGCTCTAAGCGTGACAATTTCTTGCTTTAGCTGGCCTGTTTCAGCATTAATTAAAGGCGTGGGTGAAAAGGGTTGTTTTGTTTCTAGTGCTGTAACGCGTTGGTCAAAAGATGTGAGAAGAATCGATTGTTGATTGCATACTTCTTTAAGCTGGTTTAGTTCAGTGCGCAATATTTGGTGTGCTTGCTTTTTATCAGGACATCTTTGACTTCGGCGACCGTAATTTGGGCCAGACATCCGTGGTAACCCATCGCATCGACACCGGTGACGCTCGACCCATTTGCCGACGACCCTACCGTGTGTCAGCCCCGGAGCGTGCTATTATACAGCGAGAAGTCGATAAAATGCTTCATAAGGGCATAATCGAACCCTCATCTAGTCCCTGGTCCTCACTCGTTGTACTTGTTAAAAAGAAGGACAATAGCTGGAGATTCTGTGTTGATTACCGCCATCTCAACCATATTACCAAGAAAGATGTCTATCCCCTACCGCGCATAGATGATGCACTCGATTGCTTGCACGGTGCCAAATATTTCTCTTCAATAGACCTTCGCTCAGGCTACTGGCAGATCGCTGTGGACGACAAAGACAAAGAGAAGACGGCTTTCGTGACTCCTGATGGACTTAATCAGTTCAAGATGATGCCTTTTGGATTATGCAATGCCCCCGCGACTTTTGAGCGCATGATGGACTCTCTCCTTCGAGGCATGAAGTGGACCATCTGCCTCTGCTATCTTGACGACGTTATTGTTTTCTCGACTACTTTCGATGACCATTTTACCCGTCTGTCCACACTGCTTGATGTTTTCCGACGTGCCAACTTGCAACTTAACTCGTCCAAATGCCGCTTTGGGCAACGCCAAATCTGCGTACTCGGCCATCTTGTTAACGCTGCGGGCATTCAACCAGACCCTGCGAAAGTCAGAGCAGTTCGCGACTTCCCCACACCCCGCTCAGCCAAGGACGTCCGAAGTTTTCTGGGACTGTGCTCCTATTTCCGTCGTTTTGTCGAGAAATTTGCTGCAATAGCCCGTCCTCTAACCTGCCTCCTCAAAACGGATGTCGCATTCACATGGGCCAACAGCAAGCAAACGCCTTCTCGTCGCTAGTTGACATTCTCACCAATCCACCAGTCCTAGCACAGTTCGACTTATCTGCCGCCACGGAGCTTCATACTGACGCCAGTGGCCACGGCATAGGCGCAGTGCTGGCGCAGCGGCAACAAAGCATGCACCGCGTCGTTGCATATGCAAGCTGACTGTTGTCGCGCTCGGAACAAAATTATTCCATCACAGAACGCGAGTGCTTAGCTCTCGTCTGGGCCATTGCGATATTCCGCCCGTACCTGTATGGCCGACCATTCTCAGTTATTACGAACCACCATGCGCTTTGCTGGCTCTCCTCACTCAAGGACCCTACGGGACGCCTTGGTCGCTGGGCGCTGCGCTTACAAGAGTACACTTTTTCTGTATCCCATAAATCCGGACAACTTCACAAGGATGCCGACTGCTTGTCCCGTTACCCAGTCGATCCCCCTGACACGATGGAAGATAGGCAAGAGGTCCTCGTTCTTTCAATTACCGACTTCATTGACATAGCTGCTGAACAACGCCGCGACCCCTCTTTGCGTGCTATTATCAATGGTCTGCACTCTTCCCACCCTGACCACTCCTTACAACTGTTCGTTCTTCACAACTAAATCTTGCACCGCTACAACGCCCACCCTGATGGTGCTGAGCTTTTACTCGTTGTTCCTGTGCATCTTCGCTCAGATGTTTTGGCCCAGCTTCATGATGCCCCCTCCGCTGGACACCTAAGGGTGTCACGCACGTATGACTGCATTTGCCGCCGATTCTTTTGGCCTGGCCTCTACCGTTCTGTGCGACAATACGTTGTGGCATGCGACCTTTGCCAGCGCCGCACGACACCTGCTCTGGGACCTGCTGGTACCCTCCAGCCCAATGAAGTACCAGATGAGCCATTATTCCGAGTCGGCCTCGATCTTCTAGGACCTTTTCTCGTGTCGGCCACCGGTAGTAAGTGGATTGCTATTGCTACCGACTACGCAACGCGGTATGCCGTTACACGCGCCCTCCCTACCAGCTGCGCTACTGATGTAGCCGATTTCCTTCTTCATGACATCATTCTGCATCATGATGCTCCTCGTCAGTTGATCACCGACCGCGGCAGCTGTTTTCTATCTAAAGTAGTTGACGAGCTCCTGCCATCCTGCTCTACCCACCACAAGTTCACTACAGCGTACCATCCGCAAACCAACGGCCTCACGGAATGCCTCAACCGTACCCTGACGAATATGTTAGCGATGTACGTTTTCAAGGATCACAAAGATTAAGACATCCACTTACCTTTCGTTACCTTTGCATACAACAGTTCACGTCATGATACAGCTGGCTTTTCACCTTTTTACCTACTGTTTGGTTATGACCCGCCTTTGCCCATGGACACTATGCTACAATCTGACGCCCCCTCATCGACTGCTTATGCTTGTGATGCCCCGGCCCGAGCTGACATCCCCGCCAAGTTGCCCGGGATCGTCTATGTGCCTCGCAGCTTAACCAAAAGAGTGCTTACGATCGCCCGCACCGTGACGTACAGTACTCCCCGGGGTCGCTCGTCTTGCTGTGGTTACCATCACGTCGTGTTGGTCTCTGCGAAAAACTGATGTCTCGTTACGTTGGCCCCTACCGCGTCATATGCAAGGTCACCAGCGTGACCTATGAGATAGCTCCACTCCATACCACGTTAGTACCAGCTTCAGTCCCGACCAATATAGTGCACGTCTCATGGCTTAAACCAACCATACTACTCACGCCCCGAGAATTGATCACACCGGGACGGTGCTTCTGCCGCCGGTGGGTAATGTCACAGGCTAAGTAGATGCCTGAGGATGACGACGACGAAGTGCTGAATGTGAACGTGCTCGGACTGCAGCAGCGTTGTACCCATTTGCTCGCCAGTATATTCGCCAGTACGCATTTGCTCGCCAGTGTATACTTTATTCCCAGTAACAATATACATATATATATATATATATATATATATATATATATATATATATATATATATATATATATATATATATATATTGAGCATGAAAATATATGCGCTGTACTTTAGGCGACGTTTGGACAGAAGCCCTGTCTTTTTCAAGGCATAATAATATTTACTGATTTTCGTGTCTTCCGATAGGTTGTTGAGACAGCAGAGAAGAAGAAAGAAGGAGAAAATGAACGAAGAAAAAGGGGGAAAAGAAAAAAAAAAGAAAGAAGAAAGACAAAAAGAAAGGAAAGAAAAAGTAGAATAAGAAAAAAGAGAATGAAAAACATGACGCTATTAGAAAGAGACAGCATATCAAGAGAGTAAGGCGAACGCGAACATTGTAGTAGTGAAGGAGCCATGCCATCATTGACAACAAAACACCCCATGCACCCACCTTTCCGCCAAGTGGACCGTGTGACGACCCGGGTTTAGTATTGCACCTTCCAGTGCAATCAGCTGGCACTTTGCCTACCTTTGAAGTTTACTGCTAATTGGTGGGGGAAACTTAAAGCACTTGGTGTGCATGTCAGCGGCACCAAAAGATATGAAAAACCTGGTGATGTAGTAGCACTGCCATCAATATTCATTTTATGCATTGGACCCTGTCAGTGAAGGAAAAGAAAAGGTGCATTAAACAAAAAGGACTGTACGACATCCAAGACCACTTATCTGAGCGTGTCTGCTGTGCCTTAAGCGGCAAACCAATTCTATATTGTCAGATGCATAAGCTTACAGCTGTGTCAGGGGGTAATATTATTGTCACATTGGGAGGCTAGGAGCAGAGGACTGATTAGAAAGATTAGATTAGAGCAGGAAAGTGCAGCAGTGTCGACGGGCGGCGGTGTTGTGGTACGCGGGAATTATCTAGCAAAATTTGTTGTCATCTTTTGTTAGACCTTGTGTAGCTAATTTCTTTCATTTTCTTTTTTTTTCGAGATATGGTTTGAATTAAGATTGGGAGGGTGCAAAGGTTCCAACACCCTGTAAAGTCGTTTGCGCCTCATGGCCCACACCTGTTTTGCGCATAGGCCGCATTTCGGGTTCATAACTATCGATCGGTAGGCGGCGTTGAGCTCGCGAGCATTTATTACCATCATCATCATCATGCTTAATGCAGCAGCATCGGCAGAGACACCAGGTGGCCCATAAGAATGATGAGGGAGAGTTTTTTTCCTGAGGTGCTTTGGAGCGAGTGGTTTTCTCTCGCGGCAGGTGCACGGTAAGCGGCACCATGGTTGGTCTGCTGTGAGCCCTCGTGGTGAGTTGAGCATTGGCACCTTCTATTTGTTATGTTGTTGAGTGTTGTGGTATATTGCGTAAGGTTGTTTTGGCGTGCTGATCACAACTGATGCATATTGATTCGGCTGAGGATACCGTCGTTGAAAAAGCAGTCAAATAAATGAGTGCTGTTTTGATTCGTTTTGACCGCATATGTGTGTCCGTTCGTTCTGAAAGTGGCTCTCATTTTTGAGACCTCACAGCCTCCTGAGCCAGTCATTCATGTTTGCAGAACTAGAAGCATGAACCGGTCTATGGGCAAGCAACATTTGTTGCTTCAGCATAGTGATGACACCCGAGGTCTGCGTCATTGTTTACCTGTGCCTTGCGCTTACTTGGATAATCCTGTTGCCTTGATGACTTCTGACCACAGGGTCCTTTTTTGTTGTTTCCATCCTGTGCTCAGCATCTTGGTTAATCAAGCTTAGCAGTAGCCCCTGAGTCTGGTTGGAGCCTGCTGGCTTTGAGCCGTGGGACATTCTTAGGGAACGTCTGTGGTGATCAATGTTGCTGCAGCAAATGGTAGCCCCCCCCCCCCCTTTTTTTTTTGAGGTGCAGGACTGAATGAGCCTCACTGGCTCATGGTCGTGAAATAGGGTACACCTGCTGAGCATAAGCATGCGCACAAAGGCGGCAGGGAAAGGGGGGCGGCCGTCACCCTCATTCACCTAAGAGGGACTATTGCTACCACCCCGATGGGGAACCCTGGCACGCCTATGCTGCTGTGCCCTCTGAAGTGCACGGTAGCACTGCTGTTCCGACTGCCTGGCCGAAAGAAATCTGGCCAATAACCGAGGGGAGGAGGAGGTTATGCCAGATCAGACGCATGGATGACCATTAGTTGATTTGGGACAAACTCTGGGACAAAACACATCTTCCACCCGACAATGACACATATCCCACGGCATTGTCAGTGTTACACATGGAGGCAACCATGATATGTTTCTTACAAAGTACTGCATTATATCTTCGAAAACCACACAGTTTAGGTAAAGAAAAGATGCAATCACTACTTGACAGTTTTAAAAGGTGGGAATGGCCATTCCTTCATTCAAGTGGCATGGAACTGGCAGATGCATATTGTTCTGGAGTAGAAAGTGTTTCCGCACATGTCATCGTCTATATATAGAGATTCGCTGCATTTCAAGACTTGGACTTCTTTTTTCATGTTTCGAACTGGTGAAGAGATTTATTTAGTTTGTGTCACAAAGGTACCATAAGGGTTTCAATAATGGTAAAGCTAAATAGTAAAATACTTTTTACTCTAGCAATGCATGTTGCTTTACAGATTGACAGTGGACACTTCAACAATTCGCAAAGGACGAATTATGCACAATCAACCTTTTACAACAATCCTTACAGTAAGCATTCTAGAATTAGTATGGCCAATGTTAGAGAACAGATCTTCCTTTCTTTTTGGTACGATTGAAGTGCCCATAAAGACGCGAAGCCAGCCTAGTGTTAGAAAAGGCAATGGGTATGGAGCCTAATTATTCTATCACATTCTGGCATTGAAACCAAAGCGCAAGCATCCCACAAGTTTGAATTTTATCTTGCTAACAGCCTTCAGGTAGTGTCTAAGCAGATGATTGTTTGCAACTACAATATATGTCCCAATGGGTCTTCTGCAAGATCTGCATGTAGCCATGGGAAATGCCCAATATGAAAGCCTCCAAGTAAATTCTTAGTCGTGTATCATTTCCGGCAAGCACGAATGTGAACCTCCTCTTTTTTGCCTTCAAGAAAAATGTCTAGTTTCTACTAAGCATTTACCTCGCATTACCCAGGTACAAATCTAGCACTAAGGCATAGGCACAAGCGGACGGGGGTTCTGGGGGAGGGGTTCGAAACCCACCTGAAATTGCACGCACATAAAGGCATACACATGAATATACATAACAGCGATCAGATTGACTCCGCCTCTGAAATCAATTCCTCTTTATGATCCTCCCCCCCTATAGAGTTGCTCTTTATGTACTCTCTCAAGCTTGCCTTCTCTGTAACACAACCTTTAGTGGCACCTGACAATTACAGGGAAGTAGCATGTTTCTGGCAATTTTCCCATTGACCTCTTGCATAGACAGTTTTGTTACAGGTTGCTGTTCTCAGGCAACATTCCACATTTGCACAAGCAAACTTCCATTTATGCTTGTTTTTGTAGGCTTTGCTGTCCACTCTTGCTTGCATTTTATTGTGATGCTTCCTGCAGATACTATATTAAAAAAAAAACACTTAATACTTGAGCACTGCTGTTTGGTGTCGCGATGCAGCATGGGGTTGCAAAATAATTTGTTCTCGCAAACAAAAACAAGCTGCTTCCAAAAAGAACAGCTGGACTGTGGTCAATGAGGTAGCTGAACTTGGTTATTAAACTAGCAGATCTATTTTGTACACTTGATTGAAAGCAACTAAAGGTTAATGCATATTCCTGCAGCAGGAATACAGTGCTGAGGCACTAGTACAAACCTCCCACTTGCAAGGCACAAATTTCCAATCAATGTTCCACGGACAATGCCATTGCTTGCCCCTGTCATATGACAGCGCCAACTCGAAAAGAATAAGAAGGCGTGAAAGTAGCCTGGTGCCAGACGTTTGTGGAAACTTTTCTTTCTTGCCTGGAGAATTCACAACTTTGAGCAGCACAAGGGGCTGTGCACAACACTTCCCTTCACATAGTGTACGTCACGATGATGCAGGGCCCACAGCTAATGTTTACTATCAATTAAAGTGATGCATTCGCACTTCTTATCATTGAGAGCAATACAGATGAGTGAATTCATACCCCTATGGTGGCAAAAAGTGAGCCGTCTTACTGTGCAATGATGCAATCAAGTTGCCGTCAATGGTCACCTTCGCATCCAAGCTGAAGAATTGTTTGCATTGAACATACACTGTCGATTTAGGTGACTACCTTAAAGGTTCGATGCTTCTGCTGTTTGCTCATGAGGGCACCAGAGCAATCCCAAGACCCAGCTGGTCGGATAACTTTACATCATGTGCTACACATGGAACACTTCATGCTATTATCAATTATGATTGAACTCGATGGCTATTAAAAGTGCATAGTAAGACACCAGCACATTAATAAGAGCATTTCTGTGCTGCATGCCTTGACAACCTTGATGAGCAGGGCTACTTACTGGCAGCCTTGGAACTCAGCTAATGTGCAGTTGCAATGAACCATTCTGCCTTTTCAGATAGCTCCTACGAATCTCCCTTAAAGCTTCTGAGTAAGACAACAAATGGTAATTGAAAAGCTGTAATGAATGCACCATGCCAACATCAGCTGGCCCATTGAGTAAACAATACCAGATATCTAGCACTGGAACTTTCCCTGCGCACAGATGTCAGGTGCACTGTTTTCTTTACAAACAGCAAAACCCAACTACAATGCTTAAAGAGCAGAGATCAAAGCTTCCTCTGTAGCCATCGCTCTATACAAAATTAAAAGTAAGAGAGGGAAAGTGGAATCTGCAACATCAGACAAACAGCTGCAAAAGAATTGGTCTGCAAAACAGAGGACAAATTAACTTTATGATTGTTTGACCCTCTTGCACTCTGCAAATATCGTCACTACAGATAGTATTCAACTTGATGGAAGAAATGCTCAGACAAACACACAGATCAACACATCCCAACCCAGCAGAAATTTTCATATAGTACTTGCGCTAAAACCTCAAAGCGTGAGACAAAAGTACTTTGCTCACCATTCCATTGGGCATTGCCTTGATCACTTGGTCAAGCCAGGCATGAACAAACTTAGCAGTGGCTGGGTCCACACCGTGGACGCTGCCATCACCGGCCGAATGACTCCACTCCACTGCCTGCCGCAGCTCCGCTAAAAGCTTGTCTACACCACTGTGGCCATTGCAGTTCTCATCCGCTGCAATGCCTAGCGTCGCACCTGACCAAAAAAGAGACCACAGCATAGTACAAACGATATAGGCAAAGTATCATGCAGCTTTTGCGAACCTTAGACCACTAAATATGGAAAGGAAGTTGAGCAAAGTAATTAATTATTAGTAGGAGCACATCTCATTCAATAGTGAAGATAAGAATAAGTTAGGCTGAGCAAGCAATTGACTTCGAATTCCTACATTTCCTCAACAAACGCAAATATCTAGAACCCCATTTCAAACCAGATAAAGTTTGTTTTTCATTCTGTCTCAAAGAAAAAAAGGACTGTGAAAAAAAAGAGAAAAGCTGGATTTAAAACTGCTTGACTAGTTAACAGCCCCAGTAAAAAATAAAGCACAAAAACAAAATGAAAAGTCATAGCAGTAGCAGCACTGCAGTAATGTGGCAATTTGACACTTCACAGGCATTGTGCTATAACAGGGAGTACACATCGAAACTGCGATTCTCATGTACACATGTATAGATAATTTAAAACAAAATGATTAGACTGCTTCAAAGTGTCATTACGGCAGACTGTCTGATAATGCGACTGTTTGTCGCAAGATTGGACCAGCCCGATCAGGCAAATAGCTGTTTCCCTCCTCTTAAAAAGTAGCTGTGTATGTACACTGTATTTGCACACATGCTTAACAGAGCTATGCCACGGTCTATGTGTTGTGCACTTACAATAATGACCTTCAACTACATTCCACACCCACAAAGAAGCATGACATGTTCAATTAAAGTGTCTACAAATTAGCAGGCTGACTTGTTTGCAATTAATTATAGCCACCTGTGTGTTCCGAGTGCCTGGCAAGACTGGAAATTGATAAACATGTGGTGCATGAGCGTGAGCTGGAACCAGATTCTAGCGCTAAGTTGACGCCGGCTTACAGCACAAATTCTGCCTTGTCACAGCCAAGGCACGCCGCAGTTCGACTTAGTTGAAAGCAACGCTTTCCGCTGTTCGCGTTTCTTTCAATCGCAATAATACGTACCTGATGAAGCTGCTTCTATAGTCTGCAATGCACGGGCTGCAGACATTTCGTACTGTCGAGGAATGTCTCCTCGACATTTCACATGCAATCAGCCGAAAATTTCAGCACAGGAACAGTGCGAAACATGCTCATAGCCGGACTCGACTTGTGAAGGTTCGCGTTTGATTTGCAGAGCATCTGCTCGCCTGGCCGTTGAGAGTGTTGAGTCGTCTCGCTTGCAACAGACGGCGCCACGCGCTTTTCAATATGGCAGCAAGCAGCGAGCTCTCTGTGTTCAGGTGTATAGCCAGATCGCTTCGTTAGCTCCGCCATATTGAATTCTGGCAGTGTCATTTGCTTTGTCTTTAATGTGGTGCTTTGGAGTGTGCACAATAGGCACTGTCAACAAAAGATTTGACAGCAAGCACAGTTTTTTTAAAAATGTTTCCTCTCCTGCTGATTTCACAGCCACTTTTGTTTTTTTAGTGTTAGTCAGAGGAATTGGAGGTAATTACAAAGGCCACAAAGCTCCTAAAGAGCTTAGTGATGGCGTGTGTCATCGGCACAACTTCTGCAGAACGTTGTTCAAAGAAACAAAGAAGGTACTTCTGCCCGTGCGCAAGGGGTGTGAGTCGTGTCTTGCTAGTAAAGTGAACAAGCCTCATAGTTCCCCAATTTTCATTTGATACCTCTAAATCTTGCTTTATGCTAGAGTTGCACGATTTTTTCGTGGCACTCGAACTGTCAAAATTCAAGCCAGTGATTGAACCATTGCATGCAAAATGGACGTTTTCTTTTCAAGTTCAACTCGGAGGTTTCGGCAGTGCGCTCTTAAAAAATAAGTGAAATAGCAGAGACCTTACAACATTGTCCCCCGTCATGTCTAAGACCAAGTTGATCATTCTATATCACAGAGTGAGTGCCCATTTTGTTCCGTTTGCCTGCTCTCCACCCAATATTTTTTATGCAGGCAATGCAGTAAGCTCAATCGAAGTTCACTGAATTTGATTGAGTACCTGTACTGTTGTCAGAAGCCCTTAAGATTGTACATTGGCATTTGGTACCAGGTGCTCACACGTGTAAAAGATTCTGAGGCAGCCACCGTTGGTTCTCGAAAATACCAAGTGAAGTTAATGTGGCAAAATTGATGCATTTTTCATAGTGCAACCTTTATGTGCACTGGCTGCTGCACTCGAAAACTATTTTTCACTGTTCCCTGTGTTCAATTTACAATTATCACCCAACTACGTTTTGCTCTGTGAAATTTGAAGTATTTTTCATTCATTTGCAAAATATTTTAATCTTTTGCACCTTTTGTGCGTTAGCTGGCTTATTATATGCATTTTTTGCTTTTCGCCTCTTACACTTTTGCTCGTTTTTGTTTGTCTTGCTTTTATCCATTTTGCTTTTGCTGGTTTTTTTATTATTGAATCTTTTATAGCTTTTGTGCGTGGACTGGCTTATTACGCGTATGTTTTGCTTTTTGCCCCTCCCCTCTACAATTCTGTAAAGCCCTGAAGGTAAGATAAAATAATAATAATAATATTATTAATAACAGAAGGAGGAACAGAGATGTATGTCAGTACAGGAGAAAGTTGGGCCACTTGGTTTTGCATAGGTGACATTTCGAAGGACCAGCACTCAGCACATGAACCATAAGAACAGCGACTACAATGTGCCACGCTCTGGGTGATTGGAATCGAGGCCTGGGTTGTAGGCGCGAGCGGCATTTGAAACTCAAACTAGAAACTGGGCGAGATCTGTGGTCACTTAGTGGCTTTTTGATGTAGGGTCATGGTCTTTCTGCTGCTTAGATTGAACGATCACCGGAAAAAGCAGTCACTTTTATCAGCTAGGTGACCACATGTGGCTGCGTTTTACAGGTGGTAGTAGTGGAGGCAGGTTTTCACTAAGTCTGAATGCACTTCAGATTGTTTTCACATTCTGCTGTGGCTGTCGGATGCCCTCTATGTGTGCCCTTTACAAAGGGCATACTTCAGAACACAAGTGTGACCGGCTTCTGGGTTTGAGAGGTTGCAGAGGTCGCACGCTGAACGTGGTGGATTGAGGCAGACGTCTCGTCTGTGTCCAGGGGTTTGGTAGATGAGGCAGAACTGACTTGTCAGCTGGTGGTAGTAGCAGGATATCTTCCCTCCACAGAAGTACACCAACCGAGTCAGTTCAGGGCCTTTGAAGCGGAGCAGCACTATCTGTGATTGTCCAAGCATGCCAGCTCACAAGGCACAAGCTTCATGAGTGTGGGCCTGAAGATTTGCTAGAAACTTTTATTTGCCAGAGCCCAAGTCGATGCTGCGCGCAACACCATTAGATAAGTATTTGGGTGTCAGCAAGTATACCTTCACAGGGTGTGGCCGTTCCTGGAAAGTGAGGCTCATAATTCGCACAAGAGTGGCCGTCGTAGCTTCAAGAGGTTCGCCCGCGACACAACTGCTCGATTTCTCCTTTTGGTGCAGAGTGTCAGATGCTCTCTTCGCCCATGAAAGTGTTAGTCTCCTTTCAACCCGTCGCGCCGCCGCATCGGCTGTGGTGCTAGCTATCGCCGACACAGGTGATTCTCCTAAAGATCCTTTCAGCTACAGTGAGCCATCTGTGCCAGTAGTTTCAAGTGTTTCTTATCAGTGCTTTGTCATGCTCTCATGAATAGGCTGCATCACTTTAGCTGGATAAGTGGCCTATTAATGAGTGGCACATATTAGCGCAACGAAAACAATCAACACAGGAAAGAACACAATCCCAGCCGTGGTGGTTCAATCCCGTGTAATATACGATGTCCCTGCATGTTAAAGAACACTAGATGGTTAAATATATCCTAGCCCTAAACTTCTGCATGGCTCATATTCATATAGCGGTTTTGACACGTAAAACCCCAGATATTATTATTACGTATTAAAATGGTTCCGCTTAAGATGGAACAGTGGTTAGGGTGCTCGGCTGCTGACCCCAAGGGCACGAGTTTGATCCCGGCTGTGGCCGTCACCTTTTGGTAGAGGCAAAACGGTAGAGACCCATGTACTGTGCAATGCCAGCACACGTTAAAGAACACCAGTAAGTTGGAATTTTCGAAGCCCTCCCCGAAGGCATTGCTCATAATCTTAATGTGGATTTGAGACATAAACCCTACATATTATTATGTTATTAAAAACGGAGAGTTGTATTGTATCTATGTTGTTCATTCGCTGTGATTTGCTTCTTTTTATGAGCTAATCGAAGCCCAGTGAAATCCAAATTTACCAATGAATACTGTCGATAGTGGTCTACATATGTATATTCCGAGGCATTTTGGTGACATGGGCACACTGGCCAAAAAATCATAGAAGCAGGCCCAACGATAACATAAGTAGCAAAAAGCTACATTTTTCTCAGTTTCCCTCTAAAAAAAAATAGTGCCCCCCCCCCCCCCCACAGTGGACAGTGGTCTAGTGACCTGCAGGTCACGGAATTAAATACTGGCTTGGCGGCTGCATTTTCGTTGGAGGCAAAAATGCTGTAGGCTTGCGTGCTCAGATTTGGATGCACATTAAAGAACCCCAGGTGGTCCAAATTTCCAGAGCCTGCTAATATGGCATCTCTCATAATCATATGATGATTTTGGTATGTTAGACCCCAACATATAAATCAATCACTGGAGTCACTATTTCTAAGAAAAGAAAATAAAAACTTCTCATCTGCATATATATGCACCGTTAGACCATAGTTGTGCATAAAGTGAAGCAGGTCTAATATAGCGCTGTAATATGTCAAAGCCAGCTATGCACTACTATCTAGCCCAACAATTAATTTTTCTTGAAGGTCGATGGTCCTCCATACTTGTGTTCCATCAGATGCAGGCGGCAAGTTTGGCTGTCTGATAGAAGCAATTAAAGAAGCACAAGGTCCTTGTCTTGATTTCGCTTGTATGACAACTCATCATTGCATTATTAATGTTATTGGGAATGAGCAAAACGTAGTGCTCTAAACTCAGGGTCGACTAAACATCCGACGTTAGTGTGTATTTTAGTTACAAAGGTATACAGTGTATCTATTCATGCGTTGCGACATATTTATCTTTGCAACTTATATTTGGCCATAATGTGAACAGGAAAATGATCGTATTTATTTGCGCCTAGTGGCGTACGTACTTACTTTCGCGATGTCTATGTAGGTATAATGTGAATCGGACAGTTATCAGTAATTATTCTTATTCTCAAAAATAGTAACATAAGGTAAAAAATACCAACAAGATCGATTCATGAATACTGTCCCAAATTGTTCATAAGGTGCAAAAAAAGCTTAAAAGCACTAAGAAAAACTCGAAGTAAGCATGAGGTTGGCTTATGAATATGGGCCTTAGAGCATATAAGCCGGCATAAGAAGCTTTTTAACTAAAAAAAGGTAATTATTAAGTGATTTGAGGGTAATATATTCATTTATTGGGGCCCTGGAACACTTTTTAAGTAGCCATGGAATTGATTCACTAAAGGAGCTCATTGCATCACGAATTCACTGCCGCAAAAATTTTTAGAATTTGTATGGCACGAGCAGAGTAGCAAAGATTTGTCGCACACTGCAATTGTATTTTCTCATCTCTCATCTCAATAAATGTCCTGGGGAGGAATAGGACAGAGACAGAAAATGCAACATGCACGACCTGTGACCTTGAGCACGTTTTCTTTTTTTTTCTTCGAATTTGCAGCTTTTCAGTGCGATGGTTCACGCGTGTGTGGACAAGTTGCGGCCTCCAACAGCTTCAGTAATGACCGAGCGCACCATGCTAAAAATTAGCCAATGGCTGATACAATGGCTCTAACAATCGATTTTTAAGCTTGTAGCATCATTTGATGAGAGAAGAGCAAGCGAGCTTCAGCTGACATTAAAAATTTATTGTGAATCGCCGGCCGTGTGCTACTCTATAATATTTTACTCGCGTGTTTTCGGTAGCCTCGATTACCCATCGGCAGCATTTTCTGACCATGCTCCGAAAAGTGTTGCAAGGCCTTTTTAACTTTGAAGCAAGGCTTTGCGGTCATGAAATTTTCCCCTGGATACATGTTTTCATGGTTTATCACACGTAAAATGCAGCGAAACCACTTTTACAATAGGATACATGTTGTGCGGACTAATATACATTTACGAATACTTTGAAATTTTCTATATTTAAATTCGAATCGAAGTGAATTCAAATACTTTACTATTCATTTGAATATTTGAAGCATTTGAATATTTGCACAAACCTAGAAAGAACATATAAGTAAACTCAGAGCTTTTATTTAAGCCACCACAAGGCGAAGCTGAAGATTCGACAGCCCCAGAATCCTACATACCAACCTCCTAACAAGGACACGCCACAAGAACCAGTAATATCATCCGCCCTCTTCAACATCGCGATGACTGGCCTTTCAAGAAAACTGCACGGGGTAGGCCTCCATCACGCCTTCTATGCACACATGACACTATGGACTGTAAAAGGATCACTCACTGAAAAAAAAGAACACCTGCAAACTGCACTTCACACCAACCAAAAAATATATCAGCCACAGGGGTCTACAGTGCTCCCCAGAAAAATCCAAAATCTTATGTGTATGGCGAAGCGGAAGTAATCGTGCGGTCCCCACCGACCCATAACTTGAGATGTGGTACCTCAATGAAAACCTCATACCAGAAAAACCATTGATCAGGATCCTGGGTATGTGGCTGAGAAGTAACCAAAGAGCCAATCACACACACACGCTCCTCCAAACCAGTGCCAAGGCTATATTTTCACTTCACTTCACTTCACTTCACTTTATTACCTTAAAGACCCCGGTGAGGGGGTATTACATAAGGGGTGGGTTAACAAATTGAGGTTACAGAGTGATCTTTTGACAAACAATATGTATTTATGTTTTGCGCAAACGTTGATGAACACGTGATGGCTGCAATGTCACGGGGAAGGCCATTCCAGTCCACTGCTGTGCGAAGAAAGAATGAGGCAGCAAAAGTAGTAGTGCGAGCGCGTGCGATTGAATAAGGATGGGTTGTGCGGTGAGATATGCGCATTGATGGGATGATGCAAGGTGCTTGATTGAGGGACCTGTGAAAGAACTTGTGAAACAAACAGAGGCTGGCGATGCGGCGATGCACAGAAAGATTAGCAATATCAATGTCACATTTTAGGGATGATATGCTTATGTCGTATGAATATGAAGAGTGAATGAACCTAATGGCACAATTTTGTACAGATTCTATTTCGTTTATTAGGTATATCTGGTGCGGGCTCCAGATGGGCGCTGCATCTTCTAGTTTAGGTCTGATGAGCGATTTGTAAGCCAGAAGTTTTATGTCTAGTGGTGCGTGACGCAAATGACGCTTTAGGAAACCGGGGGATCTGTTCGCGGATGATATGATGTTGTTGATGTGTGTGTTCCAGGAAAGGTCAGATGTTAAGGTGACGCCTAGGTATTTATATGTCTGAACTTGTTCGATAGCGGAATTAGAGATTAGGTATGAGAATGATACAGGATTACGCTGGCGTTGAAATAAGACGAGTTTGCATTTAGTGGGGTTAAGCTTCATTAACCAAAGATCACACCACTGTTGCACGAGATCCAGATCCTGTTGGAGTGTAGTTTGATAAGAAATGTTAGTAACTGTGCGATAGATGACACAGTCGTCGGCAAATAAACGGATATGGGAAGATACATGAAATGGAAGATCATTAATATATTGCCGCATGAATTCGCGTGGTTTTCGTGTGGAAGAGGACGAAGAGGTTGGGATTGAGCCGCTTTTTAATGCCGCATGAATTCGCGTGGTTTTCGTGTGGAAGAGGACGAAGAGGTTGGGTTGGAGCAGTTTTTCTTTTTGGCATTGCCGGATCCGCTCGCCTGAAAAGCTGCGTCATGTCCTCCACGTACATGGTGACGGTCTCATTAGGCATCTGGATGCGTGAATGCAATGCACGTTCAGCACGATCGCGGCGGTCGGGGCTCCGGTAGGTCTCCAAGAGGCGATGCTGGAACTCGCGCCAGGATGTCAAGACATCACTTCTGTTCATGAACCACGTTCGGGCGCCGTCTTTCAAACACGCGTAGACGTTGCGGAGTTTGGCGGCTTCGTCCCAGTAGTTGATCGCTGCGACGTGTTCGAACTCGCTCAGCCAGTCGTCCACATCCTCAAACAGCTCTCCGTGAAAGGGACTAGGCATCAGCGGGTTCTGGACAGTGCAATAAATTGGTGCCGACGACGTAGGAGTTTCCATGACGCCTTGAGGCGAAGTCATAGTCGCTCTATGGATAAGCTGTGCCGGTGTCTCTGGTGGTAGGCCTCGTTGGCGGCGGCTTGTTCTGTGAACTGGCGTGTCCACGGGCACAGGGCTTGTGTTCCGGCTCCTGGATGGGCTCTTGTGCATGGGGTGCGTCGTCAGTTGTCGTACCCAGCACCTCCACCAATCTTGTCACCAATCTTGTCTCACTCAAGGAAACCTTCCGCAGAACTGCTCGTCAAGCTAGGACAAAAAGAAAAACTGCTCCAATATATTAGGAACAAGAGGGGTGCGAGTACAGATCCTTGGGGGACGCTGGATGTTACTGGGAGGGAGCTAGAATGGGTATTTTAAATGGAGACGAACTGAGAGCGGTTAGTAAGAAATTGTGTGATCCATGCAAGAATGTTGGGGTGCGGGTTCAGCTGGGAAAGCTTTAACAGTAGGCGTTTGTGCGCTACCTTATCGAAGGCTTTTGCGAAGTCGAGAAAGATTGCATCGCTCTGAAAGTGACGGTCGAGAGAAGAGTGTATATCATGAATAAATATAGCAAGTTGGGTTTCACAGGATAATGATTTCCGAAATTTGTGCTGGGAAGAATGAAAAAAATTGTTGGTGTCAAGAAAGTTCATGAGGTGTGAATATATGACATGTTCCATGATTTTGCAGGGGACGCTTGTTAGAGAGATGGGTCGATAATTTAGGGGGGACTGTCTGTCACCTGATTTGTGGACTGGAATGACCTTTCCCTCCTTCCAGTCATCTGGTAAAATTCCTGTTTCGAGTGACAATGAGAACATCATCGAAAAGTACACTGCAATAATTTTCTTAGTATTTTTTAACAATTTAGAGTTAATATTGTCTACGCCAGCTGAAGATGAAAGTTTTAATTTGTCAATGAGTGATGAAATGCCACTAACGGATAACACAACAGGGGCCATCACTGGTAATGTCGTAGTAGGTGGCGTAGGAATTGGTACGTTGGCTTCTTTAGTGAACACTGATGAGAACGCGGTGTTAAAGATATTGGCACAAACAGTGTCGCTTACGTCTTCATTTTTATCGTTTGTAAGCGTGATGTCTCGTGTTAGTTGGGGGTTTATGATTTCTCAGAATTTTCTAGGGTTAGATTTCAGAATTTTAGATAAATCATTGTGATAGAATGTCTGTTTCACTTTTCTCATTTCAGCATAATAAGCATCTTCCGCAGCATAGTACTTGCCCCATGCGCACGCATTATCATTAAACTTCGCAACTCGGAAGAGGCGCTTTTTTTTATTTTCAAGTGTTTTCAAACTTTTGGAAAACCATGGTTTATTTTTCTTGGCAGTAAAGCTCACTGTGGGGATGAATTTATTAGTCAAGTCAGTTATCTTGTCCTTAAGCATTAGCCAGCTGTCATTGAGAGAACAGGAACCGAGATTGAGTTCGAGGTATGGTAGAAAATCTCGTAATTCACGATTAATTAATTCATAATTACCCTTATCATACAAGAGAATCGTTTTGCGGAAAATGGGGCGTATTTTTGGGGTGAAGTTAAATATGGTATGAATGAGTTTGTGATCGCTGATTTCACGTAAGTATGCAATAGATTTTAAGCTTTCAGGGCTATTTGTTAGTACCAGGTCAAAAATGTTTGAGGATTCACTAGTGACGCGCGTTGGTTCGGTTACCTGTTGAATGAGGTTAAAGTTGAGGCAAACATCGACGAATTCTCTTGCTTCAGTATTTCCCGAGGTTGGTGAAACCTGATTGAGCCAATTAATGGAGGGAAAGTTAAAATCCCCGTAAAGCAGAATACGTGCGTTAGGGTGTTTATTAGTTAGCTGGGATAAGATTTCGTTAAGTTTGCGGGGGAAGTCTGGGTCTGTTCGAGGGGGCCTATAGCATACGCCAAGTATTATTGCTTCGGGAGGGGCACGGCATATTACCCATAATGATTCTAGTTGTGAAGATGTGTTGATTAGAGAGCATGATAGTTCTTTTTTAGTGGCGATGAGTAAGCCTCCGCCACGTGCATTTTTATGATCGTGACGAAAGACGTTAAAGTTTGACAAGTCAGCCAGTACCTCTGTATCTAAAATGTCGTCACTGAGCCATGTTTCTGTTAGTATCAGTACACTACTGCCGGATGATTGTACTAGATTAGACAGGGGCACGCGCTTGGAAAGAAGGCCACGTATGTTAGTATAAAGTACAAAAAATGACAGGTTTGCTCTTGCGTTTGTACGGGGCTGATGGCGTGCTAGCTGACGGCGACATGATCCCTACGATACGGCTCTGACAATTCCTGCTGCATTGTCAAAGATATATCGCTGCGCTCCGATGTGCAGGATTTTGAAGCCTACTGAAAATGGTACAGACTTGCTTCTAGCAAAAATTCCAAGCTGTTTTCGTGCAGTTCGAACTGGACGCGTGAAATCTTCGCCAATGCTGAAATTAGGGCCTTTTAGTTTTGGGCCACTCGAAAGGATAGATTCTTTAGTTTTGAAGGATGAAAGCTTAACAATAATGGGTCATTTCCGGTTAGTGTTGTAACGCCCTAAACGATATGCACGCTCTATATCTTTAGTCTCGATTGTAAGACCAAAGCTTTCGAGGCAGTGGTTAATGATTATTTGTTCCGACTGAGCGTATGTTTCCTTCGGGTTGGTGTCGGGAAACCCGTAAAATATTAAGTTGTTGCGTCGGGAACGGTTTTCGAGGTCGTCAAGGCGCTCTTCAATGTCACACATACGATGAGTTAGTTGACCGGTCTTAGAATTAAGGGCGTCGACTTCTGTTCGGAGAGCTAGAAGGCTTTGGTAATGCTTTTCTAAGTCTGCGAGACGGGTGCTTAGATTAGTGATAGAGTTGTTTGTACTTGTTAGCTGGGTTTTGAGGCTCTGCATCTCGGCTATCTAAATGGCCTGGCCGGCAAACAACTTTCTCAGTTCTTCGAGGACGATTTTGTCAGGACCGGGGTTTGTCTCTACATCCCCCGACAGCAGTAGCAAGGTGCGTATGACATCAATACATTCAGAAACAAGTAAAAGGCAGCACTGTGGGCTTGGCAGCTGCACCAAAAATAATCACTCGATTTTTTAGTAAGTGCTTGATACGAGCTACTAACCTGCATGATCAGGATGAACGGATTAGCGGTCTGTGAATTGGCACAGCCGCGAAGCCCACAGTGGTGGACGGTGGTTGCTGCTTTATAGTCTGCGCATAAGATGTTGTCGACGGCAATAGGGCAGCTAGATTCCTTTCGATGATCCACAGCGGGATTGGGGGCGCTGCTGAAGGTCCTGCAGCACGGGTGACAGGCAGGAGGAAAACGCAAGGTTCACTTCCGTTGCCAGCAGGCCCGAAGTTTCCCGGAGTGGCAGACGAGGCTGTCAGAAAGGCAGACATGAGCAGGTCGGTGATGATGCGGGCAAAAACCTGCATGATCAGGATGAATGGATTAGCGGTCTGTGAATTGGCACAGCCGCGAAGCCCACAGTGCGCGGTGGATGGTGGTTGCTGCTTTATAGTCTACGCATAGGATGTTGTCGACGGCGATAGGGCAGCTAGATTCCTTTCGATGATCCACAGCGGGACTGGGGGCACTGCTGAAGGTCCTGCAGCACGGGTGACAGGCAGGAGGAAAACGCAAGGTTCACTTCCGTTGCCAGCAGGCCCGAAGTTTCCCGGAGTGGCAGACGAGGCTGTCAGAAAGGCAGACATGAGCAGGTCGGTGATGATGCGGGCAAAAACCTGCATGATCAGGATGAACGGATTAGCGGTCTGTGAATTGGCACAGCCGCGAAGCCCATATCGAGCATGATATCTCGGGTAACATCCAAGAACCGAGGCATGAAGGAGACAGACGCCCTCTAACTCGTTCAAGTCTAGTGGTAAGCAGAACAGCATACAGCTTACTCTATTATAATCTACTGCGCAGAGAAATCTCTGCGTAGGTACTGACTGCGCAGAGAAATTGTCTAAGTCAAACGAAAGCAGGGAGAGAGATACTTTCTAGGGTGGGCTTTCCGCCATACCCCCAGAACCTGGACGAGGTTCTAGTAGAAATCCAGGGTCCAGTTTGCAGCAAGATTTCGATCTCACCGCTGCTCAAGAACATGGACGTAAAAACAAACAGAAAGCGCAGAGGGGAGAGAGTGCGATGACTCCGAAAAACATTGAAAAACAAATCAAATGTTTTGTATGTGGACGCTTCGAGGTACCATTTTAAACGGTCAGCTGCATCAGTACTTAGCAACGACAACTGCATGGTGACATGTGCATCTCTGTAGACGTCCTCGATCGCCAAGGCGGAATGCTTTGCAATTGCCCTTGCAATCAAAGCGCAGAAACAGAGAGATGAACCGCAGACAACTATCAATTCCAACTCGCAGGAAGCGTGCTGTTTCTTTTTAAGAGGCCGCCTTCCGATAAAAATAAGCGAATTCTTAGGTGGGAAATTGACGAACAAATACAGGCTGATCTGGTGTCCAAAAGATGCAGGCCTGGAGGGGAACGAAACTGCCGACACTTGTGCTCGACGGCTCACGAACTCAGCAGAGCTTCGACAGCACATTCAATCCTCTGAAACACTCCAGGAGGAAGCTATCGAGGAGGATAATGACCCATCCATAATGGCCCCTCGCGAAATTCTTGCTCTGACCCAGAGGTGCAGCTTGCACTTCTGCGTCACGTCAGGCAGACGGCGGCAGCCAGTGGAGCCCTGGACTTGGGGCCCCACCCATCAAGCTCATGACCCTTGTCCCAAACCCTTGCAAATAAAGTTTTTCCTTCCTTCTTTCCATTCAAGACAGCTCTCCCTCTGCCGATGAGTACATAAACTGAAAACTTTATGGCATTGAAGCTTTAAAACACCCTAAGTGAACTTGCTCAAGGCATTCGCGCCTCCCAACACAGCCGAGGCAACGTTACTCTGGTGCATCGGTCCACCCAAGCAAGATAATGGAAGCTGAAGAGCTGGCCATTGCACTTGCCATCCATAAAGGCCTGCATGCAAACAAATTGCTGACAATACTCACCGATTCCCAGCAGGCCTGCAGCGACTTCCTGCAGGGCAGAATTAACGCGCCTGCTGCACATGTCCTTGCTCAAATACCAAGAGAGGACGCCTACATACAGACCGTTCCATGGATACCAGTATTCTCCGACACCACGAGTAACTTGCACACGGAACGGGCAGCTCGAGGCTTTATACACAAGCGAGCGCCTCTCATATTCACTGCAGTAAACCTGAAGCTAGTTGGTGTTCAGTATGCCGCAATACTGAGTTACAACAGAGGGCAGCGCGTATGGTATCTCCCACCTCACAAAATGCTTACGGCGGAGGAGACCACTGCCTGGCATAAACTCCAAATGGGAATCTACACAAGCCTACACACACTACACTGCATGCGCCCTACATCTCACAGAGAGGAATGCTCATGATGTGGTGCCACACCAATTCTGTACCACATTACGTGGGAGTGCACTCTACACGACCTAGAACACCACAACATAAACACCGCGAGTGAGCAGCGGGAGGCACTGCTGTCCAGCTTAGCACTCGGCGACCAGATCAGGGTCGTACAGAGAGCAGAGCGGATGCCAAGAGCCACTGTCCCCTAGGACTAGGGACCCATACCATCAGAAAAGCCCCTTCGGGGCAACACACAGGAGATTTCTTTGCCTGTACATAAATATGTTTGTCATCATGCCAAGCTGTGCACAATGCATATACTGGTACCAGTCACAAATGAAGACAACTCGCCAAGCAAAAGCAGCAAGGTATACAAGCAAGGCAGTCTGTAAACACAAAACTTTACCTCTAGGACAACAGAGGCACATTGTAACCAGTTACATAGTTTATTCAAGCATGTAAGTGTTGATCAGTGTGCTTTGTTTTCATCGCAACATTATAGCAAATTTCAAGAGAGGACTACGTGTGCACGGTATGCCACTCGGCGGTGGCACCCCTGACAGCAATCCCTCTTCAAGTAATGCATCAGCTTAAGTGGGTGCCTACAGACATTTCTAACGTGGGTGCCGCCATACCGCATAGCGGGCAGCGCCTTCAATGGTCCGGCAAACCTCTGGCCTGTGCGAAGCTTTGCATTTGCTGGTAAGGTATTTGGGTAGTTGCAGTTGGCTTTTTACGTTCTGGCACGCTGAAGAGTGTATCAAGTAATACAGACTAGGTAGAAAAATGAGTCCATGAGACACCCTGAAAGGTTTTGTTTCTTTCGGGGTGAAATATGACAGTATTTGACAGCACGAACGTGTCCCAATGTTTGATATCGCATGCTTACGACACTCTTTTTGTTAAAAATAAATGTGCAAATATTTCGATTTGTGGTAGCAGAACAAGCAAGAGCTTGCATCTTTTCGGGATACAATTTAATTTTTTTTCCTAGACTAACATTTAAGTTCATGTTTTCATACGCGGTATATGCTATCGCTGCAACTACCGCCCATAGATGTCGTGCGTGAGCATGCTGTTTTGGTTTCGTGGGGATGATGGCATGTGTCTGTTGCTTACAAGCGGATGTCTATTTTGTTGCCTGACTTTTAAGTGAACGCTTATTACATGCTCATATATAGTCCACAGTTATATGACGGCGAGATTTAAACACTATACGTAACAAAGTGGGTTCTCTTTTGCTTTTAGAAGAGAAATAACTATGTTGTACACTATTGTGCAATTTGTCGGTCTTGGTTCTTGACCACGCAAAAGATTGTCTTCCTGAGGTAGTTATCCTACACATGAAGTACCATAACAATTTTTTCACTGTTCGCCTTTCATATTGCCCATCATAAACAATACATCCCATCGTGTTATGGAAGTTGTACACTCATGACAAGGATTTTGTCACATTATTTTCACGTAGTGTTCACTGAACGCTCAGGTTTTACAAGGCCAGTGCTAAGCACAAGTAAATGTGTCATGCCAGTTAACCCGCTACAAAAAATAGGATTTCTTGTCCCCATTGATATAGCTACACCGACAACCGTGATGACCGCAGTGAGTCAAGCTACGAGACTAATTGTTTTCACTACTTTCGGTTACAGCGTGAACACGATGCAGACGGAAAACAGAAGGGACACAGACAAGCACTGTTTTCCCTTTTGTTTTTCCTCTTCATCGCTTTCACGCTGTAACCAAAAATGCATCCGCACCAACTGGCTGAACTTTCAATACTATTGTTTAGACCGAACACATCAAACAAAAGTATAGTAATAAAACAAAGCAAAAACAATACAGGTGGCCATATAACTTGTAATGTAGCACAAGCGATGTACCTTGAAGAGTACAAAATTGCAAGGCCTCCGCATTTCATGATGTACGTGGCATAATTATTCGGACAGCAGTTTCCTTTTCTTTTTCTTTTCTGTACCCGTTTGAACAGTCAAAAACGGCACAGTGATTCCCGTTGGCATCGCAATAAAAGAGTAAAATCCAAAGTTACACCTAAAAGATGCTATAATTGTTTTGACAATGCCACTCATTTAAGCACCAACGCGCCCATTTTGTGCAGATGGCACAAGCCAGAACGGAGGAAAGCGCTGGTTGCCAGTTTATGGTCCTTCTGCCCCGGTCTATAAATGTTTCCAATGTAGCATCAGCAAGCAGCCATACTTCCTTCCTAATGAGCTGTTCTGGAACAAGGAGGGCCAACCATTTACTTAAGATACTGATTTCGATGCAGTGTTATGACGTGGTCAGCAAGTGCAATATGTATAGATTTACAGATATCATTCCTAGGTAAATAGGGGCAGTGTAGGGCTCCCCCTGGGCGGAGGAGTGTGTCCTAACCCTAAGAAAGAGTTATGTGCTTGAGTACTCACTTGAGATGATGCCGTCCATTTGCTCTAGCGCTGCCGCCAACACCTGGCTGGCGTCGCACTCTCGGTCCATGCCTGCATGCGACCACACACAGCGTCAACAGACTGGGACGACAGCTCTCGTAGACAGGGCGTACGACTCGCCCGACGACGACGGTGTACACCGTGCGATCGAGGGTCAACACGAGTCAAGAGCAATTGCTGTTGCCGAATACTTCGCACGTACGTACTGTCCGAATTGGTTTAGGCCGTCGCAATGGTCAAAGCTGAGACTCTTGACGAGAACCCGATATATCACATTCGTAGCGATGTGCCCGCGTTCATGAAACAAATTAGCAGAATCATTTGCCTTTCGCACGTCACCTCGTCCAGAGCGCATCCTTCAAACGTAACTGCTGTTCGTACACTAAAATCGGGCTCTGTTCCCATGCGGGCCTTGCAATGTCTGAACGCCGCGCCCTCAAATACGCGTGTCCAGCGAAGCGTGTGGCCGGAAGCTAGAAATATTCGCCCACAGCACTTCCTACGAAGGAGCATCGCCTCTGCACGATTCTCGCGGATGAGGAGAAAAGAAATAGAAATGTGCTATATGACATTCATAAAGTTATTCGCTAACCACGAAATTTTTTCTTGTATTTTTTGTCATTTCTGAGTAAACACGGCTTCAGCATGTTTTGTGCGCTAGAATTTCATCCTTGAATCGCTATTCATAACCTGTAACTAGGCTATTATTAAATGTTATTACGTTTTTCCGAACATCCCTACTGACGGCCCGTTCCACGTGTAGCGTGTCAGCAACAGTTCACAAGGAAAACAACTGCGCGGCTAGGGCCTTTTTTTTTTTTTCAGAACGAGGTGACAATCACATGAACGAATTCAACTCGAAAAAGCTGTGCGATATCCGTCCACGCGCCGTAAGGATGCAGCGTTCACGCCGACATATCATTTAAGTCTGAGCCACAACGGTCAGCGTTACGCAAAGGCACGCTTAATGAGCGAGAGGCTACAGCACGCCAATTCACGCCGGAACTGCAAGCACGAAAGGAATTCCGATAAGCGAAACAAGTAACGGTGCTACAAAACATCGCATCAGCCGCGAAACAACGAAATCGCACGCTCAATCCACCTTATTTTGCCAATATATCACACAAAAGTGCGATTCGGGTTACATAAACGAGCTTACTTGTCATTGTTTCGAAGTTTCTGGAACCAGTAAAGTGCGATAACTACAATAAACAAAAGCCAACGTCAAGAACTCGCTGATGAGTCGTCTGCCACAAAATCAGCCATTTGTAACGCGCCCTGCTATTTTTTACGTAGCTTGCGTCCTCGCACGTGAAGCTAGCGAACTAAACTGTAATCGTCGAAACCAAAACTGCCATTAACACCGACACACAAAGTTGGTTGCACATGGCCTCAGAGATAAAAAATTGGCATGCCATTGCTAAAGTGAAAAAACCGTAGGCATTACAGCTTGTGTACCCACAGCCTCCTAGATTTATCTTGCCTGCCGGATGATAGTGAAACGCCCGTCCCCTATGGGAACGCTACCTAAGTAGGAGTAAGGGTCTTTGTACTCGGCCTTTAAGATCAGCAATTTTGACGTTTGTTAACTTTGGAGGCTATGCCTTGTGTTGGGAGGTTGCCTGTTGAATGAGAGCAAAACGCCTGTCATTAATGGCGGCGTCACTTACGTAGGGTTAATTAAAATTACGTTCACGTCTTTTTAAAACTGTATTACGTTATTTTTGTTGCATACACGCTCCAAAAACGTAAAAACTTATTTGAGGACGGCCCTATTTAAGTAGCGCTATCATCATAGTGCCGACGACGGCCACTTCCCAAGTGACCACCGATAATCCGGCATGCAAGGGAAATCTAGGAGGCTGTGGTTTACCACAGCAAGAACACCGCATTAAGCATAGAGATTTTGAGAAACTCGCATTGAGGTCATCTCATATCTTTTTTGGCCCAAAGTTGAAGTGCCACATTTAATGCCCGATACCAGTGATAAGAAAGAAAACTAGCAGAACTATTTTATCTTAATTTTTAAAAACTTAATTGCAGATTGAAAACATGCATACAGAATCAAAATTAGCAAATGAGTAAACCTGATAGCAAAAAGTGCGTTTCTTCTTTATTATTTTGTTATTTTACCAATCTACGAATACACAAACAAAAGAAATTAGGATTGTAGAAAATTTGCATAAGGTTTTATTACTATTATTGTATGCGACTATGCAAATCTGGATACAGGGACGGTTTGTAGAGCGATAACTGCAGACATAATAGACCCGAGCTCTGAGTGGTCCTTGTGGTGATGTGTTAGTCTCGGTTTTGGTTCAGTTGTCAGGTGCTGTCGGACGGAGCAGTCATATGCAACAACTGCACGGCCTTGGAGATGGCAGGCGCACGGCCTGTTTTTCTGTGGCCGTCCCAATCGCCGCGCTCTTTAGCAAAACCATCGAGTACAGCCTCGTGCATTCGGCCACCATGAGAGGTCACCAGCACCCGGCCACCGCGCAGGTGCTGCGCGAACACGCAGACAATGTTCGCAATGGCAACGAGGGCTTCTTAGCTCCATGCGTGGTTGCAATGTGCTGTTTAAAAATACAGTTGTATAATTGTACAGTCACAAAGATGATCACACGCGCATGGTTGTTGAAGCAGAGAGAATGACTCAAGAACCTGACAACTGCGTGAGCTCTTCGTCGGTTACACTCCTAGATAAGGAGCTTCAATTTCTGGCAAATGGCGCATGCATGTTATTCATCTGATTTTCTGCCTCGTGCTTCGCGTATATGAAGTCTGAAGTTTCTTCGAACGCTACTTTCCTTTCTTTCTTCAGTTTTTTTCCTGGTTGTCATATATATGCAATGAGAGATGAATAAACCTTCAGTTGCTATTGTGCGTTTGTCCTTGTCCTTTTCCCGTCCGTGTTTTCTACCGCGTAGTACACTTAGATCATGTATGACCAACTGTACACTTTGATTTGCTCAGTATGTAGCTGAAGCTTGGCTAGAACCTTTGCTGATGCCGACTTTAAAAGACGGCATTGGCTGTGTCGTGGTTTTCTACTGCCTCGGCCTCACTGCAACATGACAAGGAAAGCTGTCTCCATCTCCTTTTGTGGAGGGAGCTGGCAGCTTTGCGGTGGTCGAAGTTTGGTGACATGAGGCGCGGGCACTTTTCTCGGTGGTGGTTATAGTGGGCGGCTCTGACTGCATCGGCATGGTCGCCGACCCATCGCGTGACGCTGGCCTTTGTACCGCCATATTTTGAACAACGGGACAGGAAATGGTAGATCTGGTGATGAAACGTCTAACGTAAAACGTGGCCCGCGGCGCATTTTGCAGCGGGTTAGGGGGTGTTTGGGAATCTTTCAAGACGTCCGCGTCAAGGCGGGGTCGGGTTTCTGCGCTGACTTGTTACGTGGCTTGTGCTGTTGTCGCGTTCTTTCTTTGGGGCTCCCCGACGTTTTCAAAAGAGCGATTCTCTCAACCGTACTGCGTGCGGGTGGAACATCATCGTCACAAGCCGTCTCAAGACCAGGAGACTTGTGCTGCACGGGCAGATCATCAAAGAAGACGATCGGAGATGCGTCAAATTCCTTGCTGTCTTCAGGATGGACGTTTGTGAGCAAGTTTGTAACTTTTTCACTTTCATCTGTTGAAGAACCTGACCGCCTCAACCTGGTCAGGATGAATCTTAGCATGATCAGTGGACGTGTGCGTTTCTTTAAGTGCAACAAATCCCAACAAGACATAGGCCGAAGCATCCAAGTGTTCAAGCTGTGGTGAGCTTGAAGGCAGCTTTTCCGATAGGCGTAGATGACAAACCCTGTATGCCGTTTGGCATGATGTAGCCCCGGTTTTCGAGGCACAGCTTCAGTGCGGTGTTGGTACTACACAGTTGCGCAGCCATATGCCAGTGAGCTGTAGTGTGAAGTGTCAGCCTCAAGGTGGTAGCCCCACTTAAGCTGCGTGCCAGGTAGCGGTCAGGTTGGAGGGGGGGTGGAAGGGAGATTGGAGGAAGTCCGGCTAAAAGCGGCAACGAGCTTGAAGCTCCACTCCACCCACCGCTGCTGCTCCATGCCTTCGTACCTGTGCCCCGCCGTGGCACGATCTCGAAGGCGGTTGATGGCCATCCACAATTTCTGCTGGTCCGGCCACGCCTCGCGACATCCAACAGCGTTGATGGTCACCACCCAGTCTTTGGCGTGGTCGTAAAAGCCGCTGAACTCCGGTATTGCGCCGGCCGTTTGCGATTATGAACCCGCAAGTGAAAAGGCACTTAATGCCAACGCGAAGCCGCTCAGCTGGTTCTCGAGCTGCATGAGGACACCATGGAGCTATCTGCATTGCTCGCGTGTGCTCGCCTCCAGGTCGTGCGAGGCGGCTACGTTCAGCATAGCGTCGGCGACGCTCAATGCCAGAAGAATGTCGGGAAGACTGCGGTTCTCGTCGTTATCGCGGCGTTGACCGTGACGCGGAGTCACGTGATCATACGCCGCAGAACCACGGCGCTGTCCGGTGATTCGAAAGTGGAGCCCGTAGTGATGGCTGAGGAGTACGAGGTGGTCACTATATTCAATGTGGCGGGATTACCAGAGGAAGCATGAAAAACACTCCTTGAAAAGCAGCTCAGGTGCCAGCGAAGTCCTCATTGAGAGGGTATCACCAAGGTAAGATTGAACGCCGTTCCCGAGCAACAGGAGGCCATACGCTGGCGTGGCGGCGCCACGATCCGCCCGTGAGCCACCTAGGAGGTCTGAACGCCGTCCACGGAGGGTGTTTGAAGCGCCGAGAGGTCAACAGGTGACAAGGAGGCAGGCACGCCACGCTTAGTCAAGGTGAGGCCGTGCGCATTGTTGGCGCGAAGTAATGCGTCACCGGACAAGTTCCCCGAAACCACAGTGGAGGCATGGACTTCGTCCTCTGCAGCGGGGGGGGGGGGGGGTCGATACTTGCCGTGGCGGTTGCCTGGTGGGGTACATCATCAAGGAAGTGGCACGGCGTTCCTCAGGAAGTCATGTCAGAGCTGGCTTCACCAAATTTAGGCTTTCGAGGACTGCGCCATTGTTGTGAGGAAATACAAACAAGAGACAGCACCGTTGCTGCAGCCGTCTGTTCTAATCTGCACCTATTCTGCCCTCCCTATCGGAAAAATTGCCATGGTGGATACTGGAAAACATGGTGGGAGTAGTGGAAATAATAGTGGGCATGGTGGAAATAATAGTGGGCATGGTGGAAATTATGATGGCTATGGTGGGACGTAGTGGAAAATATGGTGGTTATGCTGAGACATACTGGGTGGTATGGTGTACAGATGATGGGTAAAGTGGAAATGATGGTGGAAAGCAGAGGCTAGATAGTGGGCAATAATGGGACACTCTGCCCACCATTGCGATAATGCTGGGATGCCCTAAGCATATGGTGGGCGGTGCTTATTATGGTGGGCTACATGGTGTACCAAGTTGAGAAACTCTTCCCACCATTGCGATAATGCTGGGAAGCACTAAGCAGATGATGGGTGCTGCTTGTTATGGTGGGCCACATGGTGTACCAAGCTGAGAAGCTCTGCCCACCATCGCGATAATGGTGGGAAGCAGTAAGCAGATGATGGGTGGGCTTATACTGGCGTGCAATTTATATAGTGTACAAAGCTGGGATCTGTACACTACATGTTCCACCACCATGATTTCCACCGAAGGTTAGGCCTACTGACCGAGCCCGTACAATTGTGTTATCCGTGCTTCAGGGTTTCAGAATACATGATTACGACGAATAAGTATGACAATACAGCGCAGCCATATGGCATCAATTAACCTAAATGAAGCATTTTTCAGTGTGCATGGTGTCCGCTCAAGAAGCAACAAACATCGATGCGACGCGATTAAAGCACTCCCAAAGAACGTAATTAAGTGTCTTCTCACCAACAGCCGCCAGTCACACTCGCCGGCACTTCTCTAGCTTTTGTACGAGAACTCAGACGTGGCAATTCGTGTGCTTGATGAACCAATATGACAGCGTAATGTTTCCGGCACACTGCATTCGTTTTGGCCTAGCCGTTATGTAGTTGTTGCTTTAGCGAAAGAGCTACAGCATTGCGCTGGCGCGACCGTCCTCTACATTGCGCGAAAAGCATACCAATACTCAATCAAATAAATTAGGCGGGCGAATCTATGGAATGAGCCTAGAAGCGTCATAAAGCGTGAACAGATGTCGCCCTTTAGAACGAGCGCGAAACGAATATTAAACTTGACAGACCCCGCCGGTAAACTGTCGCTGCTTCCCAGTCCACTTGGTTTTTTTTCTTGAAGTTGTAAATTGCAAAAAATAGCACTAGTGTCATTAACATAGTGGCCATCGTTACAGGCCGCAGCTGCTTGTGTTTAATAAATGTGCAATATTTAGTAGCAGGTGTAGATCTTGTCTATGTAGTGTACACGACAAACATAACCAAGTTGAACCTTAAGTTTGTATGGCAACTAAGTATTTAACACGCAATCAACGTCATGTTGGTGTGGCGCAGTTCATTCTTTCGTCGGCTCTCACGCGCGTCGGACGCAGGAATCATGTGCTCCGTAGGAGCGGCGTTTGCGGCACATACTAGCCGCGGTAACAGGATGACCGAAGACCAAGACGCAGGATATGAGATTATTTTGCCACCACTGCCCAAGGGACGCGTCGCGCAAAACACCGTGTTTTTACACGGTGATGTGCGCGGCAGACCGTATCGAGTCGAAGATTTCCGAGACGCGCTCGGACCTACAGGACTGCTGCCGGAGGTGTTGGCACTGGGGGCCTACCAGATAAATCATGTCTGGGCAGTCACCATGAACAACGCGGACGCTACGAAACGCTTGCTGGACGTGAAGGAGCTGAAAGTCAAGGGCCGACGCTGCATCATCGTAGACCCCCAGGATCAGCAGGTGCGGCTGCGTCTTCATTGGCTGCTGTACGGCGTCAACGATGAAGACGTGCGAACGGCGTTGGCGGCTTTTGGGAAGGTCGTACAAGTCACAAGGGAGCAATGGCGTGTTCAAGGTGTCAGCGACAAGGGTTCAACCACACGGACTGTGCTTCTTAAGCTCAAGAGTGGCGTGAAGGTTGAAGATCTTCCGCATCAAATCAGGGTGGCTGGTGAACTGGCACTTGTGGTTGCACCTGGTCGGCCAATGCAGTGTCTGCGCTGCCAAGGTACCGGCCATGTTAGAAGAGAGTGTAAGGTACCCCGATGCTCGCGTTGTCGGCGGTTCGGCCACAGCGAAGATGCGTGCATGCGCACGTACGCATCGGCTATCGGACCAGCCGAAGGTGAAGACACAGCAGAGTTGGTGATGGACGTGACCGAGGCTGAAGACGCGGCGAAAGGCGCGGGCGACGCGGTGAACCCAGAAGCTTCAACAGGTACAGTTACACCGACTGGTGGTGATGAACCAGCAGCCAAAGCGGACATAGCATCTGGGGAGGTGGTTACTCAAGAGCCAGCCGGCCAAACCGAAGAAGGCTTCACAAGCACCCCATCGAAGGAGCCTGAGCCGGGTGAATTAACCGAACTTCCAGTGTCGTGCGAGAGTATCAGTGGTGGGGCGCCAAGCAAAAGACCCCGCGAGCAGTCTGCAGGACGGCGTGAGGCGTCCAGCGAAAAGCAAGAAGAGGGGCCACCTGCGAAGGCGGCAACTTCGTTCAGACGCAGCAGCACAAGGCTGCGTCCCAACCCGATATCGGACAATCACTGGCCACCTTTGTCCTCCAGTGGCATCTTCGGAGCCTCCAGTGACCTGGAGGCTCCGAAGATGTCTAGCTCTATGCTAGACGCCGAAGGTAAGCACCATGCCCCGGGCTAACTTCTTAACTATGTAGACATGGCTGTTGTACCGAAACTTAGAGTGGCAACGTTAAATGTTCGAGGTCTTGCCGCCAAGCGGAAACAGAGCCAGGTCTACAGGCTGCTCGTGGATCATGATTTGGATATACTAGCTGTACAAGAAACAAAAGTAGACGGTGAGGAGGAGGCCCGGGGCATGGTGCTGAGGTTCACGACGCGTTACTACGCAATTGTAACTCAAGCAATAGGCACTTCTGCAGGCTGTGTTTTGTTCATTAAGAAGGTACCGGGTCTGGTAGTGCAAGGTACCTTTTCTTGCCCGTCTGGTAGATTGGTTTACTGTGATTTAGTATTCAATGAATGTCAGTGGCGTATAGTGTGTATTTATGCACCAACCATTTGCGAGGAGCGATCAATGTTTTTTTCAAGCCTAAAGCAGCACTTCACTTTGGAAAGGAAATATGTATTACTGGGTGATTTTAACTGCGTCCTCAATGGGCGAGATCGAGCAAACGGACGCGCCATTTACGATAAAAGTAGTAGGACGCTAGCGGACGTAGTTACTGAATTCGAGTTAGAAGACGTGGGCAGCTGTATGGAGGGAACGCGGGTTGTGCGTTTCACACATTTTCAGGGGAATAGCCATGCGCGTCTTGATCGCATTTACGTGTCGCTTGAATTAATAGCCCACTGTAAGACATATGCTGTCTACCCAATACACTTCAGTGATCATTGTTTAGTTAAATGTGATATGGGAGAGAAAACAAAAGATGGAACTTTCTCATGGGAGCTGTGGAAGATGAATTCCACTTTGATCACTGACGAGTATTTCTTAGATCAGGTAATGAACTGTATCAATGAAATAAAAATGGATGATGAAGTTAAACTTGCAGAACAATGGGAAGAGTTCAAGCAGCGAATAAAAATAAAAGCTATTGATCGTTCTTGCGCATTGAGTTACGAAAGGAAAAAGAAAGAAAAAGAACCCCGAAAGACTTTGGAAAGACTAATAGACTTGGAGTGCAAACAACCGGGAGAGTATAAAATTGACATACGCAATATTAAGCAGAAACTTGCTCTGTTTGACGAGGAACGCTACCGCGGTGCACTCGTCCGTGCTAGGGCTGAGGCATTAGCGGCTGGAGAGACGCCGACCAAAAGAGCGTTAGGCGTGGAGAAAACGAACGCTCGACGGAATCATATCGAAAAAATAGAGAAGGACGGTCACGAAGTAACCGATACGGACAGCATTTTATCCGTATTTTCAAGTCATTTTGAAACCCTTTTTGCGTGTAGACAGGTAAACCTAGAAAGATTTAAAGACGAATATTTAGGACGCATGCCGCAAGTGAATGAGGAAGTGAAAAACGCTTTGGAATTATCTATATCTGCATCTGAAGTTGAACGGGCGATTGATAAGTTAAATCCCGGGAAATCTCCAGGACCAGATGGTCTTTGTGCCAAGTGGTACAAATGTTTTAAAAGTGTATTGTCTTCAATACTTGCGGGCGTATTTAATGAGGCATATCAGGAAAATAAATTACCACCATCCTTTGGTGAATCGCGTATCGTTCTGATTCCGAAAACGGACGAGGTTGAAAAGCTCAGGCACGCCACAGCGTACAGGCCAATCGCACTGACAAATGTAGACTACAAAATATTAATGAAAATTTTGGCAGCTAGACTTCAGTCAGTTATAAAAGATATCGTTGGTCCACACCAAACGTGTGGAATCAAAGGGCGGTCAATAGCTACAAATGTTCATAAAATGCGATCCGTGCTCGAATGTGTTGACACCAGTCAAGCTCGTGTGGCCATACTTCAGCTGGATCTGAAGAAAGCGTTTGATTGCGTTGCCCACGCTCTTTTGTTTGCAGTATTGGAGCACATTAATGTTGGTAAGGTAATTATTGACGGAGTAGCCATGGCATACCGGAATGGTAGTACGAGACTAATTATTAACAAGACATTGGGCCCCCCCATTAGAATTGAGCGCTCAGTGCGTCAAGGTTGCCCTGTTAGTCCACTTTTGTTTTGCATCTATATTGAAACTTTATGTAGGTCGATATTGCAGAATGACATCATTAATGGGTTTAGAGTACAATCTTCAGAGGTCAAGCTACTCGCATACGCTGATGATGTTGCTATTTGTAGCACTTCCTATGTAGGTATTGAAGAATCAATCAGAGTTTCTAAATCTTTCGCCGAAGTTACAGGAAGCCACATAAACTGGGGTAAATGCCTCGGCTTCTGGCATGGATATTGGCCTTCAACACCAGAATTTTTTGCAGCAATTAAATGGACAAGAACGCCAGTTAAATATCTCGGAGTACCGCTTGAGTCATACAAAAGTACTGATCAATATTGGACACAGCAAACGAAAGAAATTAAAGAGAAAGCGAATAGGTGGAATGCAACATATCTGTCCATGTTTGCTAGGGCTACTGCATGCAACTGGTTTTTTGTGTCAAAGCTGTGGTATGTGATGCAAGTGCTGTACTGTTCCCGGGTCAATGTGCAAAAATTACATCGGGTGTTTGCAGTATTTGTGTGGGGTTCTAACTGGGAAAGGTGTAGTCGCACGAATTTGTTTAGACGGGTGAAGTGTGGAGGCCTTGGGCTAGGACATCTGTTTATCAAGCAGTTAGTAAATAGGTTTTTCTTTTTTCGCGAGACAAGAGATCCTTTCCTACTAACAGTGTGTCAAACAAGACTAAGCAGACTGTTGCCCGAGTTTGTTGTGAGCACTCATGTTACCACAGGGGCTGTGCAAGGATACATGAAGGAAGTTGTGGCCAGCGTGCGGTTTTTGTGTGTTCGGTTTTCAACTGACTACCTGTGGTCTGTTGGAAAGAAAAAACTGTACAAAGATTTATGTGACACGATGCTCCCCATCCCATTGTACAGAGCGCTATATACAGCACGCAAGGGCCAGAATGTACTTAAACGAGTTAAAAAAATGCCAGCAGCTCCAAGTGCGAAAACGTTCTTTTTCAAATTACACACTGGAACACTTCCTGTAAGAACCTTCCTAGAGGAGCGTGGTTTTTATATGCCTTGGGGATCTCACTGTCTGATCTGTAAGAAACCGGAAACTATTGACCATGTTTTTCTGCACTGTTGGGAAGGAGTTTATTTTTGGGACGTATTACAAAGGACAATCAAAATGGGATCAGGTATTTGGATATAGAGAATGAGGATGGATTACCTTTCGATTTTATTATGATGACTGCCTTGCACAGTATATGGCGCTCTAGAATGGCTGCATTTCATTGTGACCCAGACAGAAGACCAGCAAGAGAGTATTTTAAAGAAAGCAACTCAAGATTACTCGAGGTAGTAAGAACAGATGAATGTGTACCTTTATGGGTAGAAAGGGTAGAAGCCCTACTGATCATGAAGGAATTCTAGAACGTGATGTGTTATAGTAATGCTTGACGGGCTTAGTTATTTTCCAGTTTTTTGTATTGCTCGATGTGAATTGTAATATATTAAGCGTAGCAACCCGCATGTGAAATTTACCGGAAATAAAGAAAAAAAATGGTGTGGCGCTGTGGTTAGCGTCTTCGAATGGGAATCCGCAGGTTGCACGTTCGATCCTCCGTGGCGCCTTGTTTTTTTTTTTACGGGACAGGTGTTTTTATACAGTTTTTATAGAATTCTTTTTTATTTTTTGTGGCAGCTCGTCACGGTGATTCTGACGTCATTTCGCGCTCAAGTGTTGCCGGCACTGCAGCACCCACCATACCCACCATGCGCCATGGTGGGCGTTTCCCACCATTCACCCACTACATTAATCCACTATAATGGTGGGTGGTGGTTTCCACCATGCCCACCATTCGTTTTTTTCCGATAGGGCTCTCGTGCTGCCATCAATATTATATATATATATATATATATATATATATATATATATATATATATATATATATTTAATCCTAACAGTTTCGGCTGGTGGACCAGCCTTCTTCGGAGGATGTAAGTGAAATGATACAAGTTCCCGTAGCAGAGGGTCACCCTCACAGTTTAAAGACCCTCCAAAAAAAATGTAGAAGAGAGTCCCGCTTCGACGACAGTGCAATCGAAGGAGGTGGTTGAAGTGGCCCGCTTCTCTGTTGAACCGTGCGACGAAGGGCCGGTTGAGGCACGCGCGCCTGCGGTCTGGGGCCCTCGGTAGCACAAATGTGGTGAAGATCTTCTTAATCTCCGGCCGCTGCTCCACGATTCGGCTCACCATGTCCTTGTATTTTTGAAACACCACAGTGGCTGAGGAGGAGGCTATGTCATTTGTACCCACGTGTAACACCAGAGTGGTCACTGTGCGTGGAATAAAGTCCAGCAGTGAGAGTGCTTCCTGCATAATCAGTCCAGATTGAGTCACGAAGACGGGCGTGTTTGTTCGACGGGGGTCAAAATGGTTGTAGAGATACTTTGCTTGAGAGTCACCGATGATGGCTGTCGTTGAGGGATGGTGGGGGAACTTCCATGTTAACTGTTTCCTTGCAGCACTTGCAGTAGCCATGAGTATAAAATATATGAAATAGATGATCAGAGTTTCTTCCGGCTACCGTAATAAAAGTTATAAACCTCGAGAATAGTGCAGTATAGGAAACAAAACAATAAATTATTTATTTAATCCTAACAGTTTCGGCGGGTGGACCAGCCTTCTTCGGAGGATGTAAGTGAAATGACACAAGTTCCCGTAGCAGAGGGTCACCCTCACAGTTTAAAGACCCTCCAAAAAAAAAAAAAAGAGAGAGAAAAAGACAAGCGGGCGAACGAGGTAGTAACAGACAACAAGAATCAGAAGAAGGAGAGGAACTAGAAAGGAGCGACGGAGAGCCGCTGGAAACGAGCGGGTAATCCTGGCATTGTTACTGGGTATAGGTAAGGCGCGGAGGCGACCAAGAAAAACGGAAAAATGTGGAACATGTTGCCGCTTACTCGCATCCCACACATGGATCGAG